>NC_056733.1:946531088-947131088 GCF_019279795.1 Protopterus annectens
GATTGTTAAAAAGGAGTGCTGACTAGCGCAGTGACATTCTAGATTGCTTTCCACAAGTAGTGTGGTATCTGGTTACTTTAAAATAATTCCAAAAATCAGCATTTCTAATTGCAGCTATCACATTCTGTTTTACTTTATAGAAAATTTAGCAAATGAATGGAGTTTCACTGACAGAGCATGTCAACTTCATTCATTCCCTCACTTTATACATAAAGGTTGGTTATACCGACTTCTTTTTAAAAGAAGTTCGTGAATGAATGAAGCATATACTGACATCACATGCCTACAACATCATTACTTAACTGACATCACATGCCTACAACATCATTACTTCACTGACATCACATGCCTATAACATCATTACTTCACTGGCATCGCATGCCTACATCATTACTTCACTGACATCACATGCCTATAACATCATTACTTCACTGGCATCACATGCCTACAACATCATTACTTCACTGACATCACATGCCTATAACATCATTACTTCACTGGCATCACATGCCTACATCATAATTACTTCACTGGCATCACATGTCTACATCATCATTACTTCACTGACATCACATGCCTACATCATCATTACTTCACTGACATCACATGACTGTATCATTACTTCACCAACTAATTTTAGTGCTATAGCTCGTGGGTAAAAAAAATAAGGAAATTCTTGCATCTACTGTCCCCTGAGTCTGCTTCTCAGATAAATTAATTTGTGATAAAGAATTGATGTTAAGTTGTCAATCTCGCCTTCATTCTTGCTTGATGGGTTCGGAGCCGATCCCTCGGCTCCGACTCGGCACCTGCTAAGCTCGAGAGTCACTTTTACCAGCTCGAGGCAGCCCCATATCCCATGATGCAAGGCGGTAAGTACCCAGATCTCGTTTGCCGCTTCGCTTATGAGGTCCTCCTTTTACCAGCTCCTGGTAAATGATTTACTAATTCGCTAATTTAGCCCCTTTTAACTTAAAAACCCCTTATTGTTAGTTTTTATTTAGTTTTAAACTGTTTCTGACAGAAATTTGTCTGTCTCTTATTATTTTTTTTTAGTCAGACTTTACCCATCCCATCCCCCCCCTGTTAGGGTGTGTGTGTGTGTTTGTAGTTATACCTTTTGGTATATTTAAATTTAAATTCTTTGACTGGTGTGTGTGTGTGCTTGTGTTACACCATGTCAAAAGAAAGGGTCTCAGGCTTTAAGAAGTGTGACTCGTGCTGTCAGAAGATGTCTCTGACAGACGGTCACACTTCTTGCCTTTATTGCCTGGGGCCTCTTCACCTGCAGGACTCCTGTGCTATATGTCATTCTTTCAGCCAGAGAGTCCTGCAGGAAAGAAGAAACAAATTAATACTCAGGGGCCTTCTTAAGCCGGAGGGCTCTCCGGCTAAGTCGGCTCCACCTAAGACTGCCAAGTCTTCCAAGGCCCAGGCTTCTGTGTCAAAGCCTGCGGCCTCGGCTCCGACTCGTTCTGAGTCGAGATCGGCTCCAGCTGGAGCCGATTCTGGCTTAACCAAGCCTTTGGCACCGATGGCTATCGGTGCCGATTCTGCATCGACCACTTCGGTGTCGGCTCCGATCAGCTCCGACCACCATGTGGCACAGGCATCGGTGTCGGCTCCGATCGGCTCCGACACCGTTACTTTTGTGGCTGTATCGGCTCCGGCTGGAGCCGATGCATCGAGGCTACCTGTCGGCTCCGATAAGTTGTCGGCTCCGACAGGTTCAATAGTTTCATCGGTTCCGATGGCTCCTTCGAGGAAGAGGTCGAGGTCTCCTTCCTTGGAGCCGATACTTTCGGCTCCGGCTTCACCTCTCCTCTCGGAACGGAGCCATCGGAGCCGATCTTCAAGGTCATCCAGGCTTTCGGACCATGACTTAGAGAGAGTGGTCAGTAGATTACTTAAGTCACAGGCACTGGCCCAAATGTTACATAGTCCGTCTCAACAGACGACTATTGGTCCACACCCCGTTACAGTTCCTCCTTCAACTCTACCCCAGAGCTTGGAGTTGGAGTCTTCGGAATGGTTACTGCTACGGCTGAGGGACGGATACCCCTTCTGTCCCTTCAGCCTCTACTCTTATCTCCTCTTCGAGACCTTCCTTAGAGGGATTCGGTGGCCGGGCTTCCATGGTCTCCTCCGAGGGGGTGAGTGGCATCGGACCCTTGTCCGAACCTGCTCTTCCCCTTGGAGCCTCGGCCTTGGTGAGCTCGGCTCCGACATCTGCCTCGGAGACTTCCCTTTCGGTGGTCCCTGGAGTTCCTAGCTCTTCGGAACGGGTTCTCTCGGACCTGCCTGGGAGGGGAGCATTCGAGGTGATGAAGAGTGTGCTGGCCACTGGTATCAGCCAGCAGTCTGTTCCCTTATCTGCTCCCTCTATAGTGCCTGTTGACATCTCTGCCACTTCTCTTGCTACAGGACCCAGAGATCCTCCGCCTCAGGTTTCCCCATTGGGAATTTCCCCCTCTTCTGAGGATTCTCCTGATGTTTCGGGAGATCCTCCTAGGAAGAGGACTTGTAAGAGGAAACACGTAGACTACCCCGAGTCTATCACTTCAGATACTGACTTTGATGAGTCAGAGGGATCCCCAAGATCCCCCTCTGAGGATGTCTCCTTCTCAGACATCCTAGAACTCCTTAGACAGAGGGGAAACTGGCCCACCAATAATCCCTCTGAGGATGAGTCAGTATACCTAGAGGCGTTTGGATCTCGGCCCTCCACCTCCTGGGTGTCTCCGCCTTTCGACCCCCTTATGCAGGTTATTGCCCGAAAGGCGTGGGCTGCTCCTGACTCTGTAGAGCCAGTCCCTAGGAGGCCTTTGAAATTTATCACTGCCCCGTGTGACAAGCAATTCCTCACTAAGGGTGTCCCCACTGATGCCATGGTGGTGGCTGCTGCCACCAAGAAGGAACTTGCAGATCCTTCCGTACCCGTCCATCCTCCTAATAAGGACTCTAGGACCATGGATAGGTACGGAAAGCGGATGTTTTCCTCAGCGACCTTTGCTATGCGTTCGCTGAATTACCTATGTCACTTCACCAGACTCCAGAGGGATATCCTTAAGGAGCTGGGTGAAGTAGTACAGGATCCTACAGCTGCAGGGGCTCAAGAAAAAATTGCTTCGCAGCTAGGAACCCTTAATTCCATTGCAAACTCCTCCATGCGGCTAATATCATATGCTGCTGATGGAGCGAGTAGGGCCGCAGGTACAGGTGTGGCTTTTAGACGCCAAGCCTGGATGCGGCTATGTGACTTTGCAGATCCCTTTAAGGCGTCCTTCACAAATTCTTCCTTTGATGGGTCAGCTTTGTTTGGCCCTCAGGTGAAGGAAACTTTGACCAGGTGTGAGCAGGACGGCAAGACTCTTTCTGCTGTAGGAGTCCGTTTTTCCACCCCTTCTAGACCTTACCCCAAAGGACAGAAAGGTGGCAAAATGTGGTTCCGCAAATCCCAAGGAGTCATGCCGGATTCACGTGGTCAGTTTACCCCTAGAGGCAGAGGGGGTAACAACAACAGACGCCGCTCTAGAGGCAGAGGGGTCCAAAAACCAGGGAAACAGAGAGCCTCTCTCTGACAAGCCCTTTCAGCATCCCTGAGATGTTGCCCGGCTGTCCCTCCTTGGAGGCAGTCGGGAAGATTATCACTGTACCCAGAAGCCTGGCATTCCCTCACTCAAGACAGATGGGTACAGTCGATCATATCCAAGGGTTACATAATTCCTTTCGAGGAAAGTCCTTTCCCTCAAATTCCCTTCCAGATGTACCACCCGGTCTAAGGGAAATTGCAGAGTTAGAAGTCTCAAAACTACTGCAAAAGAGCCATTCAGCCAGTTACAACAGACCATTCAGAGCCGGAATCTACTCAAGGTTCTTTTGGTCCCCAAAAGACGGAGACTGGAGACCAATATTGGATCTCAGCAGACTCAACAAGTCTGTGAGGAAAACAAGATTCGAATGGTCACTCTTCAGTCAATTCTGCCCTTCTTACAGAAGGACAACTGGATGTGCTCAATAGATCTTCAGGATGCGTACTATCACATCAAAATTCACAGATGCTCCAGGAGATTTCTCCGCTTCGGCTGGGGTCCAGTCATTTCCAGTTCAGAGCCCTGCCCTTTGGTCTCACTACAGCCCCAGAGTGTTCACCAAATGCATGGCAGTGGTCACGGCTCACCTGAGACGTCAAGGATTCCAGGTGTTTCCGTATCTCGACGACTGGCTCCTGTCAGCCACCACCAGGCATCAGCTTATTCAAGCCAGGGATTACACAATAAGTCTTTGTTCTCATTTGGGCATCTCGATCAACTTCGAAAAGTCATCCTTATCGCCCTGCCAGTCTATTACTTTCATAGGCGCAAACTTAAACACTGTTCGGATGTCAGCTACCCTTACAGATCAAAGAGTTTTAGACATTCAGAGTCATGTCAGGATCATTCTGGCCAACAAGAAAGTACAGGCCAGAATGGTTCTAAAGGTATTAGGCCTCATGGCTGCGGCCATTACTCTTCTTCCCCTGGCTCGATTCTACATGCGCCTTCTTCAGTGGATGCTGTTCACACAGTGGTCGTACCAACAACTTCCAATGCGTCACCAGATTCTGGTGACACAGACTTGCAAAGATCATCTTGCTTGGTGGATCACATCTCCTCAGGTTCACCAAGGCAGGTACTTTGTACCCCCATCCCCGATAGCCACTGTCACCACGGATGCCTCCCTGATCGGGTGGGGGGGGTCATTATCAGGGCAGGATGGTTCATGGGACGTGGCAGCCGTTCGAGTACCATCTGCACATAAATGTCCTGGAGATGAGAGCAGTGCTTTTAATGTTGCAAGCCCTCAACGACTTTCTTCCCATAGGGACAATTGCAGTCCACACAGACAACATGTCTGTAGTTTGGTATATCAACAAACAGGGCGGAACCAAGTCCTACCCCTTGTGTCGGAAGCGCTCAGACTATGGCAATGGGCGATCTCCTCTCATCGGTTTCTGGTAGCAACGCATATCCCTGGGAAAACCAACATTGTAGCGGACAGAATGAGCAGAGCTATTCTCATGCCTCACGAGTGGTCTCTCAAGCAATCTATAGCGGAAGAGATATTTCTGGAATGGGGTCGTCCATGTTGCGATCTTTTTGCTACTCCCCAAAACAGCAAATGCCCAGACTTCTTCTGTCTCTTCCCTCTACCAGGCCATCCCCCCAGAGACGCTCTGACCCAGGATTGGCCCCAGGGACTTCTTTATGCCTTCCCTCCATTTCCTCTGATCCCTCAAGTTATCCAGAAAGCTACCGTTTTGAGAGCCAAATTGATTCTCATTGCCCCTTACTGGCCTCGACAAGTTTGGTTCCCGTTCCTCCATCGTCACCTTTTGGTGCAGCCGTGGCATCTGGACCCAGTGCCAGATCTTCTGATTCACCAATCCGGTCAGCTGCACCGGTCTATCCCTTCTCTCAACCTCACAGCATGGTTGCTCCACTTCCTTCCTTAGCCAGGCTTCCTTTGATCTCTAACCCAGTTAGAGACATCATAGTAGCTTCACTAAAATCCTCTACCAGGAGGATTTACACAAGCAAATGGAAACGTTTCTCTTATTGGGCTAAAGCCCAAAATATTGATCCTTTTACTGCCCCTGTTCAGGCAGTTCTGGACTTCTTAGCAGAGATTTTTCATGCAGGCTCCTCTTCTTCCACAGTCAGAGTTCAATTGGCTGCTATCTCCAACTTTCATGTCGGGGTCGCAGATCATAATATTATGTCCCATAGGCTCTGCAGGGCCTTCTTGAAAGGAATTTTCCTACTAAAGCCTCCAATCAGGAATCCTCCTCCTCAGTGGGATCTAAATTTAGTGCTGACATCCTTGATTCTTCCCCCCTTCGAGCCAGCTGTTTCTTGCTCCCTGAAATTTCTTTCTTGGAAAACTTTATTCCTAGTGGCTATTACATCGGCCAGGAGGGTGTCTGAACTTCATGCTCTATCGGTTCGACCCCTATTTGGTTTTCACAAAGACAGAGTATCTTTGAGAACTAATCCGACCTTTTTGCCTAAGGTCGCTTCAAAGACCAATTTGAATCAATCCATTGATCTCCCTGTATTTTTCCCAAACTATTCAGACAGAGCTGAACAAAAACTACATTGTCTTGATGTCCACCGTCAACTTAGATATTATTTGGACAGAACAAAAATTTAGAAAATCTGATCAACTTTTTGTTTCCTATGCGGATAATAAAAAGGCCTTCCTGTTTCTAAAGTGACCTTGTCCAGATGGCTTTCTTGGTCATCTCTGAAATTTATCTGCTCAGGGGAAAACAGCTGTGCTCAAAACCTAAAGCACATTCAACTAGGAGCTTAGCTACTTCTACAGCCTTTCAAGCTAGACTTCCTTTAGACACTATTTGTGCAGCGGCCACTTGGGCCACTCCTCACACTTTTGTTTCCCATTACAAATTGGACTTGGCCTCCAGGGACAGAGCCAGTTTTGGCTCTACAGTCCTCAAGAGTCTGTTCCATTGAGCCACCCAGGATAGAGGTGCTAGGGACGCGGTCCCATCAAGCAAGAATGAAGGCGAGATTGACAACTTAACATTAAGAAGTTATGTACCTACCATAACGTTCCATGTTAGTTGTCTTCTCTCGCCTTCTTTCTTGCGACCCTCCCTCCTTCCCCCAGGCCTGGACAGACCTTATTATAAGAAATTATTATGCTGAAGACCATTCAGACCTGGTCCTTCTTCCATCCTGTAAGTTTTCTTTCTTCCTTTTGGAAGTGTTTTATGCTTGGTGCTATTGCCCTTTGTCATCAAACGAGATCTGGGTACTTACCGCCTTGCATCATGGGATATGGGGCTGCCTCGAGCTGGTAAAAGTGACTCTCGAGCTTAGCAGGTGCCGAGTCGGAGCCGAGGGATCGGCTCCGAACCCATCAAGCAAGAAAGAAGGCGAGAGAAGACAACTAACATGGAACGTTATGGTAGGTACATAACTTCTTATTTCTAATTGTGCATCTCTGATTGTACAGAAAACGCTGAGTATGCCTGAAAAATGCACACTTAGAAATCAGTGTTGAAGGGCTTTTAATATGGTATGAACTAGGATAACACAGTGATCTTTTTTTAATGAAACATCTTTACTGACTGCAGTTCATAATCAACCCACTTTTCCTATTTTCTGCATGGGTCGGTGTGTCATGTCAACTACTATCATCTCTCTCTATTTAACGCCACTCTCCTACCTTCTCTTACCAACTGTTGCAGATCTTCTCTCACACAATCCATCCATCCATCTCTTTGGTGGATGCCCTCATTTCTTCCTGGCTTCTTCCTGTCTGTCCCAAGTCATCTTCACAAGACTGACTTCTGCTTTCCTGCACATGCCAGAACCACCATAATCTGTTCTCTTTGACCTTCTCTGAATTTGGAGCTACTTTGGCTTATGATTTGATGTCCTAATTTCTTCATCTGTCCCACAGTGTGCATCCTACGACTTATCTCAGGCACTTCATCTCCATCACTTCTAGCTTCCTCAAGTGCTCTGCCTTTACAGACCATGCTTCTGTACCATACAGTAGTACTGCTCACACCACTGTCTTGTACACCTTACTTTTCAGTTTCTTTGGCATTCTTCTATCATAGACTACACCTGAGACTCTGTGCCAGTTAGCTGCAGCCCCTCTGATTCTAGCTTTGACCTCTTCATTCAGACTTCCCTTCTCCTCAACCACCTCTCCAGATACTAGTGCGACAGGAGTTTAATACCCTGTACCGCCCGCAGTTGTGTATATCCCATTGTTCTTGTATAATGTCTCTAGAATGCATCTGGCTTACACCTTTCTGTCCATACGAGTATGAGTGACCTCCGGAGCCATGTCTCCCTGAACGCCCCCAACATATTAATCATATCTGTAGCGATCTTATCTAACCTGCTGCTTTTCCTGACTTCATTTTCTTAGTTTTGTTCTTTTTAAACTCTTTAGCGTTGTCCTTCCTTCTTCTAGGGTAAGCTCTTTATCCCTTTTATTGTAGGCTGTGTCATGGGCAGTACAGTTTCTATGGCGTTTTCTTCATTCAGAAGCTGAAGTACTCCTTACATCTGCCTTTGATGTCCTGTGGACTGGTGGGCAAGTTGCTGCTGACATCTCTTACGAAAGGTGTCTGATGACTATCTTTTTTATCTTTTTGTGTCATCTACCAGTCCAGAAGCTGGTAAAGTGCTTCTGATGCCTTGTTCTTTGCTATTGCAACTGCTGTTTTAGCTTCATTGTTAGCCAAAAAAGTATTCTTTCTTAGCCTGGTTCACCTTTTCTATCTCCCACTTTTTTCCTGCACTCCTTCTTTCTTTTGATGACTTCTTGGACTTCTGCATTCCACCACCAGCTTTCCTTATGTACCTTACTTCCATACCTGGCTCACCCACATACCTGTTCTGTAGCCCTAGCACATGCTGTTTTGAGGTGCTGCCATTCTTCTTCAGCTCCATCCATTTCCTCTTCTTCCTGAGACACTAGAGCTCTGAACATTTACTTGAAGTCCTGTGTGTTTTTCTCCAGTCAACTTCCAGGTCTTCAGCCTGGTCTCTGTTGACTTTACAGCCTTCTCTGACCACTGCTTGCAACTGATTGTGTTGACCAGTGGTTTATGCTGTGGGTCGACTGTTCCACTGGAGATGAATTTGCAATCATTGACTATACCCCAATACCTTTTCCTTACTAGGAGGAAGTCTACCTGACTTGCATGTTGACCAGTCCTACATGTCATCTTGTGATTGTCTGTCTTTCTGAACCACATGTTGGCCACCATCAAGCCATTTGCCAGACAGAAGTCTAGAATGGCCTCTCCTTCTTTATTCCTGTTGCCCAACCATGTGAACCTAGGTAAGCCTCATATCCTGTTTTATCTGTCCTGATATGTGCATTTGTGTCCCCATAATCAACACTAACTCATGCCAACCTGCTTTTTAGTAAGTCCTGCAGGTGCTGTCTGAATGTATTATTTTCCTCACTATCAGAACCTGCTGTGGGGCACAGGCTGAGGTCATGAATACTGCCCGATCCTTACACTGGACTCTGATTGTTATGAGTCAGTCACTAATTCTGATGATATCCCTCACTGCCTTTTGAAGACTCTCCCTCACCACAATTCCCACACCATTTCCACTTTTCCTCACTATCAGAACCTGCTGTAGGGTGCAGGCTGAGGTCATGAATACTGCCTGATCCTTACACTGGACTCTGATTGTTATGAGTCAGTCACTAATTCTGATGATATCCCTCACTGTCTTTTGAAGACTCTCCCTCACCACAATTCCCACACCATTTCCACTTTTCCTCACTATCAGAACCTGTTGTGGGGTGCAGGCTGAGGTCATGAATATTGCCCAATCCTTACACTGGACTCTGATTGTTATGAGCCAGTCACTAATTCTGATGATATCCCTAATTGCCTTTTGAAGACTCTCCCTCAGCACAATTCCCACACCATTTCCACTTTTCCTCACTATCAGAACCTGCTGTGGGGCACAGGTTGAGATCATGAATACTGCCCGATCCTTACACTGGACTCTGATTGTTATGAGTCAGTCACTAATTCTGATGATATCCCTCACTGCCTTCTGAAGACTCTCCCTCCTCACAATTCCTACACCATTTCCACTTTTCCTCACTATCAGAACCTGCTGTGGGGTGCAGGCTGAGGTCATGAATACTGCCCGATCCTTACACTGGACTCTGATTGTTATGAGTCAGTCACTAATTCTGATGATATCTCTCACTGCCTTTTGAAGACTCTCCCTCACCACAATTCCCACACCATTTCCATTTTTCTTCACTATCAGAACCTGCTGTGGGGCGCAGGCTGAGGTCATGAATACTGCCCAATCATTACACTGGACTCTGATTGTTATGAGTCAGTCACTAATTCTGATGATATCTCTCACTGCCTTCTGAAGACTCTCCCTCACCACAATTCCCACACTATTTCTAGCCTGTCCTCCTCCTGAGTAGTAGACTCTGCATCCCAAGCCAAGTGGCTTTGTTGCACTGTCCTCCATCATGTCTCCTGGCCATTCTAGACTTCTGTCTGGCAAATGGCTTCATGGTGGCCAACATGTGGTTCAGAAAGACAGACAATCACAAGATGACATGTAAGACTGGTCAACATGCAACTCAGGTAGACTTCCTTCTAGTAAGGGGATGTCCAGCCTCATCTTTACCATCATGTCAACCACTTCTAAGCTATACTGCGTCTGTGAACCTCTATTGAGTATAGCAATCCTTGGTTCATGTTTGGCAGGTTGATTGATTTTTACATCCACCTTTTGCTCAACAGAGCTACCCGAAGCTGACCAGTAGCTTACTGACCCAGTGTTTCTGGCTTTATGGTGTGTGTGTGTGTGTGTGTGTGTGTGTGTGTGTGTGTGTGTGTATATATATATATATATATATATATATATATATATATGTATAAAATATTGTAATATTATTTGACACACATCCCATCAAAATATTAATCAAGTACTGTATTTAATCCTAGCACAAATGATCTAATGCAAATGATCACAAATGCAAAACAACTGTGTTTCATTTTTGATTAAAATACTACAAACACAATTCAACATCCCATGTAAATAAACAAAGTTTGAACCACTGCAAAAGTAATCATAAATGTAAATTACTTTACATTTGTGATCATAGGTTCATAGTTTCATAGAAGGTTACTCTGCTAATGGACCTAGACCCCTTAAAGGCCAAGCGATATTTATCCCAAATTGCCATGTCAGTGATTAGGTGAGTGAACGTCACAGGGGTAAGGGTCTGTGGTAGTTAATTATGACTTCCTCTGTCCAGGAGGGAAATTGGCACCATCCCAGGAGTGAATTTGCAATCACCCATCCATTGATCTAGATTGCATTTGAAGAGGGTCAGGGATGTGCTCTATTTTGCATGAATTGGAAGCTTGTTTTAGAGAAGTGGCAGTCTCTGGTTGATGTATCTATCTCTCCAGCAGCATGACCTGTTCATGTCAGACTCTAGGTTAAGATCCCTGGAGTGAGTGACCCTTGTGCAGTTTGATTTACGAAGGTGTAGCATTTCCATCAGGACTGAGTCAGACACTGCCCTGAAAGCCAGGCATGGGTTACCCCTTAGCAACCTGTAGGAGACAGAATACAGTGACAGGGATTTCAGTCTTTTTGTATAAGATTTGTTTTGTGTACTCTGTAATTTGTTGGTGAGAAACCTCTGTGGTCTCTCCAATTGTTGCAGGTGTCTGTTGAGGTACATGCAACACTTCCAGAACAAATCTACCTTTCATAAATGTTGTGCATCCTAGCCTAAGCCCGAAAATGTTCCACTAGGATCATCTCTGTATCCTGTTAACAAACGTATAAAATAGAATAAAATAAAACATGTTTTAGGATTACTGCTCTTATTCCTGACTCAAGAAAAGCACTGAACCACTGGTCTGCTATCTGACATCCAGCCTAGATTCACTGCAAACTGTGCATGATTGTTTGTAGGTTCATGGCAATTTCTGGTAGGAAACAGCATCACTGTCTCACTTTACAGATATCAGGATGACAGCCTGTCATTCCCAGAACCAGCATGGTTCTTTTTTTTTTAACAACAAACATCTTTATTAATTTATCATGTATGGCACATGCAATCACACATTTATATAAATTAGAACAAACCATATTGACATAATTTTAGTTGCAAACATTACACATCACTTATAATCTAGCCAGTCATTGTCAGTCAGACATTACATAGCTCATGCAAATCCTGCCTTCTTTTAAACCTCATTCCTCCTCTGCATGTATTGTTCCCACAATTCAAATTTTTTCTATTTAATTTGCTCCGACCCTTTTTTAAAGATCTAGGTTCCAGTTATTTTATTTATGTTACTATATTCACTACTTCTAGTACAGCTGCCCTAGACTTTGTTTTCCATTTTCTAGTAATTGCTTTTTTGGCAGCCAACATAATTAGAGACAGCAAGGCCTTAATATGTCTAGGCAGTTCTGATCATGTATCAATCATTTCCATGGTAACACAAATTTGCTCACCCAGTATCTCTGACAGAACTGTCTGGAGAGAATTTTTAAAGTCTGCCAACTCATTACACTCCCAGAAAATATGTTCCCAATTACCCCTTTCTTCTCCATCACACCTCCAACATTTGCTGTCTATGTCAGGAAAAATTATTTGGAATCTACTTGGGGTATAAAATATCTATATAAACACTTCCAAGCAAAGTGACATTTTTGCATGTTTGGGAACCATACATATTGTATATCCCCCATTGTTTCTTTGTGACTTGCTTATCCAGTCTCTCTAGCCAATCCTTTCTAACTTACTCTGATAAATCCTTATAGTTATCATGCAATATTTTATATGCTCTACTAATTTTTTTAACAACAGCTTCTGTTCTAGATTCTACTAAAAACCTGACCAGTGCTAGTCTTTTACTTAGGATCCCCCTATCCCTTTCTGCTTGTCTATACTCTCATATCAATCCTTGATAGAGAAAGTGGTCTCTAGCCTGGAGTCCATATCAATTCTTAGCCTCTTCCTATTCTATTACCTTGCCTTTTCTAATTATTTGCTCCCAATACAGTGGTTCTTTTTCCCGTTTTCTCCAATAAATTACATCCCCTCTTGCCTTTTGTTTGTATCCCTAATTATAGTCATCCTTATCGACAGAATCTCCTTTCTCCATTCCCGTATTGGCTTAGTTCTTAGAATACCTTCAGATACTTTATGAATATAATATTCTGCATGGTTATTGTTATTCTCCTTAAGGATCTGCATCCAAAATCGCAGTCTCTCCTTGTTTCTTGAGCATTTCCCCTATTTCATCATCATTCCTTTCTGCTTTGAATTATAGGTTCATAGGTGTGTGCTAGATTAATGGCCCTAGAGCCTTTACAAGCCTAGCCCATAGGATTACCCTGGCATTGTGCCACCCAACCTTAGTTCCCAGTGCATCTGTTGAATAGAGCCACTGGAGGGATCCATAGGGTAAATTTTCTATTTCCCATCCACTCATCAAGATTTGTCTTGAAGAGGGCCAGTGTGGTGCTCTGCTTGACATGTATGGGAAGTCTATTCCATAGCATGGGCAGTCTCTGGGTTATGAACCTGTCCCTGCAGCTTGTTCTATTGATTGTGGTAATGAGGTTGAGGTCTCTGGAGTGTGTGGGACGGAAAGATTGTGATTTCTTAAGATGTAGCATTTCTAATGAGGGAAGAGTAGAGGGAGACAATTACCTCTTTCTTCCTGGATGCAAAACTCTTAGTAATGAGATGTGCCACGTAGAAGGACTTTCTAACCACAGTGGCAATGTGGTGGTCAAAAGAGAGGTTGCTGTCAACCTGTGTTCCCAGATCTCTTATAACATCTTCTGTGTTTAGTGGACTACCATCAATGTGGTAATTCATAGGAACCAGGTTTTTCCCAAAGGGGTTTCTGTTTGTGCTATATATAAGACCCTTAACTGTGCAATTCTGCAATTCCTCTTCAAATCAAGTATTGTTCTATTGGAAGAATAAGCTTATCCCACTTAACTCTTGCTATCTTCCCCTCCAAGATAAAAATCCTTCAGCTCTTTATTAATTTCTATCCATAATTTCTCTTCTGGTTGATAAAAATATGCCTGACCTGTGTATAAGACTAAAGGGACTAAATACATTTTAACTGCTTGTATCTTGCTATCCATATCCATATAACAGAGCTTCCAATTTCTAAGGTTTTGTATTATCTTTTATTTAGCCTCTTCCCACATACCCTTAGCTGCCTCACCAGAATCATTGTATTCCATACTCTTAAGTACTTCAGCCACCACAGTTTTCTTCTAGAATGTTGGTGTTCTTCTCCTCTTAAAATACTGTTAAAGAAAACCTTCCAGATTTTTATTAGTTTTTTTTCCCTCCTAGTTTCCAAACTTCCGCAGAAATGCAATCCACCCTGGGTCTACTTTACATTGTCGTAAGCTGACAATATCGAGTCTGATATTGTCAGCACGACAATATCGAAAGTGAAGAACATCGTGCAAGTAAACGGAAATCTCTGTAAGGGGAGATTTCTGTTTACCTCAATGTAGTGCAGTCTCGGAGTTGGTATATTTAAGTAGAGGGTGTGTGGGGGGGTGCAGGGGGGCTTGCCCCCCTGCCTATGCCATTTAGCTTTTTTTTTTAATTTGTTTTTTTTTTTTACATTATTCAATGTTTTACTTAATCGATCAATAAAGTTCAACCTTTATTGATTCGATTAAGTAAACTTTTGATAACGTGATATAGATGCATCCATCCCTGGGGACTTTCCTCTGGATTGGTTATACATCACCATTTTTATCTCATCTCTTCCTATCCTGTCAGTAATTGAGCTTCATCTACCTCTAACCTTAGCATATTTAGCTTTTCCATAAACATTTCCATTTATACCTTTTCTTGATTTCCACATTTCTCGGCTGTATACAGACTTTCATAAAATTTAAGAAATATATCTAGTAGCTCTACAGGATCTCTTGTTATCTTCCTTGTTATAGGCTTCCTAAGCTTGATGAAAACCCTTTCTACTTTGTTGCCTGAATTGCTGAGCTAAACATTTTTGTGCTCTGGAGTTATTATAAAAAAAAAAAAACAGTTGCTTAACAGCAGTCTTTCTAAACTATTCTGTAATACTTTTAATATTTATCAGTCCCTCTAAATAATTCTTGTTACTTCTTAACCATATCTCTCTTTCTTTTATTTCCATGCTATTTTTAAATTCTACTTTAATTTTATCCCAATCCTCAGCTGTGTTTTCAGAAGAAATTTCTATCTTCTGTAATAACGTCCAAATAATTTCCACTCCCCATTCCTTAAATTCGTCTCTTTTCACAGATGGGTGGGAAAGTGCCAGTGTCTCATTTTTAGTTCATTACTTTGTGTTTTTATTTTAGTTGTTATTGGTGCACAATCTGAAATAGTTATTAGATTCATATCAAAAGTTTCAATTAAATGCATATGTTCCTAGAAAATTAAGTTCTGCCTAACCTAGCCCAGTTTTTGTGTCTTAGGGAATAATATGTAAATTTACTCTGAACTCCTATTACCGAATTCACATCTTCCATGCCAAATATTTTCATAAATTTCTTCAATAATCTACCCTTTGTTATATTTTCCCTTCTGGGTCCCCCAGACACATTTTCACTGCTGCAAATCAAATTCCAGTCCTCACTTATAAGTAATATTCTCTGTTGAAAGCTGATTATTTCTCCCAGAATTTTCTTAAGCTCTATTATAGCAGTTTTAGGTTGAATATAAATACATGCCAGTGTAATCCTCCTCCTTTGCCAGTAACCCCTTAGTACTACACATCTACCATTATCATCTTTTTTATCCTCTTCTATCACTATTGGAGCCCCTCTTGTAATTAATATAAATACTCCTCTTTTCCTTTGTTCCAGGTATTCCGCTGAATAACCATCATGTTCAGTTATTTCCAAATGTGTCTTTTGTAGTATAGCTATTAGCACTCTACATTTTAATACAGTTTACTACGCTTTCTTTTTTGTATATATATATATATGTGAGACCATTTATATTTAAGGATAATATAGAAAGTGTCATTATGTAAAAAAATTATTATTCCCACCTTTTATGTGTAACAGCTTTTTTGTTAAGTATCTACTTCCAGCTTCTCTGTTACATGCATACACTAATGTTTGTCAGGCTGATCTTTTATACAGTTGTTTCCTGTCATATCCTTTTGAGCCTATATCATATCTTACAAAATTTTCATTTTATCGAAAGCTTTCAAACAAAAAAATACACCCGATATACCCCTAAAACCTATTAACTTAATACTAACACACAAAACTATGTACATCTTAAAATATTTAAGTTTCACCCTCCTAATAGAAACAATTATCCCAGATTGACAGCCACACATACAGAATTCAATTAACCTAAAAGGAAGGTTATCCAAGCTAAGATGCATGCTACAGCCTGTGCGTCTACTAACTGCTGTCTGGTTTTGTCTTATCATTATTGCTCTCTCAGATTGGGAAACACTTGAATGGTTTCAGAAAGCTATCTCCTAGCCATTTAAAGAAATATGTATTCTATTTTTATTGCTCTTTATCAGACTGACTTCATGGAGACATGAGAACCAGATACAGAGTTGCTTCTACAAGCATTTATTTATTTGCTAGAGGAAAGCTTTTTTTATTCAATGCCATTTTTTATTTATTTGCTTTCTCTTAAAACTTGTTACTAGATCAAGCCAAGGGCCTTAATCCAGTCATTTTCCTATACAAGAATGAGAAAAAGCACTTTAGTTGTTTTTGTATCATGCTCTTTTGACGAGACTTGTCTTCTTTTCTTTACATTGCAGTGCCTACATTTCTTAAAAGTGAACAAGAAAAATGAGGAAGAAGGGAAAAATAGGGGCACCTGTTTACTTTAGTATCTCTATTACACTTGAAAATAACTGAGAAAACTTTACTTTATAGCATGCCGATTATATAATGCATTATAAAATACTACTGTTAAGAACACAAATTTGTTTTACTTACAGTTAAGTCTCTCCCTCCTCTTACCCTGTCCTAAGTGTTCCTACAAACATTAGTAACATGAAGTAAGACATACGCTTTAGAGTCCCCTACATGTTTAACAAAGTTGAAAAAGTCCAATATTGCTAGGTAATAAATTTCTAAGTTAAAACAGAAAGAGCAAACTGATTTATAGCTTAGACTTCATTCCTAGACATCAAATCAATTGTTAATATCAGTTTTAGTCTTATGAAGTACTCAACAAAAAAAATCAGGCAGACCTGCAGAAACAAATAACCAAAAACAGAAGCAATTCTGTTGCTATATCTGTTACAAGAACCATGTCCACACTAAGAATATATATACATATAAAAAAAAAACAAGCTTTATTAACTCCACTAGTGAAGCACATTTATCCTGCAGCAGGCCAACTGGTCTTCATCAGGATTAATGTAAACCTCATTCCACACACTTATGAATAGTCAGTTAGTCATGTGACTGTTAAAATTCATCACCATAACCAGTTTGTAATAAACATCCAACTGAGTATAAATAAAAGTAAAAATGAGTATGAATAAAAAATAGAATAAACAAATATTGTTAAAAAAATGCAATTCAAAACTATATTACAGTAAAAAGTGTTATGCAATAAATGTCAGTATGACCTTTTAAATAAGACCTCAAAAATAAGCAAGCATTGCTTTATTTTGCCGATGTACCTAAATCTGCATGTGGAAGTAATAGTGCAGAAATTATAGTTTAGCTGCTGACATTTTTAAAGCACAGCAGATAGATATCTTGTCATTTATCCCGGGGGGGGGGGGGCATCAGCATGAAACTTAATCTGCCATTAGAGTTCTTTATACTCACTCTTGTACACCCATGGCCCCCCTCTGATGACATTCCAATGTGTGCAGATACACTGAATTAATTTCCTTTCTACACCCACGGCCTTCCTCTGATGCTGCTGACATTCTAACGTGTGCTAATACAGTGAATTAATTTTCACTCTTCCCCTAAGAAAAATTAAATAAACATTGCAACAATTATTTTTTAGAATATTTACTAATCAGTTATGAATTGTGCAACTATCTTAAAGAGAAATGTCCTCTAATATCTTATTTGTTTGGTACACCTTAAGTACATAAATATGTGAGAGAATGACCTTTTCATCTTATGGTGGCAGCCACAGGATCCAAAACACACTCATTGGCAATTTATGCGGACAAGACCTTAAAACTGTTGTGTAATAAATATCCACACATTGGTAAAGACTCCTGAAATTTTCCAGTTGGTATTAAACAGGATTTATTTTAACAAAAAGTGCTTTTTAGTCACCATAAATGTGGTAGGCTTATTTACATGCATCCCCCATGACATTGGATTAAAGTGGCTGTATGTAAAACAAGTGAAGCACGCTAGCCTTATTATCATGCATCCCCCATGACATCGGATTAAAGTTGCTGTATGTAATACAAGTGAAGCACGCTAGCCTTATTTACATGCAACCCCCATGACATCGGATTAAAGTGGTTGTATGTAATACAAGTGAAGCACGCTAGCCTTATTTACATGCATCCCCCATGACATCGGATTAAAGTGGCTGTATGTAATACAAGTGAAGCACGCTAGCCTTATTTACATGTATCCCCCATGACATCAGACTAAAGTGGCTGTATGTAATACAAGTGAAGCACGCTAGCAATATTTACATGCATCCCCCATGACATCGGATTAAAGTGGCTGTATGTAATACAAGTGAAGCACGCTAGCAATATTAACATGCATCCCCCATGACATCGGATTAAAGTTGCTGTATGTAATATAAGTGAAGCACGCTAGCCTTATTTACATGCATCCCCCATGACATTGGATTAAAGTGGCTGTATGTAATACAAGTGAAGCACGCTAGCCTTATTTACATGCAACCCCCATGACATCAGATTAAAGTTGCTGTATGTAATATAAGTGAAGCACGCTAGCCGTATTTACATGCATCCCCCATGACATCGGATTAAAGTGGCTGTATGTAATACAAGTGAAGTACGCTAGCCTTATTTACATGCAACCCCCATGACATCGGATTAAAGTGGTTGTATGTAATACAAGTGAAGCACGCTAGCCTTATTTACATGCATCCCCCATGACATCGGATTAAAGTGGCTGTATGTAATACAAGTGAAGCACGCTAGCCTTATTTACATGCAACCCTCATGACATCGGATTAAAGTGGTTGTATGTAATACAAGTGAAGCACGCTAGCTGTATTTACATGCATCCCCCATGACATCGGATTAAAGTGGCTGTATGTAACACAAGTGAAGCACACTAGCCTTATTTACATGCATCCCCCATGACATCGGATTAAAGTGGCTGTATGTAATACAAGTGAAGCATGCTAGCGCACCCAACAATGACGTGAATGTGATTATTAGTTTTGTTGAGCTGATATTAAAAAAATAATTTCATCCACTTTGAGGGGAAATATTTTAAACAATTGACTGGGTTGAGATGGGGGTTGCTTGTGCCCCCATCAATGCTAACATTGTTATGTTCATAGGTTCATAGGAGGTTACAAGGCTAATGGCCCTAAAGCTCTTATACGCCTAGCCATATTTATCACAAGTCACCATATTTGTCAGTGGTTAGGTGAGTGAAGTTCGCAGAGGTAAGGGTCTGTGGTAGTTAATATTGACTTCCTCTGTCCAGCAGAGACATGGCCACCACCTCAGGAGTGAATTTGTAGTCACCCCTCCATTGATCTGGGTTGTGTTTGAAGAGGGTCAGGGAGGGGCTGTGTTTCACATGAAATGGAAGGTGGGAGATGTATCTATTTCTCCAGCATGACCTGTTCAAAGGCTAGGTTAAGATCCCTGGAGCGAGTGACCCTCCTACAGTTTGATTTATGGATGTGTAGCATTTCCATCAGGGCCGAGTCAGAGAGTAAGCAAGGCACAAGTCACCCTTAGCAATCCATAGGACACAGAATACAGTAACAGAGCTTTTAGTCTTTTCGTATATGAATTATTTCATGTACCCTGTAATTTCTGGGTGAGACACCTCTCTGGTCTCTCCAAGTCTGGTGAGATACATGCAAAAGGGAGCATTGTACTTAGTTATTGGTCTGATGAGTGCCCAGTATAATGGAATTATAGCATCCTTAGATCTAGATGAGGTGCCTTTATTTATAAGGTGTGCCATGTAGATGGATTTCCTTACTTTGTGGATACATGGTGGTCAAAGTTCAGATTGCTGTCAGCCTGAGCACCCAGATTATGTACCACTGGATCTGCAGTTAGGGGGATGCTGTCTGTAATGTAATTAACAGGGATGTCAGCTTTCCCAAAGGGAATAATAATGCAGTTTTTTGCATTTAGCTTTAATCTGTGGCTTTGGAACCAATCATTTGTCTGTGTTAACCCTGTCTGCAGTATATTAACATCACTGGAGAACTCAATGATGAAAAGACAACATGGAAACTGGTCAGGGAGGCTGCCAAGAGACCTACAGTTGGCCTGCTCCCAGTTTGCAATCATTAGTGAATTTATTCAGCCACAGGCTACCCAAGTTTGCCTGGACTTCTAAGAAACAAATTCCAAACAGTAAGGGCCCCAGCACAGAAGCCCGTGGTACTATACTGGTGACTGGTCTTTTTCTAGAGGTGAAGTCACCCACTTTGACAGTATTTGTCTTGTCGGTGAGCCAGTTCATTACCCATCTGGTAATGTAGGGGTTAATTTCCAATTGGGAGAGTTTCTGTATAATACCTGAGTGGGGAATTGTCAGATGCCTTGGCTAGGTCGAGATGGGTGGTGGGCACTGTCTTTCCCTCATCCAGGACCTTGATGCCTTTCTCCAAGAAGTCAACTGTGTTTAACAGGCATCATCTACCTTTAACAAATCTGAAGTGGGTTGGGTCCAGAATTTGGAGATTACCTACAGTGGATATCAAAAGTGTACACAGCCCTGTTAAAATGCTAGGTTTTTATTTTTAAAAAAAAACGAGACCACAATAAATCATTTCAAAATTTTTCCCATCTTTAATGTGACCATTAACCTGTACAATTCAATTGAAGAACAAACAAATCTGTTAGGGGAAAAAATGTACAATAAGCTGGTAGCATAAGTGTGCACACCCTTAAACTAATACTTTGTTGAAGCACCTTTTGATTTAAATACAGCATTCAGTTTTCTTGGGTAGGAGTCTATCAGCATAGCACATCTTGCCTTGGCAATATTTGCCCACTCTTCCTTGCAAAAGTGCTCCAAATCTGTCACACTGTGAGGGCATCTCTTGTGCACAGCCCTCTTCAGGTCACCCCACAGATTTTCTATTGGATTTAGGTCTGAACTCTGTCTGGGCCATTCTAAAACTTTAATTTTCTTCTGGTAAAGCCATTCTTTTGTTGATTTGGATGTATGCTTGGGGTCATTGTCGTGTTGAAAGGTGAAATTCCTCTTCATCTTCAGCTTTCTAGCAGACACCTGAAGGTTTTGGGCCAAAAGTGACTGGTATTTAGAACTGTTCATAATTCCCTCCACCTTGAATAATGCCCCAGTTCCAGCTGAAGAAAAGCAATCCCAAAGCATGATACTGCCACTACCATGCTTCACTGTGGTGATGGTGTTCTTCTGATGATGTAAAGTGTTGTTTTTGCTCCAAACGTACCTTTTGAAATTGTGGCCAAAAAGTTCAGCCTTGCTCTTATCAGACCATAACACATTTTCCCACATGCTTTGGGGAGATGATGTATTGTTTTGTAAATTTTAGCTGGGCCTGGATGTTTTTCTGTGTAAGAAAAGGCTTCTGTCTTGCAACCCTAGCCCATAGTACAGACATATGGAGAATATGGGAGATTGTTGTCACATGTAGAACACAACCAGTAATTGCCAGAAATTCCTGTAGCTCCTTCTGTGTTGCTGTAGGTCTCTTGGCAGCCTCCCTGATCAGTTTTCATCTTGTCTTTTCATCAATTTTGGAGGAACGTCCAGTTCTTTGCAACGTCACTGTTGTCCCATATTTTCTCCACTTTTTAATATCTGTCTTCACTGTGTTCCATGGAAGATCCAGTGCTGTGGGAAAATTTTTGTACCCTTCTCCTGAATGATACCTTTCAACAATGAGATCCTTTGATGCTTTGTAAGCTCTCTGTAAACCATGGCTTTTGCTGTAGCAGGCAACTGAGCAAATGTCCAGAAAATCCTACTAGGACAGCTGAACTTTATTTGGGGTTAATCAGAATCTCTTTAATTGATGGCAGGTGTGTACCCAAAAAGACTGAATGTTGTAATTAAATCAAAAGGTGCTTCAACAAAGTATTAGTTTAAGGGTCTGCACACTTATGCGACCAGCCTATTGTACATTTTTTTATTTTTTATATTTTTCCCCTAACAGATTTGTTTATTTTTCAATTGAATTGTACAGGTTATAGGTCACATTAAAGGTGGGAACAGTTTTGAAATTATTTATTCTGGTCTCATTTTTTTATATCACAAAAAAACTGGGATTTTAACAGGGGTGTGTACACTTTTTATATCCACTGTATGTCCTTGTTAATAAGGTCCATAATGATTATTTCCATGTCCTTGTAGATGAGATTAGTTAAGCTTATGAGCCTGTGATTCCCAGGGTCACTTGATGGTCCCCCTTTGTGCAGAGGGATTACTGTTGCTGTCCTCCATTCCACCGGAACATACCCAGTTCTCAGGCTGTGGTTAAACAGGGATCCAAGTGGGTCTGCTAAGAAATGTTTAAAGTTGTTTAAAAAAGCAACCTGGGATTTTGTCTGGTCTCATTGATACTGTGTTTTTGGCCTTGAACAGCACCAAGATGACCTGCTCTCTTGAGATAATAGGCTGAGGAATGGTGGCAGGCATACTTTGGGGAATAGATTCATAGGTTCAAAGATTAGTACTAGGCTAACTGCCCTGGTGGGCCATTTTAAGCCTAGACAATTACCGCATGTGAGAATTAAACCTTGCACCTTGCACCTTGCATCTGTAAGGTAAACACCTTAACCGTTATACCAACCTCCCACTCGAGGGGATGGGGGGGGGGTGATGCTTTCTCCAAATCTGTCAGCTAGCAGGTTGGCTATTACCTCTGGCTGATGATGGGTGGTGCCATCCACAACTAGTTCAGCACATAGCTGGGTATTCCATTTTAGATTTTGGATGTAGTTAAAGAATGTCATGTAATCATCCTTACCTAGGGAGGCTATTTTTGCTTTAGAATTAGATTTAGAGGACTTGACAAGATCTCTAGTTCGTTTGTTTATGCTAGAGAGGGATTTCTTCCTCTGCTGAACCAGTTCTCTCTTGTTCTTGGACATGAATGTTTTCTGTTGTTGTGTAGCCTGTTTATACTAGGGGTCCACCAAGGTGGCTTGTTCTTTCGACGAGACCTAGTTTTAATCCAGTCAGGCATGACCGATTGCTCTAAGTGGTTATACAGGGCATTGGGGTACACCTCTGCATAGGAGTTAGTGTTATCTGCATTTGAGGGGGCTCTGGAATTTCTTATACCATCACTTAGTAGAAGTTAATTTGTCTTTGAAAAATTCTTAAGAATTTTTGAGCTTGATGGAGTGTCTGGTCTTATAATTATATTGAACGGGACTGATTTATGGTCCAGTCTTGCCAGGAAGGACATCACACAGGTAGGGGGTGCATTTCTCTCCCATGTTAGTGAATAGTATGTCCAGGACATTTGAGCCTCTTGTGGGTGTGCTGACTAGCTGTTACAGAGCTTTTACATTGACAAAGTCCAAGAACCTCTGAGCCAGCATGTATGTGGTCATGTATGTTGATGGTAGGATAATTAAAATTACCCATGAGTAAGATGTTGGGTTGTATGGCAACTGACTGTAGTAAGTCCAGGTATGCAGTATGCTTTTCCTGCTCATGGTGGGGGACCTATAGCCACCTATGATGTGGTAGTGGACTTTGCCTATAGTTAATTTGACATAGACTAGGTTAAGAGAGGCATACTGTTTGACCAGTCTCGAGATGTACTTATACTTAATGAAGATAACTGCACCTCTTCCCTTGGTTCTTTCATGGTGAGTTTGTGTTCTGAATGTATGGAAGGCACTGTAGCCCTGTATGGCTGGGGTGCTTTCTGCACCTTTCAACAGTGCTTTGGTGATTGCAAAGATGCTAGCATCTTCCAAAGTCAGGAGTGCTGGGAAAAGCACTACATGTTTCATTCAAATTTTATGGATCATAAAGTAATCTACCAAAGGATCCTTGAAGATATTTTTATAATATGGAATAGTAGTAAAGATAGTTTATTGCATTTTAATATTTGCAAAGTATAGCTGGTTTCTTAAAATTCACATTTGCATATTCTAAAGTTGAGCTTAATTATTTGTATATTATGATAAGAAAGGATTTTGCCAAAGGGTGCTTTACATTGGTTATTTATACGAAGCCCACTTTCACCAACAATCATTTGCATTATAGAAGTTGTCATCCTGCAAGGCAAAAACTTAGTCTCATAAAAGGGTAGATGTCCAGATAGCAAGAATTGTTTGTTTAGATTCTGACCTGGAGAAAGAAAGAAAAGTGCCTTATAGATATGTTTAAGGGTAGAGGCTTCCCAGAAGGAGTCCTTTATGAAGTAAGAGATGAGATCTGGACAGTAAGGAATGATAAATTCCAACCTATTTTAGGAAAAGGACATCCTAGAAACAGCCTGATTAATAAATTCTGTAAACAATTATGGTTTTGAAATATAATTTTAGTAATAATTTGGTACAGTCACTTTTGAGAAGGAATTGGAAGGTATTTTTGAAAGTTTTAGTGACATTAAATGCATTTTAGGGGAGAATCCAAACTTTCTGTTTAATAGACATCAAAGCATAAAGGAAAGATTAGAGAAAAATATGCGTTCAAACAGTAAAACACTTACCGGAAATATGGAGACTCAGAAATGTGGGTCCTGCACACACTGTCATAATATTTATGAAGGTAATACTTTAAAATTAGAAACATTGTGAGCATACGTTCGAATATAAAGAAATGTATTATTGTAGGACATTAGGAGTCATTTATATAGGCTTTTGTGACCCCCCCCCTGCCAATTGCATTATGTGGAAAAAACAGAGAGAAGTCTTAGTTAAAGAATATATGAACATTTGTACGAGATCAGGAAAAGAAAGGAAAATAATGTGCTCTGTAAGTACAAGCTGGGATGGCAGGAGTATAACAAATGTTATTTTGTATCTCTGTAAGTACAAGCTGGAATGGCAGGAGTATAAGAAATGTTATTTTGTATCTCTGTAAGTACAAGCTGGGAAGGCAGGAGTATAAGAAATGTTATTTTGTATCTCTGTAAGTACAAGCTGGAATGGCAAGAGTATAAGAAATGTTATTTTGTATCTCTGTAACCACAAGCTGGAATGGCAGGAGTATAAGAAATGTTATTTTATATCTCTGTAAGTACAAGCTGGAATGGCAGGAGTATAACAAATGTTATTTTATATCTCTGTAAGTACAAGCTGGGAAGGCAGGAGTATAAGAAATGTTATTTTGTATCTCTGTAAGCACAAGCTGGAATGGCAGGAGTATAACAAATGTTATTTTGTATCTCTGTAAGTACAAGCTGGAATGGCAGGAGTATAACAAATGTTATTTTGTATCTCTGTAACCACAAGCTGGAATGGCAGGAGTATAAGAAATGTTATTTTGTATCTCTGTAAGTACAAGCTGGAATGGCAGGAGTATAAGAAATGTTATTTTGTATCTCTGTAAGTACAAGCTGGAATGGCAGGAGTATAAGAAATGTTATTTTGTATCTCTGTAAGCACAAGCTGGAATGGCAGGAGTATAACAAATGTTATTTTGTATCTCTGAAAGTACAAGCTGGAATGGCAGGAGTATAAGAAATGTTATTTTGTATCTCTGTAACCACAATCTGGAATGGCAGGAGTATAACAAATGTTATTTTGTATCTCTGTAAGTACAAGCTGGGAAGGCAGGAGTATAAGAAATGTTATTATGTATCTCTGTAAGCAAAAGCTGGAATGGCAGGAGTATAAGAAATGTTATTTTGTATCTCTGTAAGTACAAGCTGGGAAGGCAGGAGTATAAGAAATGTTATTTTGTATCTCTGTAAGTACAAGCTGGAAGGCAGGAGTATAAGAAATGTTATTTTATATCTCTGTAACCACAAGCTGGGATGGCAGGAGTATAAGAAATGTTATTTTGTATCTTCGTAAGCACATGCTGGAATGGCAGGAGTATAAGAAATGTTATTTTGTATCTCTGTAAGTACAAGCTGGAATGGCAGGAGAATAAGAAATGTCATTTTGTGTCTTCATAAGCACAAGATGGAATGGCAGGAGTATAAGAAATGTTATTTTATATCTCTGTAAGTACAAGCTGGGACGGCAGGAGTATAAGAAATGTTATTTTGTATCTTCGTCAGTACAAGCTGGAATGGCAGGAGTATAACAAATGTTATTTTATATCTCTGTAAGTACAAGCTGGAATGGCAGGAGTATAACAAATGTTATTTTGTATCTCTGTAAGTACAAGCTGGAATGGCAGGAGTATAAGAAATGTTATTTTGTATCTCTGTAAGTACAAGCTGGGAAGGCAGGAGTATAAGAAATGTTATTTTGTATCTCTCTAACCACAAGCTGGGAAGGCAGGAACATAAGAAATGTTATTTTGTATCTCTGTAAGCACAAGCTGAAATGGCAGGAGTATAAGAAATGTTATTTTGTATCTCTGTAAGTACAAGCTGGGAAGGCAGGAGTATAAGAAATGTTATTTTGTATCTCTGTAACCACAAGCTGGGAAGGCAGGAGTATAAGAAATGTTATTTTGTATCTTCGTAAGTACAAGCTGGAATGGCAGGAGTATAACAAATGTTATTTTGTATCTCTGTAAGTACAAGCTGGAATGGCAGGAGTATAACAAATGTTATTTTGTATCTCTGTAAGTACAAGCTGGAATGGCAGGAGTATAACAAATGTTATTTTGTATCCCTGTAAGTACAAGCTGGAATGGCAGGAGTATAAGAAATGTTATTTTGTATCTCTGTAAGTACAAGCTGGAATGGCAGGAGTATAAGAAATGTTATTTTGTCTCTCTGTAAGTACAAGCTGGGAAGGCAGGAGTATAAGAAATGTTATTTTGTATCTCTGTAAGCACAAGCTGGAATGGCAGGAGTATAAGAAATGTTATTTTGTATCTCTGTAAGTACAAGCTGGAATGGCAGGAGTATAAGAAATGTTATTTTATATCTCTGTAAGTACAAGCTGGAATGGCAGGAGCATAAGAAATGTTATTTTGTATCTCTGTAAGTACAAGCTGGAATGGCAGGATTATAAGAAATGTTATTTTGTATCTCTGTAAGCACAAGCTGGAATGGCAGGAGTATAAGAAATGTTATTTTGTATCTCTGTAAGTACAAGCTGGGAAGGCAGGAGTATAAGAAATGTTATTTTGTATCTCTGTAAGTACAAGCTGGAATGGCAGGAGTATAACAAATGTTATTTTGTATCTCTGTAAGTACAAGCTGGAATGGCAGGAGTATAAGAAATGTTATTTTGTATCTCTGTAAGTACAAGCTGGAATGGCAGGAGTATAAGAAATGTTATTTTGTCTCTCTGTAAGTACAAGCTGGGAAGTCAGGAGTATAAGAAATGTTATTTTGTATCTCTGTAAGCACAAGCTGGAATGGCAGGAGTATAAGAAATGTTATTTTGTATCTCTGTAAGTACAAGCTGGAATGGCAGGAGTATAAGAAATGTTATTTTGTATCTCTGTAAGTACAAGCTGGGAAGGCAGGAGTATAAGAAATGTTATTTTGTATGTTTGTAACCACAAGCTGGGATGGCAGGAGTATAAGAAATGTTATTTTGTATCTCTGTAAGTAAAAGCTGGAATGGCAGGAGTATAAGAAATGTTATTTTATATCTCTGTACCCACAAGGTGGGATGGCAGGAGTATAAGAAATGTTATTTTGTATCTCTGTAAGTACAAGCTGGAATGGCAGGAGTATAAGAAATGTTATTTTGTATCTCTGTAAGTACAAGCTGGGAAGGCAGGAGTATAAGGAATGTTATTTTGTATTTTCGTAAGCACAAGCTGGAATGGCAGGAGTATAAGAAATGTTATTTTGTATCTCTGTAAGTACAAGCTGGAATGGCAGGAGTATAAGAAATGTTATTTTGTATCTCTGTAAGTACAAGCTGGAATGGCAGGAGTATAAGAAATGTTATTTTGTATCTCTGTAAGTACAATCTGGAATGGCAGGAGCATAAGAAATGTTATCTTGTATCTCTGTAAGTACAAGCTGGAATGGCAGGAATATAAGAAATGTTATTTTGTATCTCTGTAAGCACAAGCTGAAATGACAGGAGTATAAGAAATGTTATTTTGTATCTCTGTAAGTACAAGCTGGAATGGCAGGAGTATAAGAAATGTTATTTTGTATCTTTTTAAGCACAAGCTGGAATGGCAGGAGTATAAAAAATGTTATTTTGTATCTCTGTAACCACAAGCTGGGATGGCAGGAGTATAAGAAATGTTATTTTGTATCTCTGTAACCACAAGCTGGGATGGCAGGAGTATAAGAAATGTTATTTTGTATCTCTGTAAGTACAAGCTGGAATGGCAGGAGTATAAGAAATGTTATTTTGTATCTTCGTAAGCACAAGCTGGAATGGCAGGAGTACAAGAAATGTTATTTTATATCTCTGTAAGTACAAGCTGGGAAGGCAGGAGTATAAGAAATGTTATTTTGTATCTTCGTAAGCACAAGCTGGAATGGCAGGAGTATAAGAAATGTTATTTTGTATCTCTGTAAGTACAAGCTGGAATGGCAGGAGTATAACAAATGTTATTTTGTATCTCTGTAAGCACAAGCTGAAATGACAGGAGTATAAGAAATGTTATTTTGTATCTCTGTAAGTACAAGCTGGGAAGGCAGGAGTATAAGAAATGTTATTTTGTATCTCTGTAAGTACAAGCTGGAATGGCAGGAGTATAAGAAATGTTATTTTGTATCTTTTTAAGCACAAGCTGGAATGGCAGGAGTATAAAAAATGTTATTTTGTATCTCTGTAACCACAAGCTGGAATGGCCGGAGTATAAGAAATGTTATTTTGTATCTCTGTAAGTACAAACTGGAATGGCAGGAGTATAAGGAATGTTATTTTGTATCTCTGTAAGTACAAGCTGGAACGGCAGGAGTATAAGAAATGTTATTTTGTATCTGTAACCACAAGCTGGAATGGCAGGAGTATAAGAAATGTTATTTTGTATCTCTGTAAGTACAAGCTGGGAAGGCAGGAGTATAAGAAATGTTATTTTGTATCTCTGTAAGTACAAGCTGGGAAGGCAGGAGTATAAGAAATGTTATTTTGTATCTCTGTAAGTACAAGCTGGAAAGGCAGGAGTATAAGAAATGTTATTTTGTATCTCTGTAAGTACAAACTGGAATGTCAGGAGTATAAGAAATGTTATTTTGTATCTCTGTAAGTACAATCTGGGAAGGCAGGAGTATAAGGAATGTTATTTTGTATCTCTGTAAGCACAAGCTGGAATGGCAGCAGTATAAGAAATGTTATTTTGTATCTCTGTAAGTACAATCTGGGAAGGCAGGAGTATAAGAAATGTTATTTTGTATCTCTGTAAGTACAAGCTGGGAAGACAGGAGCACAAGAAATGTTATTTTGTATCTTCGTAAGTACAATCTGGAATGGCAGGAGTATAAGAAATGTTATTTTATATCTCTGTAAGTACAAGCTGGGAAGGCAGGAGTATAAGAAATGTTATTTTGTATCTCTGTAAGTACAAGCTGGGAAGACAGGAGCACAAGAAATGTTATTTTGTATCTTCGTAAGTACAATCTGGAATGGCAGGAGTATAAGAAATGTTATTTTGTATCTCTGTAAGTACAAGCTGGGAAGGCAGGAGTATAAGAAATGTTATTTTATATCTCTGTAACCACAAGCTGGAATGGCAGGAGTATAAGAAATGTTATTTTGTATCTCTGTAAGTACAAGCTGGGAAGGCAGGAGTATAAGAAATGTTATTTTGTATCTCTGTAAGTACAAGCTGGGAAGGCAGGAGCATAAGAAATGTTATTTTGCATCTCTAAGTACAAGCTGGAATGGCAGGAGTATAAGAAATGTTATTTTATATCTCTGTAACCACAAGCTGGGATGGCAGGAGTATAAGAAATGTTATGTTGTATCTCTGTAAGTACAAGCTGGAATGGCAGGAGCATAAGAAATGTTATTTTGTATCTCTGAAAGTACAAGCTGGGAAGGCAGGAGCATAAGAAATGTTATTTTGTATCTCTGTAAGTACAAGCTGGAATGGCAGGAGTATAAGAAATGTTATTTTGTATCTCTGTAAGTACAAGCTGGGAAGGCAGGAGCATAAGAAATGTTATTTTGTATCTTCGTAAGCACAAGCTGGAAAGGCAGAAGTATAAGAAATGTTATTTTGTATCCCTGTAAGTACAAGCTGGAATGGCAGGAGTATAAGAAATGTTATTTTGTATCCCTGTAAGTACAAGCTGGAATGGCAGGAGTATAAGAAATGTTATTTTGTATCTCTGTAAGTACAAGCTGGAATGGCAGGAGTATAAGAAATGTTATTTTGTATCTGTAAGCACAAGCTGGAATGGCAGGAGTATAAGAAATGTTATTTTGTATCTCTGTAAGCACAAGCTGGAATGGCAGGAGTATAAGAAATGTTATCTTATATCTCTGTAACCACAAGCTGGAATGGCAGGAGTATAAGAAATGTTATTTTGTATCTCTGTAAGTACAAGCTGGAATGGCAGGAGTATAAGAAATGTTATTTTGTATTTCTGTAAGTACAAGCTGGAATGGCAGGAGTATAAGAAATGTTATTTTGTATCTCTGTAAGTACAAGCTGGAATGGCAGGAGTATAAGAAATGTTATTTTGTATCTCTGTAAGTACAAGCTGGAATGGCAGGAGTATAAGAAATGTTATTTTGTATCTGTAAGCACAAGCTGGAATGGCAGGAGTATAAGAAATGTTATTTTGTATCTCTGTAAGCACAAGCTGGAATGGCAGGAGTATAAGAAATGTTATTTTGTATCTCTGTAAGTACAAGCGGGAATGGCAGGAGTATAAGAAATTTTATTTTATATCTCTGTAACCAGAAGCTGGAATGGCAGGAGTATAAGAAATGTTATGTTGTATCTCTGTAAGTATAAGCTGGAATGGCAGGAGTATAAGAAATGTTATTTTATGTCTCTGTAACCACAAGCTGGGATGGCAGGAGTACAAGAAATGTTATTTTGTATCTCTGTAAGTACAAGCTGGAATGGCAGGAGTATAAGAAATGTTATTTTGTATCTCTGTAAGTACAAGCTGGAATGGCAGGAGCATAAGAAATGTTATTTTGTATCTCTGTAAGTACAAGCTGGAATGGCAGGAGTATAACAAATGTTATTTTGTATCTCTGTAAGCACAAGCTGAAATGGCAGGAGTATAAGAAATGTTATTTTATATCTCTGTAAGTACAAGCTGGGAAGGCAGGAGTATAAGAAATGTTATTTTGTATCTCTGTAAGTACAAGCTGGAATGGCAGGAGTATAAGAAATGTTATTTTGTATCTCTGTAAGTACAAGCTGGAATGGCAGGAGTATAAGAAATGTTATTTTATATCTCTGTAACCACAAGCTGAAATGGCAGGAGTATAAGAAATGTTATTTTGTATTTCTGTAAGTACAAGCTGGAATGGCAGGAGTATAAGAAATGTTATTTTGTATCTCTGTAAGCACAAGCTGGAATGGCAGGAGTATAACAAATGTTATTTTGTATCTCTGTAAGTACAAGCTGGAATGGCAGGAGTATAAGAAATGTTATTTTGTATGTTTGTAAGCACAAGCTGGAATGGCAGGAGTATAACAAATGTTATTTTGTATCTCTGTAAGTACATTCTGGAATGGCAGGAGTATAAGAAATGTTATTTTGTATCTCTGTAAGTACAATCTGGGAAGGCAGGAGTATAAGAAATGTTATTTTGTATCTCTGTAAGCACAAGCTGGAATGGCACGAGTATAACAAATGTTATTTTGTATCTCTGTAAGTACAAGCTGGAATGGCAGGAGTATAAGAAATGTTATTTTGTATGTTTGTAAGCACAAGCTGGAATGGCAGGATTATAAGAAATGTTATTTTGTATCTCTGTAAGTACAAGCTGGAATGGCAGGAGTATAAGAAATGTTATTTTGTATCTTTGTAAGTACAAGGTGGGAAGGCAGGAGTATAAGAAATGTTATTTTGTGTCTTTGTAAGCACAAGCTGGAATGGCAGGAGTATAAGAAATGTTATTTTGTATCTCTGTAAGTACAAGCTGGGAAGGCAGGAGTATAAGAAATGTTATTTTGTATCCCTGTAAGTACAAGCTGGGAAGGCAGGAGTATAAGAAATGTTATTTTGTATCTCTGTAAGTACAAGCTGGAATGGCAGGAGTATAAGAAATGTTATTTTATATCTCTGTAACCACAAGCTGAGATGGCAGGAGTATAAGAAATGTTATTTTGTATCTCTGTAAGCACAAGCTGGAATGGAAGGAGTATAAGAAATGTTATTTTGTATCTTCGTAAGCACAAGCTGGAATGGCAGGAGTATAAGAAATGTTATTTTGTATCTCTGTAACCACAAGCTGGGATGGCAGGAGTATAAGAAATGTTATTTTGTATCTCTGTAAGTACAAGCTGGAATGGCAGGAGTATAAGAAATGTTATTTTATATCTCTGTAACCACAAGCTGGGATGGCAGGAGTATAAGAAATGTTATTTTGTATCTCTGTAAGTACAAGCTGGGATGGCAGGAGTATAAGAAATGTTATTTTGTATCTCTGTAAGTACAAGCTGGAATGGCAGGAGTATAAGAAATGTTATTTTATATCTCTGTAACCACAAGCTGGGATGGCAGGAGTATAAGAAATGTTATTTTGTATCTCTGTAAGTACAAGCTGGGAAGGCAGGAGTATAAGAAATTTTATTTTGTATCTCTGTAAGTACAAGCTGGGAAGGCAGCAGTATAAGAAATGTTATTTTGTATCTCTCTAAGTACAAGCTGGGAAGGCAGGAGTATAAGAAATGTTATTTTGTATTTCTGTAAGTACAAGCTGGAATGGCAGGAGTATAAGAAATGTTATTTTGTTTCTCTGTAAGTACAAGTTGGAATGGCAGGAGTATAAGAAATATTATTTTGTATCTCTGTAAGTACAGGCTGGAATGGCGGGAGTATAAGAAATGTTATTTTGTATCTCTGTAACCACAAGCTGAAATGGCAGGAGTATAAGAAATGTCATTTTGTATCTCTGTAAGTACAATCTGGGAAGGCAGGAGTATAAGAAATGTTATTTTGTATCTCTGTAAGCACAAGCTCGAATCACAGGAGCATAAGAAATGTTATTTTGTATCTCTGTAAGTACAAGCTGGAATGGCAGGAGTATAAGAAATGTTATTTTGTATCTCTGTAAGTACAATCTGGGAAGGCAGGAGTATAAGAAATGTTATTTTGTATCTCTGTAAGTACAAGCTGGAATGGCAGGAGTATAAGAAATGTTATTTTGTATCTCTGTAAGCACAAGCTGGAATGGAAGGAGTATAAGAAATGTTATTTTGTATCTCTGTAAGTACAAGCTGGAATGGCAGGAGTATAAGAAATGTTATTTTGTATCTCTGTAAGTACAAGCTGGGAAGGCAGGAGTATAAGAAATGTTATTTTGTATCTCTGTAAGTACAAGCTGGAATGGCAGGAGCATAAGAAATGTTATTTTGTATCTGTAACCACAAGCTGGAATGGCAGGAGTATACGAAATGTTATTTTGTATCTCTGTAAGTACAAGCTGGAATGGTAGGAGTATAAGAAATGTTATTTTGTATCTCTGTAAGTACAAGCTGGAATGGCAGGAGTATAAGAAATGTTATTTTGTATCTCTGTAAGTACAAGCTGGGAAGGCAGGAGTATAAGAAATGTTATTTTGTATCTCTGTAAGTACAAGCTGGAATGGCAGGAGTATAAGAAATGTTATTTTGTATCTCTGTAAGTACAAGCTGGAATGGCAGGAGTATAAGAAATGTTATTTTGTATCTCTGTAAGTACAAGCTGGAATGGTAGGAGTATAAGAAATGTTATTTTGTATCTCTGTAAGTACAAGCTGGAATGGCAGGAGTATAAGAAATGTTATATTGTATCTCTGTAAGTACAAGCTGGGAAGGCAGGAGTATAAGAAATGTTATTTTGTATCTCTGTAAGTACAAGCTGGAATGGCAGGAGTATAAGAAATGTTATTTTGTATCTCTGTAAGTACAAGCTGGAATGGCAGGAGCATAAGAAATGTTATTTTGTATCTGTAACCACAAGCTGGAATGGTAGGAGTATAAGAAATGTTATTTTGTATCTCTGTAAGTACAAGCTGGAATGGCAGGAGTATAAGAAATGTTATTTTGTATCTCTGTAAGTACAAGCTGGGAAGGCAGGAGTATAAGAAATGTTATTTTGTATCTCTGTAAGTACAAGCTGGAATGGCAGGAGTATAAGAAATGTTATTTTGTATCTCTGTAAGTACAAGCTGGAATGGCAGGAGTATAAGAAATGTTATTTTGTATCTCTGTAAGTACAAGCTGGAATGGCAGGAGTATAAGAAATGTTATTTTGTATGTCTGTAAGTGCAAGCTGGAATTGCAGGAGTATAAGAAATGTTATTTTGTATCTATGTAAGTACAAGCTGGAATGGCAGGAGTATAAGAAATGTTATTTTGTATCTCTGTAAGTACAAGCTGGAATGGCAGGAGCATAAGAAATGTCATTTTATATCTTTGTAAGCAGAAGATGGAATGGCAGGAGTATAAGAAATGTTATTTTGTATCTTCGTAAGCACAAGCTGGAATGGCAGGAGTATAACAAATGTTAATTTGTATCTCTGTAAGCACAAGCTGGAATGGCAGGAGCATAACAAATGTTATTTTGTATCTCTAAGTACAAGCTGGAATGGCAGGAGCATAAGAAATGTTATTTTGTATCTTCGTAAGCACAAGCTGGAATGGCAGGAGTATAAGAAATGTTATTTTATATCTCTGTAAGTACAAGCTGGAATGGCAGGAGTATAAGAAATGTTATTTTGTATCTCTGTAAGTACAAGCTGGAATGGCAGGAGCATAAGAAATGTTATTTTGTATCTTCGTAAGCACAAGCTGGAATGGCAGGAGTATAAGAAATGTTATTTTATATCTCTGTAAGTACAAGCTGGAATGTCAGGAGTATAACAAATGTTATTTTGTATCTCTGTAAGTACAAGCTGGAATGGCAGGAGTATAAGAAATGTTATTTTATATCTCTGTAACCACAAGCTGGGATGGCAGGAGTATAAGAAATGTTATTTTGTATCTCTGTAAGTACAAGCTGGAATGGCAGGAATATAAGAAATGTTATTTTGTATGTTTGTAAGTACAAGCTGGGATGGCAGGAGTATAAGAAATGTTATTTTGTATCTCTGTAAGCACAAGCTGGAATGGCAGGAGTATAAGAAATGTTATTTTGTATCTCTGTAAGTACAAGCTGGAATGGCAGGTGTATAAGAAATGTTATTTTGTATGTTTGTAAGTACAAGCTGGGATGGCAGGAGTATAAGAAATGTTATTTTGTATCTCTGTAAGCACAAGCTGGAATGGCAGGAGTATAAGAAATGTTATTTTGTATCTCTGTAAGTACAAGCTGGAATGGCAGGAATATAACAAATGTCATTTTGTATCTCTGTAAGTACAAGCTGGAATGGCAGGAGTATAAGAAATGTTATATCTCTGTAACCACAAGCTGGGATGGCAGGAGTATAAGAAATGTTATGTTGTATCTCTGTAAGTACATTCTGGAATGGCAGGAGTATAAGAAATGTTATTTTGTATCTCTGTAAGTACATTCTGGAATGGCAGGAGTATAAGAAATGTTATTTTGTATCTCTGTAAGTACAAGCTGGGAAGGCAGGAGTATAAGAAATGTTATGTTGTATCTCTGTAAGCACAAGCTGGAATGGCAGGAGCATAAGAAATGTTATTTTGTATCTCTGAAAGTACAAGCTGGGAAGGCAGGAGTATAAGAAATGTTATTTTGTATCTTTGTAAGCACAAGCTGGAATGGCAGGAGCATAAGAAATGTTATTTTGTATCTCTGTAAGTACAAGCTGGAATGGCAGGAGTATAAGAAATGTTATTTTGTATCTCTGTAAGTACAAGCTGGAATGGCAGGAGTATAAGAAATGTTATTTTGTATCTCTGTAAGTACATTCTGGAATGGCAGGAGTATAAGAAATGTTATTTTGTATCTCTGTAAGTACAAGCTGGGAAGGCAGGAGTATAAGAAATGTTATTTTGTATCTCTGTAAGCACAAGCTGGAATGGCAGGAGCATAAGAAATGTTATTTTGTATCTCTGAAAGTACAAGCTGGGAAGGCAGGAGTATAAGAAATGTTATTTTGTATCTTTGTAAGCACAAGCTGGAATGGCAGGAGCATAAGAAATGTTATTTTGTATCTCTGTAAGTACAAGCTGGAATGGCAGCAGTATAAGAAATGTTATTTTGTATTTCTGTAAGTACAAGCTGGAATGGCAGGAGTATAAGAAATGTTATTTTGTATCTCTGTAAGTACAAACTGGAATGGCAGGAGTATAAGAAATGTCATTTTGCATCTTCGTAAGCACAAGCTGGAATGGCAGGAGTATAACAAATGTTATTTTGTACCTCTGTAAGTACAAGCTGGAATGGCAGGAGTATAAGAAATGTTATTTTGTATCTTCGTAAGCACAAGCTGGAATGGCAGGAGTATAACAAATGTTATTTTGTACCTCTGTAAGTACAAGCTGGAATGGCAGGAGTGTAAGAAATGTTATTTTGTATCTCTGTAAGTACAAGCTGGAATGGCAGGAGTATAAGAAATGCTATTTTATATCTCTGTAACCACAAGCTGGGATGGCAGGAGTATAAGAAATGTTATTTTGTATCTCTGTAAGTACAAGCTGGAATGGCAGGATTATAAGAAATGTTATTTTGTATCTCTGTAAGTACAAGCTGGAATGGCAGGAGTATAAGAAATGATATTTTGTATCTCTGTAAGCACAAGCTGGAATGGCAGGAGTATAAGAAATGTTATTTTGTATCTCTGTAAGTACAAGCTGGAATGGCAGGAGTATAACAAATGTTATTTTGTATCTCTGTACGTACAAGCTGGAATGGCAGGAGTATAAGAAATGTTATTTTATATCTCTGTAACCACAAGCTGGGATGGCAGGAGTATAAGAAATGTTATTTTGTATCTCTGTAAGTACAAGCTGGAATGGCAGGAGTATAAGAAATGTTATTTTGTATCTCTGTAAGTACAAGCTGGGAAGGCAGGAGCATCAGAAATGTTATTTTGTATCTCTCTAAGCACATGCTGGAATGGCAGGAGCATAAGAAATGTTATTTTGTGTCTCTGTAAGTACAAGCTGGAATGGCAGGAGCATAAGAAATGTCATTTTGTGTCTTCGTAAGCACAAGCTGGAATGGCACGAGTATAAGAAATGCTATTTTATATCTCTGTAACCACAAGCTGGGATGGCAGGAGTATAAGAAATGTTATGTTGTATCTCTGTAAGTACAAGCTGGGATGGCAGGAGTATAAGAAATGTTATTTTATGTCTCTGTAACCACAAGCTGGAATGGCAGGAGTATAAGAAATGTTATTTTGTATCTCTGTAAGTACAAGCTGGGAAGGCAGGAGTATAAAAAATGTTATTTTGTATGTTTGTAAGTATAAGCTGGGAAGGCAGGAGTATAAGAAATGTTATTTTGTATCTCTGTAAGTACAAGCTGGAATGGCAGGAGCATAAGAAATGTTATTTTGTATCTCTGTAAGTACAAGCTGGAATGGCAGGAGTATAAGAAATGTTATTTTGTATCACTGTAAGCACAAGCTGGAATGGCAGGAGTATAAGAAATGTTATTTTGTATCTCTGTAAGTACAAGCTGGAAAGGCAGGAGTATAAGAAATGTTATTTTGTATCCCTGTAAGTACAAGCTGGAATGGCAGGAGTATAAGAAATGTTATTTTGTATGTCTGGAAGTACATTCTGGAATGGCAGGAGTATAAGAAATGTTATTTTGTATCTCTGTAAGCACAAGCTGGAATGGCAGGAGCATAAGAAATGTTATTTTGTATCTCTGTAAGTACAAGCTGGAATGGCAGGAGTATAAGAAATGTTATTTTGTACCTCTGTAAGCACAAGCTGGAATGGCAGGAGCATAACAAATGTTATTTTGTATCTCTGTAAGTACAAGCTGGGAAGGCAGGAGTGTAAGAAATGTTATTTTGTAACTTCATAAGCACAAGCTGGAATGGCAGGAGTATAAGAAATGTTATTTTGTATCTCTGTAAGTACAAGCTGGGAAGGCAGGATTATAAGAAATGTTATTTTGTATCTCTGTAAGTACAAGCTGGAATGGCAGGAGTATAAGAAATGTTATTTTGTATCTCTGTAAGTACAAGCTGGAATGGTAGGAGTATAAGAAATGTTATTTTGTATCTTCGTAAGTACAAGCTGGAATGGTAGGAGTATAAGAAATGTTATTTTGTATCTTCGTAAGCACAAGCTGGAATGGCAGGAGTATAAGAAATGTTATTTTGTATCTCTGTAACCACAAGCTGGGAAGGCAGGAGTATAAGAAATGTTATTTTATATCTCTGTAAGCGCAAGCTGGAATGGCAGGAGTATAAGAAATGTTATTTTGTATGTCTGTAAGTACAAGCTGGGAAGGCAGGAGTATAAGAAATGTTATTTTGTATCTCTGTAAGTACAAGCTGGGAAGGCAGGAGCATAAGAAATATTATTTTATATCTCTGTAAGTACAAGCTGGAATCGCAGGAGTATAAGAAATGTTATTTTGTATCTCTGTAAGTACAAGCTGGAATGGCAGGAGTATAAGAAATGTTATTTTGTATCTCTGTAAGTACAAGCTGGAATGGCAGGAGTATAAGAAATGTTATTTTGTATCTTCGTAAGTACAATCTGGGAAGGCAGGAGTATAAGAAATGTTATTTTGTATCTCTGTAAGTACAAGCTGGAATGGCAGGAGTATAAGAAATGTTATTTTGTATCTCTGTAAGTACAAGCTGGAATGGCAGGAGTATAAGAAATGTTATTTTGTATCTCTGTAACCACAAGCTGGGAAGGCAGGAGTATAAGAAATGTTATTTTTGTATCACTGAAGTCCCTTATAAGCCGAGGTGAATGCCATGGCAGTATAAGAGTGAATGTAAAAACTCTTATGGCAGATTGAGTTACATGCTAATGCACCTTCCTGGGATGAATGATGATATTTATTTATTTATTTAGTTTACATTTGCTTACTGGGATAGTCCAACTGGACCATGTCCATTTACAGCGTAGGCCCGGAGAGATATCTCCACATTTACATAACAATCAGAAAAAAACTAAGACAGAAATGTAAAACAGACAAAGACAATATCAGCAATATATGAAGTAATAAAAAAATATGGTTACCAAGGGAAATGTCATGCTAGAGATACATTAGAGTTGTGGTACTGTAGCATATATACAATAAGTATACTAGGAAGGAAGGTATATGAAGAAGAAAAATAAATGTTATGTAATACATGGACATAGCCAGGTGTTCATAAGATGTGACTTAAGTGAGTTTGTGAACAGTGTGGTAGTGGATGCAGAAGTCATAGCTTACTCTGCTAAGAAACAGCTTATTCGGTTAAGGGCAAGACAGAACAGCATCTGTGACAAAGAATCACCATGGAATACCCCATATTATATTTTCATCCCTGGGATAATAATTTGCCCTTTATCATGGGTTTTTCTGCTGTTTCACGGTCACTGTGATATAATTGATCAATGTAGGATGTATCTTACACATCTGTAAGCACTTCTTTATCCATGAACGTGGGGCACTGTGAAATGCTTTTTTGTAATGTCCCCATGCCATACTTAGATTCTTCCCTTTTTTATACTTTTCTATCATGGCTTTATTTAGCAACACACGATCATTTCTTTTCCATATGACTTTCCTTCATTACTCTTTTGTTCCATTGCCAGAAGTGAGTTTTTTTCTCTAAATCACTATAAATTCTGTTTGTATATGGTTGGAAGGCAAGTTATTGGCCTATAGGTCTTAGGGTAGCTTGCATGTTTCCTCTTAAGGAGGAGCATCATTTTTCCTCTTGTTGACCAGGTTGGTGTCTGTTCAGGATATACATCTAAGTAATTCTTGGTCAGAGTTAAATCTTTGTGCAAAGATGTTAATGCTTTAAGCTAGAAGGCAGGTACCACATTTGGGCCTGTGGTTTTCCATTTACGAGCTTTTCTTAATTTCGTTTCAGTTTCTCTGGTAGTTGCTTCATCCCACTTTATATTCTCTGCATTAGGGTTCCTTGCCATTTATTTAGATTCTTCTATGCATTCAGCATATTGGTTATGTTCAACAGGATCTTCATAAATACTTTTCCAACATGTGCCTATTTCTTATACATATATATTGCGTTAGTTTCTATTCCTTTTGCTTTATTTCACAACTCTCTGTAAAACGGGTTATTCATAAATGTATTATTTTGTACTTTTCTGTGATATTTATCTGAATACCTTTTAAGTTTTTTTCTGCCTGTGCTATTTTTTTAGTTTATTATTGGCAATACTATAAGATAACTCTGATCTGTTTTGATTGTGTATATTGCTTTTATCACAAATTTCTAAGTACATTTGATTATCTGTTCCCTTTTCTATATTCCTCTAACAGTGATATTTCTTGTCGTAATTGCCTTATGATTTTCTCTGTTTGATACTTCCAGGGTGTTATTTTACTTGTTTCTTTCTCTTACTTTGTTAACCTACATTTGTGTGGTAACACTTTATCCATTATTAGTTTAGCTGCACAGTAATACATTATATTGCTTTGTTATATAACTTGAATTTCTCCTTGTAGTCCTGATTACTGTGTTTATCTTTTTCACTAACTGACTCACATTTCAGGTCTTATTTATTTTCTGTAATCTATTTCTTTCATCTGTCTTAACATGTATGTCCATCTTTATTGAATCAAGGAGGTCTTCTCTAAAATCATGTTCTTCTGGATTGAGAGTGTCTTCTTTACTCCCTGTTTCCTGTGAGTAATCTACAGAAAGTTCCAGAAAATATTCCTGTCACACAGCTGCTTCATCTGCTGCTTCTTTATATGGGGACCTTTGGGTCATCACTACAAAACATTACCTATGTAAGAGTTGCCAGTGTTCCCTGCTTCTTCCCTTGCTGTGCAGCTTCAGCTGGACTTTTGTCCTGGTGTCCTGCAGAAGGCTCCAGAGCATCACCATGTTGAATATCTTGTTTTGATGCCTTCTGCTTCACCTCTTACTCCTTAATCTGGTGACCCATAATTCCATCCGGCTGTGACATTCCCTGTGTTGGATTCTGCACACTAAGTCCTTCATTTGCAGATAATCCATAACTTCAATTTCTGTCTAACTTCTGTGCAACTAATCCTTTTACTACATTCTCCCTTTATTTCTTATTTTTTGTATTGAGTAATGTTTCCTATCCAGGTGCCATTGCCTGTATTTCTCTTCAGATATCCCTGGAGCTGCTTTTCTGTATTGCTTACTTTTGCTTCCTCTTTTGCATAAATACTGCACTGTACCAAATCTGTTGTTTTCTCATGACCATGGTTCTTTGTTATACCTTTCAAAAATCTCTGGATTTTGTTCTTTATATTTTCACACATCCTCTGTCACTTCTTTTCCTAGGTGGCCCAAATTTCTTTTGTCTATGAAATGTTTTGCATAAATCTGTTGTATTAATTAACACACATTTCCATTTGAAGCCTTTTTTTTTCTGCAAGTATTTTTTCTTTCCTCTAAATTCTCTCTTAATTTTCCTGAATATTTGTGATCTGAATTCATGGCTTCTTGAATAATTGTAACAATACATAAAGTCTTCCTTATCCTCAATAGTTCATTTTGTTAACGTTATCGTACTTTTTGGCCTGTCATTTTTTTTGTGTGTTTGTGGAGTACTTCTTCCTTTACTCTTGTCATTTTTTGCGTTTTTTTGTGGAGTGCGTCTTCCTTTACTCTTAGTGCAAGCTTAGAGGGTTATATTAGTTTAGATGGGTGGACAGAATGGCACAGTCTGCATTACAGTCAATTAAATTCAAATTGTGGGCTACCTTCTCCAAAGTAAAGTACTGATGTTTTTTCTCGGTAGTTTGTTTTGCCGTGCAAAGCATTGCTGATTTCCTTTTTTTTCTCACTCCCAGTCCCCCAGCTGGCCTTTAGGCCTCCCTCTCCCTATAATTCATTCAACCCACTCATTCCCTAGAGGTAGGAGCCCCTGGTCAATTTACTCCTCCTGTTGGTGAGGGGCAAGTAGAAGGAGTGACCATCACCTGACTCAGGTAAGCAGATGTGTTTACCTCAAGCCCTTATTGTTCATACTGTCCATACTCATTTCATGGGGGTGAATGTGAGGGGAGTGTTTACTACATCTGTGAGAGACATCCACTCAGCAGAACTGCCCATTTGAAGGCAAAGCATCTCTAATAATGTCCAGTCTTCATCAGGATTTGTACACAGAGGTCAAACTCTGGACATGTGCAGGGTTTGCTGCGTTATTTTCTGTCCTTTTGACCAGTTCTTCCAATGCCTGAACTTCAAGTCATACTCTGGTCAACTGAGACTGTAGTCAGGGCTTTATCCTTCTACTCAAAAGGAAATGGCTGATTTATTTCCATTTTTGTTTTACAGTTTTCATTTTGCAGCTTCTTCAAGATCTGATATGATTTTTGCTGCTGTGACGATTCATCCTGCACTTGTATATTTTGCTTCATCTGCCTTAAATAGCACAGGCTAGACTCAGACTTGCTGAATCTAGACTGTATGGTATCATTTGAGCACTTATACCAGCCGTCTTACATTGAGGGCCTCCCTGCAGGTCTACTTCTAAATTTTGAACTTTCACAAGTTCTAATTGCTTGTGGTCAAGACCATAAGATCGAACTTGTGAAACTTCAAAATTTAAATAAAAGAAAACAAAACAAAACAATTTTTTTTACATCTTTTGCAGGGGTGCAAACCCTCCTGTACCTCCCACACCCCCCTGGAAATTAAATATACCAACTCCGAGATCACACTACAGCAAGGAAAATGGTAAATATACCATTCTGTGCTGCATGGCGATCTCCATTTAAACAGTTTGAACTTTCACAAGTTCAAGCTTATGGTCTTGACCATAACCAATTTGAACTTGTGAAAGTTTGAAATTTAGAAGTAGACCCCCCCCCCCAGCACCCTTGTGGCAGAAATGTGCAGCTCAGAACTCATCTGAGTTGGAGATTGCTTGAATACAAGCTCTATGAGGGTATTTTCTATTGGTAGATTGTGTTAGAACTGTTTAAACTTGTTTGTATTTAAGCACCACATTTGCAGTGTTTGTGCTCAATTTACTGGACATAGGTAATCTCCAAACTCCAGACACAACCCAGTTTGGATTCACTAAAGGTAGAGATCATTCTTGTTAAACATGGTTGACTTATTTGAGAAAGTCACCAAGGCTCCTGATAAGGGAAAGATAGTGCATACCACCTATCTTGACCTCGCCAAAGCATTTGATGGTTTACTACCAACATTTTGAAGTCCTTAACATGAACTGTGATAACCAAAAGGCACTTTTCAAAGTTATCATAATAGTGATTCAAAGAATGTCAAACCCTCAACAGGAAATGGTAGTGACATTCGCTGCTGAGAGATCGGCATTCTGATTGGAGATCGCACTACAGTGGGGATTGGGAAATTTTTTATTTTATTTATTTTTTTATTTTTATTTAACATTTGTTGACCGGGAAAGTCCGACTAGGTTCCACAGATCCTGTTTTCAGTGGAGGCCCGGGGAGAAATGCTCCAGAATTTACCTTTTTCCTCTCCGTAGTGTGATCTCAGAGTTGTAATATATAATTAGCAGGGGGTGTGGGGGCTGCAAGGGGGCCTACCCCTTTTAAAATGTGTGTAAAAAGTCACCGGATGCCAAGGTAAGTTGCAGAAATGTCGACAATGCTGAATTCGACTTGTCGACATTTTGCTTGTGTCAAAATTTTGACTGTTCCATTTTGTCATTTTACAATATTTTTTTTGAGTAAGTAATTACTCAAGGAAACGTTTTTGAAATTTTGATAGTAAACCACATTTGACACAATCCCCCACTCAGGTATTATAGAGAAACTCTCCCATTTGGGAATTAACCCCTACATTAACAGATTGGTAGCCAACTGGCTCACTGACAGGACACATACTGTCAAAGTGGGTGACTTCACCTCTAGCAAAAGACCAGTCACCAGTGGTGTACCACAGGGTTCTGTGCTGGGCCCCTTACTGTTTGCAATTTATTTCTCAGAAGTCCAGGAAAACTTGGATGGCTTGTGGCTGACCAAGTTCGCTGATTGCAAATTGTGAGCAATCATTGAGTCTACCAGTGCTGTTAATGTACTGCAGACAAGGTTAACCCAGACAAATGATTGGTGCCAAAGCCATGGATTAATTCCAAATGCAAAATAATGCATTATTATTCCCTTTGAGAAAACTGACATCCACTTTTTTTATATATATACAGGAGAAAGTTACCCTATATCTCCCATGTGGAAATAACCCCCCCCCCACCCAATCCATAGCATCTCAATCAGTGCATGGAGTTGGTGGAGCAGGATATCACCTCCAGCCATGATTGCTTCCACAGTGACCTGATCTATTCCTGGTGCCTGTTCTAATAGCTGATTTCACCTCTTCAACTGTTGGCTTTGCATCAGTTATTGGGGCCTCAGGAAGACTGATGCATGGCAGATTGACCACTGGTCCATGAGGTGGGTCATGGTTGTAAAGCTCTTGAAAGAATTCCCTTCAATGTTTCAGGTGCTTTTTTGATATTTTCACTGGTGGGTCTGGTCTTTCCACTCAGTTGTTTGAGGGTGCTGGAGAGGGTGCAGTATTCATATCTGGATGTGGGTTCCTATTTAATTGTTGACAACTTAGGTTGTCGAATGCTTAATCATTAACACCTAAGCATCAAAAGCTTACAATAGCGAATGGCCACATCATCGAATTCTTTCCTCGGGAAAGAATTTGTGTGGCCGTTATCAGGGATTTGTCCTTTCCTCAATGTAGACTGATCTCGGAGTTTGTATATTTAGTTAGGGGGGTGTGGGAGTGCAGCCCCCCACATTGGGGGGTGTGGGGGTGAAGCCCCCACTATGTTTGGGTGTGTTTGTTTATTTTGTTTATGGATGGCCACCCGAATTCTTTTCTGAGGAAAGAATTTGATGATGTGGTCATTCGTTATTGTTAACTTTCAACGCTTAGGTGTCAAAGTTTTAGGATTCGACAAGCTAAGCTGTCGATGTTATGATATAAATGCCTGGATGCTACCTCCTCAAGGTTGGCTGCCTCTTGGCTCCAATACACTTCCCTTTCTGCTTTCAGCCTCTGGTGAACTTCTCAACTGAGCTGCTGGTATCATTCATAGTTGACCAACTTTGCCTGCTTCCGTTAGGCTACGAGATCCAAGCACTCATTAGATATCCATGGCTGCATTTGGTGGTGGATGGGTGGGCATAGCAATTTGGTGCATTCTGTGATGGAGTTTGATATCTGCTTTTCTGCCTCATCCACTTTCTCCATTTGGGCCAGTGCTACAAACCAGTTTGACAGTGCAATCTGGAATTCTTGTTTGTGTTCAGGAGCCATCAGTTGCTTCCAGTCCAGTCAGGCTAGTAGAGGTAACTTGCACTTTGCATGCAGTAAGCTAAGCTGCACCATGGCATGGGTGGAGGCACAGTCAGATTCCCGCATAGCACTGATATCCCTGAGAGATTATTTGATTTGAAGCAAGAGTTGGCCAGGATGTAGTCTAATAGGGCCAAGTCCTCACCAGATGGGTTTCACCATGTGAGCTGGTGTTTGCAATAGAAATGGCTATTTCCCACAATGAGATTGTTTGATGGAGCAAAGGACAGCAGACGTAGGCCATAATCATTCATGTTCCCATGGCCAAATCTACCTTCCTTCCCAACTGGACCTATCCTAGCTGATGCGGGCATTGAAGTCTCTCTCCAAGATGATCATTTTTGGTATGTGGGATCAAATACAGTATGTATTAGAGTTTGTTGTAGAAGTTATCCTTGGCTGAGTCTGGACTCATCTCAGTTAGTGCGTAGATGGACAGAATGTGGGTCTTGATGGTTCCATCAATGGTGAGCACAGCCGGGTGATCTGATATTGGTTGGAAAGCAATTAAGCTTCTTGCAGCCTGGCTATCCACCATAAACCCAATGCCAGCCTCTCACTTCACATTGCCAGAGGGGTACAGCATCATCGTTTCATCAGCTGTAGATGGTTGGACAGTCAGTGTTACAGATCCAGTGAGTCATAACTCCGACACTGCATCAATCAAGATTTTGCATTTCATGAGTTAATTGCCAAGATTAAACTTTGTTATGTACCCTACAAGTGTATGTGCCAGGACCTTGTTACAATAATAACAAGACAGAGACAAAACAGTGGTGTAATGAACAGTAGCCAAAAGATTAGGATACATGCTGTAGAAGGAGTTGCACACACAGATAGAATCAGATCCTCTCCTACACATCATACATACATACATGTATGTCAAGCAAATTACATGGTATTTTCTATTTTGACCACTAGATAAAATCCTAGAATTTTGTCAGACTTTGAAGTAATTGTACATTAATTCATTTTTATTTACTACAAGGATAGAAATCAGTAATGTTATCCTGACACCTAATTTAGGAGAGACAGTAATGTTAAGCAAAAAAAAAAAAGAGTTGACTACACAGATTCATTCTGAAATGGGTCATTCTAAAATAATGTATCTTTGTTTTGTAGCAGAGATCTGAACTGTTAGCATAGTTCACAGTATAGTGATCTAAACCTAAAGGACTAAATTCCTCTATTGCAGAGAATAACTGTTTTAGTACCAAACCATTTGTCAGACTTACTTTTAGTTACTTACTTTGTGTTTTTCCTTACAGATGTGAGTTGTATTCTTTTGGTGTGAAAGTCTGCATTATAGAGCCGGGCTTCTTCAAAACAGCAATGACGGACCCTTTGATGATAGAGAAGTCTCTCGAACAATTATGGAGCAGGCTACCAGCAGAGACAAAGGATGCTTATGGAGAACATTTCTTGAAAGAATGTGAGTTATCTGTGCTGAATGCATTCAGATATGTTCTTTAGTTTGCAGGTCAGCTACAAGATTGTCCTTGCTTATTCCAAGCTCAGATAGGAAACTTTAATGTGCTTCATACCATCAGTTCTCTCAGCCTCTGCTAATCACCCAGAATCAGAACTTCAAGATAGCAGACAGTTATGTCATATGTTTTGATGGCAGAAGGAATCACTTAACCAGCTTGGTCTGTTCACTATGTAGGTACACTACTCTGGATTTGCCTGAATAAATCTCAAATGCCACTTATCTGTTAGGTCAGCCTTTCCAGATCTTTTCTTAGACTCTCTTCCCATCATGCACTGCTGTAAGATTTGTATAAAAAAAAAACATTTTAGAATAGTAACCCCATCCGTATTCCTACCGTCTTCTATATTTTGTCTACCTCTCTCTCTCTTTTATATATATATATATATATAAATATATATATATATATATATATATATATATAAATATATATATATGGTTACAGATCAAAATATCTAAAGCACATTTGACTGAAAAGTTTTTGAGGGCATGAAAAACACTAAAAGTGCAAAATATTGAATGTACGTTTTATTGAATGCTCATTTTGTAGGTATGAGTTTGCAGGAAAATGATTGTTTAGCGGAAAAGGTTAGGGTCTATATTACATTGTCAAACTTGTATAAGTTTGAACGATGTAATATCGAACTCAAAAGTCCGAAACTGCACAATAACGAACACACAGAACAGCGATTTTTTTTCCTAGGGAAAAAAATCGCTGTTCCCTAACAAAAAAAAAAAACATAAACCTTAAACTAAAATGAAACCCCCCTACTTAAATATACAAACTCCGAGATCGCACCACAGTGGGGAAAATAGTAAAGCCCCTAAAATGGCCCACCGATTTTTTTCCCTGGGAAAACATTTATGTGCTGTAGCTTCGCTATTTTTGCATTTCAGACTTTTGGGTTCGATATTACATCGTTCGAACTTATGAAAGTTCGACGATGTGATATAGATCCAAAAGGTTATGGTCGTTGCTGTGCATGTGTTAGCATTTTCAGGTTAGGATTAGGGTAAGGGGACAGATTTACTGTTTTATATATTTTGTGTTTTATATTCTGTGTCCTTTAGTCTTGTGTAGTAGTACTGTTAGAGAAAAGGATTTTAGTAACGCAATGAGTAGGGTTTGAGTTAGGAGTAGGGATGAGTTTAGGGGTACCACCCATGATTAAAATGCTGCTTCTAACCCAAATCCTACACATTATATTACTAAAACCCCTTAAACATACACATTACATTACCAAAACCCTTTCCAGAATAGTACTGCTACCAAGACAACACTTGTCTCAGTTTTGTATTTGGGGTGTATAATACGGGGCATTTTCAATTGGGTAGCATTATTAGATATTTTATGATTCAGTATTATGAATTTTCAATGTTTTGTGCTTTCAGTGATTTTTTTTAGATATTTCTGAAGTTTGACATTTTGAATTTTAGATATTTATATGGTTAGTATAAAGTTGTAAATCAGCATGCATGCTTGTAGTAATTAGCAAATGGAAGGAAAACAGAATATACAAAGAAAGTCCATGCAGACGCACAATATGCTTACCTCCCATATAGCTGAGCCTCTTGATTAACTTATTCATCCTAACCTATGGTTCAGCTGACCACAGCACCTCTGCTCTAAATACACTGCACATAATCTAATCCCCTCTTTCATCTTACTGGTCAATATTAGCTTTTGTACCCAAACAACTACTGCTCATATCTGCACCATTTCTACTTCTCCTAATTTAACTCCAAGTTCCCTTTTCTAATCCAGTTGTGCAACTGTACATTTATTCGCTTTGTTAGACCTTCTATGTATATATCATTTGTCAGCTTGTCTGTGCTTATTCTTAAATATAAACCATTGTCACTTGTATACAGTACATTGTTAAACAAATAAAATAAAATAAATAAAAATAAATAAAATAATTGTTCTGTTACAATATGATGCAACCAGGGCTGAGCCTGTCACTGGTCATTGTTGGGTTACTGCTCTACCCCAGTAAACAAATTTAAATAAAATAAAATTAATAAGTAAATAAATAATGACTGTAAGTCAAGACTGAACCCTCAAACCTGTAGGCAGAAACTTTAACCACTAAACCACTCTCTTGATAATGGTATCATATATACATTCAAGATGTGCTTAAATGATAATACTTGTGGTTGGTGGACACATGTTGGCTGCGTGATTGTTGTACTCCACTTACTCCAATCCCTTCCTTAAAAAGAAGAGAGAATTATGGTTCCAGAAATTATAAAATGTCTGAACATTAGCATACAGCCTTTCAGAAATGCTTGGGGTGAACATCCTATCAAACTTCTAAAAAGAAACTAAAAAAAATATGATCCTGCTGTTAGAATGCTAAGAAGAACGGCAGGCACTGTTGATACTCATGGCCTGGCATCTCAACCATAAATGTCAATTCCAGAAAAATACCCGGAGAAGATTCATGGCAAATCTGCCCATTTAATGGAGGACCTTCAACCAATCAGCAGTGCTTTGGTGAACTACTTCTTTTGGCTTTTCCTGATTAGAGGTCGCCACAGCGGATCACCTGTCCACTCCTGATTGGCAGTGGAGTTTTATGGTGTCGAGTTGCCAGCCCGGTGCCCAACCTTTCCACAGAAGGCACACCCACACTCACACCTAGGGTCAATTTAGAGTATCCAATCCACCTACAGCATGTCTTTGGGATGTGGGAGCAAACCGGAGCACCCGGAGGAAACCCACACAACCACAGGGGAGGACATGCAGACTCCACACAGAAGGCATCCCAGCCGAGGATCGAACCTGAGAACCTCTTTTTGGGAGGCGGCAATGCTAACTGCTGCATCACCATGGCCGCCCAACAGTGCTTTGGTGAACTAAATCTCCTAAATCTCTAAATTTCTAAATCTCTCACTGAGACAGATGCCTGGTATCAAAGCCATGGCCTGAAGTTCAATGCCAAAAAGTGCATTGTCATCCCCTTTGGTAAAAACTCTGTACCCATGAACTACCTCATAGGTGGTAGTCTACTTAACACCGAAAGTGTGATAAGAGACCTTGGGACACAGGTGGACAGTAGTCTCTCCTTTGATAATCACATCACCACAGTAGTCAGGAAATCCTTCTACATGGCACATCTCATCACAAAAGGTTTCTCATTCAGAAAAAAAGAGGCCATTGTTCCCATCTACTCATCACTCATTAGAGCCATTATAGAGTACAATGCCCCTTTTAGTATGTACGTCACAAGACATCTAAAACAACTGGAAAGGCCACAGAAATACTTCACAAAGAGGATTACTGGCCTCAAACAGATGCCCTATGCAGACTGTCTTAAAAAGAAATCCAGCTTTACTCCGTCGCATATCACCTACTCAGAGGCGATCTCTGCCTAACATACAAAGCTATGTTAACCCAGAGCTGTTGGACATGCTCCACTTAAAGAAATCCCAGTCCTTCCGAGCTACACGCTGTAGGGACCTAAACCTTGTCAGCACAATAAACAGAACATGCTGGAGGGATAGATTCCTGTCCCAGAGACTTCCCATACTCTGGAACAAACTACCCATCTATGTCAAGCAAAGTTCCTCATTAGTACCCTTCAAGAAAAATCTTGATGATTGGATGGGAAATAGGAAATTCACCCAGGGGATCACTTTTGTGGCTCTGCTCGACAGGAGCACAGGAAAATAATTTTCTTGGCTAGCAAAAGCCAGGGTACCTTTTTGGGTAGGATTATATAGGCCCTAGGGCCAATAGCCTAGTACCTACCTATGAATCTATGAACCTAAGCTGATAAAATGCTACAAGATATGGAGACCGTACTGATTGCACATTCTGATCAGTTCTTGGCCCAGAAATAGGACATACACAAACTTCAGCAGTGACTGCATGGAATTGCCAGACAAAATGTGGATTTGGAGGCTAGAGGGGATTGTAAAAATGTGAGAATGTTGGGGATACCTGAAAAACTGGAGGGTAAGAACTGCTCAGAGTGTTTCTATCCATGCAGCTGCTATTGCACTTTCCTAGGCCTATTAATTTCATATTTCTTAACTTTGTAATGAAGTAAAGAGTTTTGAGAAAGTCTTGGCCCTGGGAAACTAGCTAATGATTAAAGGGATGAGTGTGTTGATTGAGCAAGATTATTTAGCAGATACTAGGAGGTGCAGAGTGGATTGTTTTCTCCAGCAATTAAATTTGACAAGATATACGGGTAGAGATTTAAGTTGTTGCACCCTACATGACTTAACGCTCAGTTCTTGGGAGGAGTAGTGTCATTTATCTCACCAGAAGATACATTTTGCAAACGTTGCCACTCTTGTTTAAATGAAGACCAAGGTAATGCTTTCACCCAAGAGATGATGTTAAATTCATCAGCCTAGAAAAGGCCACCACATCAGAGGAAAACATGAGAACCATTTCTGTTATTTAAATGAAGACTTCAAATACATGAAAGGGTGCTCATGCAGTACTTTAGCCACAAAGGACTGACTGACCGGTGGTTAAAGACTGATTTGAATGTTTATGCTATAAGTAAATAGTAACTTAAAGGGGACAAATTGGATCTCTTTGTACACAGTTTATGGTAGCTGCACAATTGATGGGCAGAAGTTAAATATCATGGATGGTAAAATGTTAATCTGACTTTTAAATAAATGCTTCCTGATTATGTGAACAAGGAATGCACGGGGGAGTGGGATATTAAATGTACTTTAATTGGGCATTAAATTTCTCAGTCAGACATGAAACATTGCTAAGTATTTGCTGTTTTAAGGAGCGGTTTGCAGTCGCTCTCTGCCTGGTCTCCGCACAACATATCTATCATGGACAATTTTCATGTAGCTAATTCTCTCTTCATAAAGGTCTTGGCTTTAGTAGCTGATTAGATAAACTTCTGTACTAAAATTTTTACAAAAGGTGCTTAATTAAATTGAGCTTGGTTTAAACTTATGAGGTGGAGAGAAATGTAGAGGTGTACTATGATAGACTAAACTGGGGAAGGGGCCTCATGTTAAAGGGTCACATGTACAGTATTCTATTGTGGTCCCATTCGCTTCTTTCCTAAATGGTTAGAATTTCAGTTGTATTATGGAATGTACATTCCATGGTGGACACGCAGGGAACACTTTTATTTTACCAAGACTATACAGAGATTATGAAAGGGTTATATCAGACAGAGTACTATTCAACACCTGATAAAGGTCATAGACAAGAGATGCTAATTTTTATTCAAAAATATATTCCCTTTTGAGTAGTGGACAAAATGAAAGAGAATGAGGATATCTGTATTTTATGGAAATAACTTTGGGCAGGTCACTTACTAGCCTTCTATAATGTTTATTTTCCTCTGGGTCACCTCCAAGAAATATCTCAGTTAATTACCATTACAAACTTCGGATTCATAGGTTAATACTAAGCTAACTGCCCTTGCAAGCCATTTTAAGCCTATCCAATTATCCCTTGTGAGACTCAAACCCTGCACCTTGTGTTTGCAAGGCAAACACCTTAACCATTAGGTCACCCTCCCAACCCCATGTCATTATAACCATAATTTATAATGCTAAGCTTTATTAACCTAGCTAAGAATAGAGAAGATCACCATAGTATAATAAAGAATGGTAGATGGCTTACAGTATCAGCGAGAAATGAGCTACTGCTTACAGTATCAGCAAGAAACAAGCTACTGCTTACAGTATCAGCGAGAAATGAGCTACTGCTTACAGTATCAGCGAGAAACGAGCTACTGCTTACAGTATCAGCGAGAAATGAGCTACTGCTTACAGTATCAGCGAGAAACGAGCTACTGCTTACAGTATCAGTGAGAAATGAGCTACTGCTTACAGTATCAGTGAGAAATGAGCTACTGCTTACAGTATCAGCGAGAAACAAGCTACTGCTTACAGTATCAGCGATAAACAAGCTACTGCTTACAGTATCAGTGAGAAACGAGCTACTGCTTACAGTATCAGCGAGAAACGAGCTACTACCTACAGTATTAGTGAGAAACGAGCTACTGCTTACAGTATCAGTGAGAAATGAGCTACTGCTTACAGTATCAGTGAGAAATGAGCTACTGCTTACAGTATCAGCGATAAACAAGCTACTGCTTACAGTATCAGCGAGAAATGAGCTACTGCTTACAGTATCAGTGAGAAACGAGCTACTGCTTACAGTATCAGTGAGAAATGAGCTACTGCTTACAGTATCAGTGAGAAACGAGCTACTGCTTACAGTATCAGTGAGAAATGAGCTACTGCTTACAGTATCAGCAAGAAACGAGCTACTGCTTACAGTATCAGCGAGAAACGAGCTACTGCTTACAGTATCAGCGAGAAACGAGCTACTGCTTACAGTATCAGTGAGAAATGAGCTACTGCTTACAGTATCAGTGAGAAATGAGCTACTGCTTACAGTATCAGCGAGAAACAAGCTACTGCTTACAGTATCAGCGATAAACAAGCTACTGCTTACAGTATCAGTGAGAAACGAGCTACTGCTTACAGTATCAGCGAGAAACGAGCTACTACTTACAGTATTAGTGAGAAACGAGCTACTGCTTACAGTATCAGTGAGAAATGAGCTACTGCTTACAGTATCAATGAGAAACAAGCTATTGCTTACAGTATCGGTGAGAAACAAGCTACTGCTTACAGTATCAGCGAGAAACGAGCTACTGCTTACAGTATCAGCGAGAAACGAGCTACTGCTTACAGTATCAGTGAGAAATGAGCTACTGCTTACAGTATCAGTGAGAAATGAGCTACTGCTTACAGTATCAGTGAGAAATGAGCTACTGCTTACAGTATCAGCGAGAAACGAGCTACTGCTTACAGTATCAGCGAGAAACTAGCTACTGCTTACAGTATCTGCGAGAAACAAGCTACTGCTTAACACCCTTACTTACAAGCTCCTTAATACTGGATGATGTCCACATTTAAAGCCCACACTTTTTATAGGGATTGTAAATATACTCTTGGAAACACATACGACACTCAGTTAGCTAGACCCCCCCCCCTTACAAATTAGCCAAAATGGAAAAGACTTTTTTAGAAATGCACCTTCCAGTCAGTTGAAACAAGTCCCAGAAGAAATAAGACAAGTCAACAAACTTACTAGTTTCAGACGACTACTAAAAAAAACTATCTGATAAACCAGCATGGCTATAAGTGTTTTAGACATGTGGGCTAGAAAGCACATATAAGGGAAGGAACAATTATGTGTTTCTTGCACTGGCTTAATACTAATTCTTGTTCATTACAACTCTTCTTTAGAAATGAACTGTAAATTAATTTGCTGTGTTAGTAATAAACTGCACCTACCAGAAAATTAAAAATGATCTGATCTTAAATGAAATATAGCTCAGTAGTGTGCTTTATCTGCAATTATTTTACTGCCAATGCCAGTGTAAGTTTCTTTATACATAGTTCTACATTTTTGTATGCTTAGTTGGATTATCTTCCTTCTGTTGCCTGCATTGTGACTGCAAGGGGTCTTTGGACCAGTTTACCTACCAAGGGAACAAATGTTAAATAAATAACTAATCAGGGAATGGGTTACTTTCCAAGAGGGTGCAGTGATTTTCTTGGGGGATGGGGTGACTGGAACTTGAACTTAATATGATAAGGTTTCCACAGGCCCTAGGAGAGTGTTCTTTTGTCTGAATGGTCATACATCCCAGAGCAGGACTTAATTTTAGAATGTGCTAACCACGTGTTTCTTCACATGTATCTGTGTCAGTGCTTTCTATGATCATAGGATCATAGGATGTTAGTATGCTAACAGCCCTAGAGCTTTTTTAAGCCTAGCCAGTCATGACCCAGTTTTCTCACTCACCAATGTCCACAGGCTAGAATGGCTTTAATGTATGCCTGTGCCTTATGACATCTACATACTGCCCCTGATCATAAGGGCCACAGGTGACAGGCCAGGGCTGAATTTGTGATTTCCCATCCATTAGTCCAAACTGCATTTGAATAGGATTAGGGAGGAGCTCTGTTTCACGTGAATGAGGAGTCTGTTCCAGAGAAGGGTTATCTCTGAGACACACACCATTCTCGAATAAGGAGTCTGTTCCAGAGAAGGGTTAGTCTGTGAGACACACACCATTCTCGAATCAGGAGTCTGTTCCAGAGAAGGGTTATCTCTGAGACACACACCATTCTCGAATAAGGAGTCTGTTCCAGAGAAGGGTTATCTCTGAGACACACACCATTCTCGAATAAGGAGTCTGTTCCAGAGAAGGGTTAGTCTGTGAGACACACACCATTCTCGAATAAGGAGTCTGTTCCAGAGAAGGGTTATCTCTGAGACACACACCATTCTCGAATAAGGAGTCTGTTCCAGAGAAGGGTAATCTTTAAGACACACACCATTCTCGAATAAGGAGTCTGTTCCAGAGAAGGGGTTATCTCTGAGACACACACCATTCTCGAATAAGGAGTCTGTTCCAGAGAAGGGTAATCTCTGAGACACACACCATTCTCGAATAAGGAGTCTGTTCCAGAGAAGGGTTAGTCTGTGAGACACACACCATTCTCGAATAAGGAGTCTGTTCCAGAGAAGGGTTATCTCTGAGACACACACCATTCTCGAATAAGGAGTCTGTTCCAGAGAAGGGTTATCTCTGAGACACACACCATTCTCGAATAAGGAGTCTGTTCCAGAGAAGGGTAATCTTTGAGACACACACCATTCTCGAATAAGGAGTCTGTTCCAGAGAAGGGGTTATCTCTGAGACACACACCATTCTCGAATAAGGAGTCTGTTCCAGAGAAGGGTAATCTCTGAGACACACACCATTCTCGAATAAGGAGTCTGTTCCAGAGAAGGGTTAGTCTGTGAGACACACACCATTCTCGAATAAGGAGTCTGTTCCAGAGAAGGGTTATCTCTGAGACACACACCATTCTCGAATAAGGAGTCTGTTCCAGAGAAGGGTTATCTCTGAGACACACACCATTCTCAAATAAGGAGTCTGTTCCAGAGAAGGGTAATCTTTGAGACACACACCATTCTCGAATAAGGAGTCTGTTCCAGAGAAGGGGTTATCTCTGAGACACACACCATTCTCAAATAAGGAGTCTGTTCCAGAGAAGGGGTTATCTTTGAGACACACACCATTCTCGAATAAGGAGTCTGTTCCAGAGAAGGGTTATCTTTGAGACACACACCATTCTCGAATAAGGAGTCTGTTCCAGAGAAGGGATTATCTTTGAGACACACACCATTCTCAAATAAGGAGTCTGTTCCAGAGAAGGGTTATCTTTGAGACACACACCATTCTCGAATAAGGAGTCTGTTCCAGAGAAGGGGTTATCTTTGAGACACACACCATTCTCGAATAAGGAGTCTGTTCCAGAGAAGGGGTAATCTTTGAGACACACACCATTCTCGAATAAGGAGTCTGTTCCAGAGAAGGGGTAATCTTTGAGACACACACCATTCTCGAATAAGGAGTCTGTTCCAGAGAAGGGGTTATCTTTGAGACACACACCATTCCCGAATAAGGAGCCTGTTCCAGAGAAGGGGTTATCTTTGAGACACACACCATTCTCTCCAACATGTTTTATGTCACAGATGAGGTTTAGATCCTTAGATTAGGCAAATCTAGTACTGTTTGTTTTGCACATGTATAGCAGATCCATCAGGACTGGAACAGAGAATGCCTTGTAGGGTAGGCATAGGTTGCCCCTCAATAGTCTGTAGGAGGTCAAGTACAGGGGCAGGGCTTTGAGGCAGTCTGCATAGCACATATTATTTGCCCCCCTGTATTTTTTTAGTGCGGTACCTCTGGGGCCACTCCAGCTGTTACAAATGCCTGGTCAGGCACATGCCAAAGGGTACATTGTACTTGATTATTGGTCTAATGTGGATTGAATATACAGGGATTATGATCTGGTTGCCATACCCTTACTTATAAGGTGTGTCACATAGAAGGATTTTCTCATTACTATGGACACATGGTGATCAAAGTTCGGGTTGCTGTCAACCTGAGTTCCCAAGTTCCTTACCACTGGGTCTACTCTTAGGGGAGTGTTATCAATGTTGTAATTTGCAGGGGTAGTCATATTCTCAATGGATATGATTATATATTTTTTGCACTGAGTTTTAGGCCATGTTTCTGGCTCAAGTTATTTGCCTGTGTCAGACCTTCCTGGAGGATATTTATATCTTTGGGGGATTTAGTGATTGTACCCAGCTTGCAGTAATCAGCAAATTTGGTCAGCTAAAGGCCATCTACATATACCTTGACTTCAGAGAAGTATATGCCAGAAAGGAGAGGTGCCAGTACTAAGCCATGTAGGACACCAGTAGTAACAGGCCTATTGGTGTCAGATTTCCTAACTTTGTGATAAAGAGTTTTAGGAAAGTCTGGGACCTGAGAAAGCAATCACTATGAGGATCAGAGCAGATTTTATGCAGCAGTTAAACTGTGTAAGGTACGCTGAGTTCTTAACAGTGTTTCGGATGGTACATGTACATACGATAGTAGACTCATCAAATAGTCACTTACACATTTTCTCTCCCAGGTTTAAAGCTTTTTTTTTCAAGAATAGGTAAATGCATGATTACAGAAGAACATAGTCATAAGCTAGTTTATTTATTAACTGCATCTATAATTATTTCAGATCATGCTCAAATGATACTTAATTATTTCAGATCTTGCCCCAATGACACTAACTAAATTATTTTAGATCATTTTCTAATGATACTAACTAAATTATTTCAGATCATGCCCCAATGACACCACCTAAATTATTTTAGATCATTCTGTAAATGATATTAATTAAATTATTTCAGATCATGCCCCAGTGATATTAACTAAATTATTTACGATCATTCTCCAATGATTCTAACTAAATTATTTCACATTATGCTCCAATGAAACTAACTAAATTATTTTAGATCATGACCCAGTGATGCTAACTAAATTATTTTAGATCATTCTGTAAATGATATTAATTAAATTATTTCAGATCATGTCCCCAGTGATATTAACTAAATTATTTTCGATCATTCTCCAATTATTCTAAATTATTTCACATTATGCTCCAATGAAAGTAACTAAATGATTTCAGATCATGCCCCAATGACACTAACTAAATTATTTGAGATCATGATCCAAAGATAGTAACTAAATGATTTCAGATCATGCCCCAATGACACTAACTAAATTATTTGAGATCATGATCCAAGGATAGTAACTAAATGATTTCAGATCATGCCCCAATGACACTAACTAAATTATTTGAGATCATGATCCAAAGATAGTAACTAAATGATTTCAGATCATGCCCCAATGACACTAACTAAATTATTTGAGATCATGATCCAAAGATAGTAACTAAATGATTTCAGATCATGCCCCAATGACACTAACTAAATTATTTGAGATCATGATCCAAAGATAGTAACTAAATTATTTCAGATCATGCCCCAGTGATATTAACTAAATTATTTTCGATCATTCTCCAATGATTCTAACTAAATTATTTGAGATCATGATCCAAAGATAGTAACTAAATTATTTCAGATCATGCCCCAATGACACCAACTAAATTATATCAGATCATGTTTCAGTGATACTTACTAAATTATTTTAGATCATGTTTCAGTGATACTTACTAAATTATTTCAAATCATGCTCCAATGATGCTAACTATTCAAATCAAATATGAAATAATGCCTAAACACTGAAGACGGATTCTGCATTCTGTAAGGGGCATCATTTTAAACTGGCATTACAAGAAATTGGGGTGCTTGGAGGGAAGTTTTGGATGTAAATTCTCATTTGGTAATTGATATATACAAAATTTTAATTTAAAGTGTCTATTGAAAAAATTGTTGAAAGCTTATTCAGAGCTAGGGAAGGAGAAATGTAGAGCTACAGTGGCAGTCTCCAAGGTGAATTGCTATCAGTTTAAGCTAAAATTGTAGAAAGAGTCCCAAGTGGTTTAAAACATTAGAGGAGATCAGGGAAAAAGTTATAGAATATTTCACATATAAAGTAGAACAATCAAAACAAACACTCACACTGAATATTCTGGGTTGGCAAAAGGTAATAGTAAGTTTTTGGCTTTTTGTCTGTGTAAGCAGATGCCAGACATGACAATTTGTTGGATTAAGGCACCAGAAACCAGAAAGGGATGCTCTGTTCCTCAGGATATCATGTACATCTTTAGAAACTACTATACCAGTCCATATTCAGCAAAGTGCCAACCTAACCCATCCCTGAAAGTGACAAGGGATACCTAGAATCATTACCTCTAAAGTAAATGAACTTAAAGGAGTCACTGATGGGTCTAGGTACTATTCAGGAAGTTTAACATGCTTTAACACATATGTCATAGGTTCATAGGTTGGTACTAGGCTATCGGCCCTAGGGCCTATATAAGCCTAGCCATAACAATTCCCTGGATATTTCTTCCCACAGTATTTACTTCCCTGGACCCCTGTCTAGCAGGGTGACTAACGTGATCCTTGGGGTGAATTTCCTATCTCCCATCCAATCGTCAAGGTTCCTTTTGAAGAGGGCCAAACAGGCGCTCTGCTTGACATGTATGGGCAGTCTATTCCAGAGTCTGGGGAGTCCCTGGGTCAGGAACCTATCCCTCCAGCATGTTTTGTTCATTGTGATGAAAAGGTTTAGATCCCTGGAGCATGTGGCTCTGAGGGATTGGGATTTCTTTAAGCGGAGCATGTCCAACAGCTCAGGGTTTGACATGGCCTTGTATGTTAAGCAGAGATTGCCTCTGAGTAGATGATATGCCACAGAGTATAGCTGGAGTTTTTTTAGACGTTCAGCATATGGCATCTGCTTTAAGCCTGTGATTCTTTTAATGAGGTATTTATGCGGCCTTTCCAGCTGTTGCAGATGCCTTGTGAGGTACATACCAAATGGGACTTTATACTCTATAATGGGTTTAATGAGGGACGAGTACAGTGAGACAATGACCTCCTTTTTTCTGCATGAAAATCCCTTACTGATAAGGTGTGCCACATAGAAGGATTTCCTGACTGCTGTGGCACTGTGGTTATCGAAGGTGAGACCACTGTCCACCTGTGTCCGTAAGTCTCTCATCACACTTTCGATGTTTTGTGTACTGCTACCTATGTGGTAATTCATGGGTACATGTTTTCTTTCAAAGGGGATAACTATACATTTCTTGGCATTAAGCTTGAGTCCATGACTCTGGCACCAAGCATCTGTTTCTGTAAGGCCATTTTGTAGAATATCCACATCATTTGGGGATTCAATAATGGCTCCCAGTTTGCAGCCATCTGTGAACTTTGTTAGCCAGAGTCCTTTAATGTTCGCCTGTTCTTCAGAGAAGTATATGCCAAACAAGAGCGGTCCCAGGACTGAACCCTGAGGTACTCCACTTGTCTGGAACTGGATTTGGAGTTGGCTACTTTTACAGTCTGGGTTCTGTCAGTAAGCCAGTTGGCAACCCATCGAGTGACGTAGGGATTTATGCCCAGCTTAGTAAGTTTATCTATGATTCCAGAGTGGGGATGGTGTTGAAGGCCTTGGCAAGGTCCAGATAGGCTTTGTGGATTGCCTTACCCTCATCCACAGCTCTGGAGACTGATTTGAAGAAGTTGATCAGGTTCAGGAGACAAGATTGGCCCTTCACTAACCCAAACAGGGTGGGGTCCAGTGCTTGAAGGTTGCCACTGTCTTTGTTTATAAGTTCCATGATAATGCATTCCATGCCCTTGCAGATCAGGCTCATCAGACTGATGAGACAGTAGTTCCCGGGATCCAAGGTGGATCCCCCCTTGTGGAGTGGGATAACTGTAGCTGTGTGCCACTCAGTGGGCACGAAGCCTGAGGTGAGACTATGATTAAACATGACACTTAGGTGAGGTGCCAGTTCATTTTGTAGTTCATGTAGTACACAGCCCTGGATGTCATCTGGTCCCATGGATGCTGTATTCTTAGCTTTGGAGAGTGCGGTTTCTACCTGTGTAGCCATGATTACCGGAATTTGGCAATCTTTTGGTATTGAGATGGGGCCCTTTAGGGGGTCAGAGGGAGGTGAAGTTGGCACTAAATCAATCTGCCAGGATACTGGCAATATCCTTGGGATCAGTATATTTAACGTCATTCTGTTGTAGCTCAGAGCAGATCTGAGCATTGCCATTTAGATTCTTGACATAACTATAGAATGCCTTGTGGTTGTCTTTGGAATCTTTGGCAATTTTATTTTCATAACTATCTTTTGAAGATTTTATGAGGGATCTCAGCTTCTTACTGAGGGTGGTAAGGGAGTTTTTGCATCCTGGGATTTTCCTCTTTTCTGCAACATTTCTTCCTTTTGTTGTAGAGTTTATTTATAGCAGGGGACCACCAGGGGACCACCAGATTGGCTTCTTGCTGTCAGATGGGAAGAACCTAGGATTTGATGACATCCCAGTGGTAAGGAGTTAGTAGTGAGCTGCTATATGGTAGTACATAAAATGTAACATTATCTCCCTCCAAATCCATGTTTGAGAGGTGATTTTGGTAGTGCTTGCTAAGCCTGCCAGGGACCCCAATTTGGCCTTTTTGCCCTTTTCTTGTAGACCATGCTCAATAATAAATCACAATTATAAATTTATTTCCCTGGTTTTAGCAAATGGATTTGTTAGAGTATTGCCAACAGTGGTACATAAGGATCAGGCAGGGTTCTCTAAAGGCAGGACTATGTTCGATAACTTAATCAGAGCATCTCTCATCATAAGGATCAGACAGGGTTCGTTACAGGTAGGACTATGTTCGATAACTTAATCAGAGCATCTCTCATCATAAGGATCAGACAGGGTTCGTTACAGGTAGGACTATGTTCAATAACCTAATTAGAGCATCTCTCATCATAAGGATCAGACAGGGTTCGTTAAAGGCAGGACTATGTTCAATAGCTTAATTAGAGCATCTCTCATCATAAGGATCAGACAGGGTTCATTGCAGGTAGGACTACGTTCAGTAGCCTAATTAGAGCATCTCTCATCATAAAGATCAGACAGGGCTCACTAAAGGCAAGACCATGTTCAATAACTTAATTAGAGCATCTCTCATCATAAGGATCAGACAGGGTTCGTTACAGGTAGGACTATGTTCGATAACTTAATTAGAGCATCCCTCATCATAAGGATCAGACAGGGTTCCTTACAGGTAGGACTATGTTCAATAACTTAATTGGAGCATCTCTCATTATAAGGATCAGACAGGGATCGTTACAGGAAGAACTATGTTCAATAACTTAATTAGAGCATCTCTCATCATAAGGATCTGACAGAGTTCGTTACAGGTAGGACTATGTTCAATAACTTAATTAGAGCATCTCTCATCATAAGGATCTGACAGAGTTCGTTACAGGTAGGACTGTGTTCAATAGCTTAATTAGAGCATCTCTCATCATAAGGATCAGACAGGGTTCGTTACAGATAGGACTATGTTCAATAACTTAATTAGAGCATCTCTCATTATAAGGATCAGACAGGGTTCGTTAAAGGCAGGACTATGTTCAATAGCTTAATTAGAGCATCTCTCATCATAAGGATCAGACAGGGTTCGTTACAGGTAGTACTATGTTCAATAGCTTAATTAGAGCATCACTCATCATAAGGATCAGACAGGGTTTGTTACCGATAGGACGATGTTCAATAGCTTAATTAGAGCATCTCTCATTATAAGGATCAGACAGGGTTCGTTACAGATAGGCCTATGTTCAATAGCTTAATTAGAGCATCTCTCATTATAAGGATCAGACAGGGTTCGTTAAAGGCAGGACTATGTTCAGTAGCTTAATTAGAGCATCTCTCATCATAAGGATCAGACAGGGTTCGTTACAGGTAGGACTATGTTCAATAGCTTAATTAGAGCATCTCTCATCATAAGGATCAGACAGGGTTTGTTACAGATAGGACTATGTTCAATAGCTTAATTAGAGCATCTCTCATCATAAGGATCAGACAGGGTTCATTACAGGTAGGACTATGTGCATCTCTCATCATAAGGATCAGGCAGGGTTCATTGCAGGTAGGACTATGTTCAGTAGCCTAATTAGAGCATCTCTCATTATAAGGATCAGACAGGGTTCATTACAGGTAAGACTATGTTCGATAACTTAATTAGAGCATCTCTCATCATAAGGATCAGACAGGGTTTGTTAAGGTAGGATTTTGTTCAATAGCTTAATTAGAGCATCTCCCATCATAAGAATCAGACAGGGTTCGTTACAGGTAGGACTATGTTCAATAGCTTAATAAAAGGATCTCTCATTATAAGGATCAGACTGGGTTCATTGCAGGTAGGACTATGTTTAATAGCTTAATTAGAGCATCTCTTATTATAAGGATCCGACTGGGTTCATTACAGGTAGGACTATGTTTAATAGCTTAATTAGAGCATCTCTCATTATAAGGATCAGACTGGGTTCATTACAGGTAGGACTATGTTTAATAGCTTAATTAGAGCATCTCTCATTATAAGGATCAGACAGGGTTCGTTAAAGGCAGGACTATGTTCAATAGCTTAATTAGAGCATCTCTCATCATAAGGATCAGACAGGGTTCATTACAGGTAGGACTATGTTCAATAGCTTAATTAGAGCATCTCTCATCATAAGGATCAGACAGGGTTCGTTACAGATAGGACTATGTTCAATAGCTTAATTAGAGCATCTCTCATTATAAGGATCAGACAGGGTTCGTTACAGATAGGACTATGTTCAATAGCTTAATTAGAGCATCTCTCATCATAAGGATCAGATAGGGTTCGTTACAGGTAAGACTATGTTCAATAGCTTAATTAGAGCATCTCTCATCATAAGGATCAGACAGGGTTCGTTACAGGTAGGACTATGTGCATCTCTCATCATAAAGATCAGGCAGGGTTCATTGCAGGTAGGACTATGTTCAGTAGCCTAATTAGGGAATCTTTCATCATAAGGATCAGACAGGGCTCACTAAAGGCAAGACTATGTTCGATAACTTAATTAGAGCATCTCTCATCATAAGGATCAGACAGGGTTCGTTACAGGTAGGACTATGTTTGATAACATAATCAGAGCATCTCTCATTGTAAGGATCAGACAGGGTTCATTACAGGTAGGATTATGTTCAATAACTTAATTGGAGCATCCCTCATCATAAGGATCAGACAGGGTTCGTTACAGGTAGGACTATGTTCAATAGCTTAACTGGAGCATCTCTCATTATAAGGATCAGACAGGGTTAGTTACAGGTAGAACTATGTTCAATAACTTAATTAGAGCATCTCTCATCATAAGGATCAGACAGGGTTCCTTACAGGTAGGACTATGTTCAATAACTTAATTGGAGCATCTCTCATTATAAGGATCAGATAGGGTTCGTTACAGGTAGAACTATTTTCAGTAGCTTAATTAGAGCATCTCTCATCATAACGATCTGACAGAGTTCGTTGCAGGTAGGACTATGTTCAATAGCTTAATTACAGCATCTCTCATTATAAGGATCAGACAGGGTTTGTTAAAGGCAGGACTATGTTCAATAGCTTAATTAGAGCATCTCTCATCATAAGGATCAGACAGGGTTTGTTACAGGTAGGACTATGTGCATCTCTCATCATAAGGATCAGACAGGGTTCGTTACAGATAGGACTATGTTCAATAGCTTAATTAGAGCATCTCTCATTATAAGGATCAGACAGGGTTCGTTACAGATAGGCCTATGTTCAATAGCTTAATTAGAGCATCTCTCATTATAAGGATCAGACAGGGTTCGTTAAAGGCAGGACTATGTTCAATAGCTTAATTAGAGCATCTCTCATCATAAGGATCAGACAGGGTTCGTTACAGGTAGGACTATGTTCAATAGCTTAATTAGAGCATCTCTCATCATAAGGATCAGACAGGGTTTCTTATAGATAGGACTATGTTCAATAGCTTAATTAGAGCATCTCTCATCATAAGGATCAGACAGGGTTCATTACAGGTAGGACTATGTGCATCTCTCATCATAAGGATCAGGCAGGGTTCATTGCAGGTAGGACTATGTTCAGTAGCCTAATTAGAGCATCTCTCATTATAAGGATCAGACAGGGTTCGTTACAGGTAAGACTATGTTCGATAACTTAATTAGAGCATCTCTCATCATAAGGATCAGACAGGGTTTGTTAAGGTAGGATTTTGTTCAATAGCTTAATTAGAGCATCTCCCATCATAAGAATCAGACAGGGTTCGTTACAGGTAGGACTATGTTCGATAGCTTAATTAGAGGAGTTCATTACAGGTAGGACTATGTTCAATAGCTTAATTAGAGGATCTCTCATTATAAGGATCAGACTGGGTTCATTACAGGTAGGACTATGTTTAATAGCTTAATTAGAGCATCTCTTATTATAAGGATCAGACAGGGTTCGTTACAGGTAGAACTATGTTCAATAGCTTAATTGGAGCATCTCTCATCATAAGGATCTGACAGAGTTCGTTACAGGTAGGACTATGTTCAATAGCTTAATTAGAGCATCTCTCATTATAAGGATCAGACAGGGTTCATTAAAGGCAGGACTATGTTCAATAGCTTAATTAGAGCATCTCTCATCATAAGGATCAGACAGGGTTCGTTACAGGTAGGACTATGTACAATAGCTTAATTAGAGCATCTCTCATCATAAGGATCAGACAGGGTTTGTTACAGATAGGACTATGTTCAATAGCTTAATTAGAGCATCTCTCATTATAAGGATCAGACTGGGTTCGTTAAAGGCAGGACTATGTTCAATAGCTTAATTAGAGCATCTCTCATCATAAGGATCAGACTGGGTTCATTACAGGTAGGACTATGTTCAATAGCTTAATTAGAGCATCTCCCATCATAAGGATCAGACAGGGTTCGTTACAGATAGGACTATGTTCAATAGCTTAATTAGAGCATCTCTCATCATAAGGATCAGATAGGGTTCATTACAGGTAGGATTATGTTCAATAACTTAATTGGAGCATCTCTCATCATAAGGATCAGACAGGGTTCGTTAAAAGTAGGACTATGTTCAATAGCTTAACTGGAGCATCTCTCATCATAAGGATCAGACAGGGTTCCTTACAGGTAGGACTATGTTCAATAACTTAATTGGAGCATCTCTCATTATAAGGATCAGACAGGGTTCGTTAAAGGCAGGACTATGTTCAATAGCTTAATTAGAGCATCTCTCATCATAAGGATCAGACAGGGTTTGTTACAGGTAGGACTATGTGCATCTCTCATCATAAGGATCAGACAGGGTTCATTACAGATAGGACTATGTTCAATAGCTTAATTAGAGCATCTCTCATTATAAAGATCAGACAGGGTTCGTTACAGATAGGACTATGTTCAATAGCTTAATTAGAGCATCTCTTATCATAAGGATCAGATAGGGTTCGTTACAGGTAGGACTATGTTCAATAGCTTAATTAGAGCATCTCTCATTATAAGGATCAGACAGCGTTCATTAAAGGCAGGACTATGTTCAATATCTTAATTAGAGCATCTCTCATCATAAGGATCAGACAGGGTTCATTGCAGGTAGGACTATGTTCAGTAGCCTAATTACAGCATCTCTCATTATAAGGATCAGACAGGGTTTGTTACAGGTAAGACTATGTTCGATAACTTAATTAGAGCATCTCTCATCATAAGGATCAGACAGGGTTCGTTAAGGTAGGACTATGTTCAATAGCTTAATTAGAGCATCTCTCATCATAAGGATCAGACAGGGTTCGTTACAGGTAGGACTATGTTCAATAGCTTAATTAGAGCATCTCTCATCATAAGGATCAGACAGGGTTTGTTACAGATAGGACTATGTTCAATAGCTTAATTAGAGCATCTCTCATCATAAGGATCAGACAGGGTTCATTACAGGTCGGACTATGTGCATCTCTCATCATAAGGATCAGGCAGGGTTCATTGCAGGTAGGACTATGTTCAGTAGCCTAATTAGAGCATCTGTCATTATAAGGATCAGACAGTGTTCGTTCCAGGTAAGACTATGTTCGATAAATTAATTAGAGCATCTCTCATCATAAGGATCAGACAGGGTTTGTTAAGGTAGGATTTTGTTCAATAGCTTAATTAGAGCATCTCCCATCATAAGAATCAGACAGGGTTCGTTACAGGTAGGACTATGTTCGATAGCTTAATTAGAGGATCTCTCATTATAAGGATCAGACCGGGTTCCTTACAGGTAGGACTATGTTCAATAGCTTAATTAGAGCATCTCTCATCATAAGGATCAGACAGGGTTCATTACAGGTAGGACTATGTTCAATAGCTTAATTAGAGCATCTCTCATCATAAGGATCAGACAGGGTTCGTTACAGATAGGACTATGTTCAATAGCTTAATTAGAGCATCTCTCATCATAAGGATCAGACAGGGTTCGTTACAGATAGGACTATGTTCAATAGCTTAATTAGAGCATCTCTCATCATAAGGATCAAATAGGGTTCATTACAGGTAGGACTATGTTCAGTAGCTTAATTAGAGCATCTCTCATCATAAAGATCAGACAGGGTTCGTTACAGGTAGGACTATGTGCATCTCTCATCATAAAGATCAGGCAGGGTTCATTGCAGGTAGGACTATGTTCAGTAGCCTAAGTAGGGAATCTCTCATCATAAGGATCAGACAGGGCTCACTAAAGGCAAGACTATGTTCGATAACTTAATTAGAGCATCTCTCATCATAAGGATCAGACAGGGTTCGTTACAGGTAGGACTATGTTTGATAACTTAATCAGAGCATCTCTCATTGTAAGGATCAGACAGGGTTCATTACAGGTAGGATTATGTTCGATAACTTAATTGGAGCATCTCTCATCATAAGGATCAGACAGGGTTCGTTACAGGTAGGACTATGTTCAATAGCTTAACTGGGGCATCTCTCATTATAAGGATCAGACAGGGTTCGTTACAGGTAGAACTATGTTCAATAACTTAATTAGAGCATCTCTCATCATAAGGATCAGACAGGGTTCCTTACAGGTAGGACTATGTTCAATAAGTTAATTGGAGCATCTCTCATTATAAGGATCAGATAGGGTTCTTTACAGGTAGAACTATTTTCAGTAGCTTAATTAGAGCATCTCTCATCATAAGGATCTGACAGAGTTCGTTGCAGGTAGGACTATGTTCAATAGCTTAATTACAGCATCTCTCATTATAAGGATCAGACAGGGTTCGTTAAAGGCAATACTATGTTCAATAGCTTAATTAGAGCATCTCTCATCATAAGGATCAGACAGGGTTTGTTACAGGTAGGACTATGTGCATCTCTCATCATAAGGATCAGACAGGGTTCGTTACAGATTCGACTATGTTCAATAGCTTAATTAGAGCATCTCTCATTATAAAGATCAGACAGGGTTCGTTACAGATAGGACTATGTTCAATAGTTTAATTAGAGCATCTCTTATCATAAGGATCAGATAGGGTTTGTTACAGGTAGGACTATGTTCAATAGCTTAATTAGAGCATCTCTCATTATAAGGATCAGACAGGGTTCATTAAAGGCAGGACTATGTTCAATAGCTTAATTAGAGCATCTCTCATCATAAGGATCAGACAGGGTTCATTGCAGGTAGGACTATGTTCAGTAGCCTAATTAGAGCATCTCTCATTATAAGGATCAGACAGGGTTTGTTACAGGTAAGACTATGTTCGATAACTTAGTTAGAGCATCTCTCATCATAAGGATCAGACAGGATTATTTAAGGTAGGACTATGTTCAATAGCTTAATTAGAGGATCTCTCATTATAAGGATCAGACCGGGTTCATTACAGGTAGGACTATGTTCAATAGCTTAATTAGAGGATCTCTCATTATAAGGATCAGACCGGGTTCATTACAGGTAGGACTATGTTTAATAGCTTAATTAGAGCATCTCTGATTATAAGGATCCAACAGGGTTCGTTACAGGTAGGACTATGTTCAATAGCTTAATTAGAGCATCTCTCATCATAAGGATCAGACAGGGTTCACTAAAGGCAAGACTATGTTCGATAACGTAATTAGAGCATCTCTCATCATAAGGATCAGACAGGTTTCTTTACAGGTAGGACTATATTTGATAGCTTAATTAGAGCTTCTCTCATCATAAGGATCAGACAGGGTTCGTTACAGGTAGGACTGTGTTCAGTAGCTTAATTAGAGCATCTCTCATTGTAAGGATCAGACAGGGTTCATTACAGATAGGATTATGTTCAATAACTTAATTGGAGCATCTCTCATCATAAGGATCAGACAGGGTTCGTTACAGGTAGGACTATGTTCAATAGCTTAACTGGAGCATCTCTCATTATAAGGATCAGACAGGGTTCGTTACAGGTAGAACTATGTTCAATAACTTAATTAGAGCATCTCTCATCATAAGGATCAGACAGAGTTCCTTACAGGTAGGACTATGTTCAATATGTTAATTGGAGCATCTCTCATTATAAGGATCAGATAGGGTTTGTTACAGATAGGACTATTTTCAGTAGCTTAATTAGAGCATCTCTCATCATAAGGATCTGACAGAGTTCGTTGCAGGTAGGACTATGTTCAATAGCTTAATTACAGCATCTCTCATTATAAGGATCAGACAGGGTTCGTTAAAGGCAGGACTATGTTCAATAGCTTAATTAGAGCATCTCTCATCATAAGGATCAGACAGGGTTTGTTACAGGTAGGACTATGTGCATCTCTCATCATAAGGATCAGACAGGGTTCGTTACAGATAGGACTATGTTCAATAGCTTAATTAGAGCATCTCTCATTATAAGGATCAGACAGGGTTCGTTACAGATAGGCCTATGTTCAATAGCTTAATTAGAGCATCTCTCATTATAAGGATCAGACAGGGTTCGTTAAAGGCAGGACTATGTTCAATAGCTTAATTAGAGCATCTCTCATCATAAGGATCAGACAGGGTTCGTTACAGGTAGGACTATGTTCAATAGCTTAATTAGAGCATCTCTCATCATAAGGATCAGACAGGGTTTCTTACAGATAGGACTATGTTCAATAGCTTAATTAGAGCATCTCTCATCATAAGGATCAGACAGGGTTCATTACAGGTCGGACTATGTGCATCTCTCATCATAAGGATCAGGCAGGGTTCATTGCAGGTAGGGCTATGTTCAGTAGCCTAATTAGAGCATCTGTCATTATAAGGATCAGACAGAGTTCGTTACAGGTAAGACTATGTTCGATAAATTAATTAGAGCATCTCTCATCATAAGGATCAGACAGGGTTTGTTAAGGTAGGATTTTGTTCAATAGCTTAATTAGAGCATCTCCCATCATAAGAATCAGACAGGGTTTATTACAGGTAGGACTATGTTCGATAGCTTAATTAGAGGATCTCTCATTAAAAGGATCAGACCGGGTTCATTACAGGTAGGACTATGTTCAATAGCTTAATTAGAGGATCTCTCATTATAAGGATCAGACTGGGTTCATTACAGGTAGGACTATGTTTAATAGCTTAATTGGAGCGTCTCTTATTATAAGGATCAGACAGGGTTCGTTACAGGTAGGACTATGTTCAATAGCTTAATTAGAGCATCTCTCATCATAAGGATCTGACAGAGTTCGTTACAGGTAGGACTATGTTCAATAGCTTAATTAGAGCATCTCTCATCATAAGGATCAGACAGGGTTCGTTACAGGTAGGACTATGTTCAATAGCTTAATTAGAGCATCTCTCATTATAAGGATCAGACAGGGTTCGTTAAAGGCAGGACTATTTTCAATAGCTTAATTAGAGCATCTCTCATCATAAGGATCAGACAGGGTTCGTTACAGGTAGGACTATGTTCAATAGCTTAATTAGAGCATCTCTCATCATAAGGATCAGACAGGGTTCGTTACAGATAGGACTATGTTCAATAGCTTAATTAGAGCATCTCTCATTATAAGGATCAGACAGGGTTCTTTACAGATAGGACTATGTTTAATAGCTTAATTAGAGCATCTCTCATCATAAGGATCAGATAGGGTTCGTTACAGGTAGGACTATGTTCAATAGCTTAATTAGAGCATCTCTCATCATAAGGATCAGACAGGGTTCGTTACAGGTAGGACTATGTGCATCTCTCATCATAAAGATCAGGCAGGGTTCATTGCAGGTAGGACTATGTTCAGTAGCCTAATTAGGGAATCTCTCATCATAAGGATCAGACAGAGCTCACTAAAGGCAAGACTATGGTCGATAACTTAATCAGAGCATCTCTCATCATAAGAATCAGACAGGGTTCGTTACAGGTAGGACTATGTTCGATAACTTAATCAGAGCATCTCTCATTGTAAGGATCAGACAGGGTTCATTACAGGTAGGATTATGTTCAATAACTTAATTGGAGCATCTCTCATCATAAGGATCAGACAGGGTTCCTTACAGGTAGGACTATGTTCAATAACTTAATTGGAGCATCTCTCATTATAAGGATCAGATAGGGTTCTTTACAGGTAGAACTATTTTCAGTAGCTTAATTAGAGCATCTCTCATCATAAGGATCTGACAAAGTTCGTTACAGGTAGGACTATGTTCAATAGCTTAATTAGAGCATCTCTCATTATAAGGATCAGACAGGGTTCGTTAAAGGCAAGACTATGTTCAATAGCTTAATTAGAGCATCTCTCATCATAAGGATCAGACAGGGTTTGTTACAGGTAGGACTATGTGCATCTCTCATCATAAGGATCAGACAGGGTTCATTACAGATTCGACTATGTTCAATAGCTTAATTAGAGCATCTCTCATTATAAAGATCAGACAGGGTTCGTTACAGATAGGACTATGTTCAATAGCTTAATTAGAGCATCTCTTATCATAAGGATCAGATAGGGTTTGTTACAGGTAGGACTATGTTCAATAGCTTAATTAGAGCATCTCTCATTATAAGGATCAGACAGGGTTCATTAAAGGCAGGACTATGTTCAATAGCTTAATTAGAGCATCTCTCATCATAAGGATCAGACAGGGTTCATTGCAGGTAGGACTATGTTCAGTAGCCTAATTAGAGCATCTCTCATTATAAGGATCAGACAGGGTTTGTTACAGGTAAGACTATGTTCGATAACTTAATTAGAGCATCTCTCATCATAAGGATCAGACAGGATTATTTAAGGTAGGACTATGTTCAATAGCTTAATTAGAGGATCTCTCATTATAAGGATCAGACCGGGTTCATTACAGGTAGGACTATGTTCAATAGCTTAATTAGAGGATCTCTCATTATAAGGATCAGACCGGGTTCATTACAGGTAGGACTATGTTTAATAGCTTAATTAGAGCATCTCTGATTATAAGGATCCAACAGGGTTCGTTACAGGTAGGACTATGTTCAATAGCTTAATTAGAGCATCTCTCATCATAAGGATCAGACAGGGTTCACTAAAGGCAAGACTATGTTCGATAACGTAATTAGAGCATCTCTCATCATAAGGATCAGACAGGTTTCTTTACAGGTAGGACTATATTTGATAGCTTAATTAGAGCTTCTCTCATCATAAGGATCAGACAGGGTTCGTTACAGGTTGGACTGTGTTCAGTAGCTTAATTAGAGCATCTCTCATTATAGAACAGGCTTTATGCTCGGGACAAAAAGTAGTGTTGGTGAATCTGGAAGCAGAAAAGACCTAAGTTGGGATTTCTTTTGAGAATCTTTGGGCCAGATGGGGCTATCTGGCAAATGAATCAACCTGATCAAATCCCTTTATGTAGGATCTGTAGCTCGTGAAATTGAATTCAAATCTTTCTAGTCCAATTTCGACAGATAGATGTACTAGACAGGCATATCTGCACCCTAAACCCTTCTTTGCAGTCCCCCTGGAACCTCTGTCAGTGTTTTTAAGGTATTCAGTATTCGGTGGGGTTAAATTCAGAAGATGTGATACATGTATTATCCCTTCATGAAGATAACTTGCTGACATATTTGTCTAATCCAGAAATTGAACTGAAGTATTTGTTTGATGAACTGGACAGGTTTGCAAGATATTTGGGTTATAAAGTAAATCCCACTAAAACAAAAATGATTAAAATAATTTATATTCTATCACAGCAACTTATTGGAGATTTTATTTTTATTATTTATTTATTTATTTATTTTGCTAGGAGATGGTAACATTTTATATTTGAGCCTTTATTTGTGTAAGTATCAGTGTCAGTTGAGGAAATGTATAAGGCAATACTGGAAAAATCAAAGGCCTACTGTCAAAAATGGAAACACTTCTTTTTGGACATGACACAGAGAGTCCAAAAAATATTCTGATACTTCCTGCCTTTGATATTATATGCTTCACAGGCCTACTGGTAACTGCCTTCCTTTGATATTATATGCTTCACAGGCCTACTGGTAACTCCCTGCCTTTGATATCATATGCTTCACAGGCCTACTGGGAACTCCCTGCCTTTGACATTATATGCTTCACAGGCCTACTGGGAACTTCCCGCCTTTGATATTATATGCTTCACAGGCCTACTGGGAACTCCCTGCCTTTGATAGTATATGCTTCACAGGCCTACTGGTAACTCCCTACCTTTGATATTATATGCTTCACAGGTCTACTGGTAACTCCCTGCCTATGATATTGTATGCTTCACAGGCCTACTGGTAACTCCCTACCTTTGATATATATTTCACAGGTCTACTGGGAACTCTCTGCCTTTGATATTATATGCTTCACAGGCCTACTGGGAACTCCCTACCTTTGATATTATATGTTTCACAGACCTACTGGTAACTCCCTGCCTTTGATATTATATGCTTCACAGGCCTACTGGGAACTCCCCACAGCACTTTTGGAGCAGACTGAACTGCCTGTAGGATTTTATTTGGGTGGCAGAAACCTTGGGTGAAGTGGCAACATGTCTCACTTTCTTTGTCCTGGGGAAGGCTTGGATTGCCGGACCTGAAATTATATGCAGTGGCATCCAGACTTAAAGCATTTGAGAACTGATACACCAAGTTAAATCAGTCGCTAGGAGCAGGTTCTTGAGGTTATATACAGAAGGCTACACAGGTCTGATTTACAAAGTGGGTAGTGGGAGAAAATCACAACTGAGATCTCTCTTAACTATTTTAATCTCGATAACTACAGCTCAAAAGATATTTGAACTTTCCTCTACAAACAAACAATCTGCAAATATTCTGTCAATACATGATGGGAGGATGGGGTGTTAGCCCCCAAACATTTCATGAACTCTAAATTGATGTGGGAAATTTGCAGTACTAGCAGGAAATATTAGTTGATGGACAGATAATGGCCTGGCTGTGCTTTCAAATTACTTATGATTTACTGCACAATGTCTTGAGCTTTATAAGAAGCTGAAAGTAAAGGCAGATTAAAAAATGTATAAAATGACAAAGGCTAGGCCTGGGCACATAGCGTGATTGAAGTGAGAGATACAGAGATTAACTAAGGTAAAGTCTTCTACCAGCTGTACAAATTATTACCGTCTTCAAGGGAGAAGCTTCTAAATACATATAGAATTCTGAGGAAGAGGAATGTAGACATTTCAGTAGGTGACTTGTTTAGGCAAAGGATGTTGGCAAATCCAAGTGTCACAAGTTTCTATTAATTCCATTTTTTGTTTGGAAAAGTCAATTTGAGACCTTTTATATACTAGCAAAACTGGCTATAGTATACCCAGGACTAGTTTCAGAGTGCTGGAGATGCTAATTAGGGACTTTAGGGGACTGGGTTCATATAATCTGGAGATGTCCAAAATTAGCATCATTCAAAGATATCTAGAAAATAAAAATAAGTCTGCTCAACTGGATGGCTTCAAACACTTTAATGTTAAATGTTGAAAAAGCAGATAAAGACATACAATAATCAAAAGTAAAACAGGAGAGATGAGCACTTTTGCATCACCAAAGGATGCTTCATCAGATCTAAAGACTGCAACACAACAGCTCTATTTAATCAATTTAGACTTAGCATCTGAGATCACGTGACCTCAGGGCAGGTTTTGAAGGAACATTTTCATTTAACCCTTTACTAGCAGTTGCATGCAGTAAAATAATCCATTTGGTTTCCAAGTTCTCCGTGCTTGTTCTCACATCACCACCCATAATATTAGGCATAAAAAGGTGCTCCAGTTTCTTCCCACATCCCAAAGACATGCTGTAGGTGGTTCGGACACTCTAAATTGGCCCTAGGTGTGAGTGCATGCGTGTATGTGCCTTCTGTGGAAGGTTGGGCGCCGGGCTGGCAACTCAACACCGTAAAACTCCACTGCCAGTCATGAGCAGACAGGTGATCTGCTGTGGCGACCCCTAACCGGGAAAAGCCAAAAGAAGAAGAAGAAGGTTTCCAGGTTCTCAGTACTTGTTCTCACATTATCACCCCTAATGTTAGGCATAAAACCTTCAAGCACCAAAAAGTTAAAAACATGATTAGAGCCTTCATTTTTCACATGTTTACCAAGTGCATTTCTATCATCACATCTATTCATAGTGTAAACATGCTGTCTAATCATATCTCTAGAATTACGATTTGTCTTTCCAACATAGTAACAGTTACATACAACGCACTCAGCAAAATAAGCAACATTCTGCGTATTACAGTCAGCATAAAAGTTACAGTAAAATCTGCGGCCAGTAACTGGATGCAAGAAGCAGTTATATTCAGTGATGTATGAACAAACATTGCAACCACCACATCTGAATGTCCCTTTCATTGTCAGAATTGACTCTGTTCTCATCCCAACGGATTCATAACATAACATTCTCTTAATTGATTTGTAGTTTTTAACAGTAAATTTAGGTTTACAGCCTACCACTTCGTTAAGTGTAGGGTCTGTCATAAGTATATTCCAGTGTTTCTTAATGGTGTTACAAACATTATATACATTATTAGAATAGCTCAGTGATAGCTCAATGATAGCCTTACAGTGTCACACCCTATTTTCCTGGATGTCTGTGTATTTGAGGCATCATCAAAATATGGTTGTGCTCCATCATGTCTATGCATCAACACTTCATCCTGTATCTTCCCGCTCCATTCAACCTTCACTTTGCTCAGGTTCACTCCGATCCTCTACCCTACCCCCATTCCCACACACCCCCAGTTCAACTAAATTTATACTTCTATACACCCAACCTCCTATTACCTACCTCTGACTTAATTTCCTTTTCCATAAACCCACACCCTTCTTATTACCAACCCACTCCACACCTCCTGCATTTTACATATCCCTCCCCTCACACTCTAACATACACACCCACAACACACCCATCTCAGTCACTTGCCCATGTAAATACTATGTCTCTTCCCCACTACTCACCATACCATCTTACACTCTGTCTAGCATTAATACTACTGACATACCTGACATCCCTAAACTCACCTTATCTATCTCCCAAGACTACACCAATCACCAACATGCACTCCCTAACTCTGACATCCTACTCTAACATATCTCCAAGCCTTATCCAACCACACCCCATCTTCCTCTTTACACTCAAACACTTTACTGATAACCACCTATCCCCATTCAAATTAGAATACAAACATCAGTCTTATGTGGCACATAAACAACCTTGGCTAATGCCCCCTATCACTAAACATGTTCTCTCCCTATGTGGAGATATTCACCCAAACCCAGGACCCAATCCCACTGCCCCCAACAGCAATAATTCCAATAAATCACTACAATTCAGCACTATTAACCTCCAAAGCATTAGGAATAAAATACCAGAATTCCATGCTTGGATATCCCAAACTAAACCAGACATACTTGCCACTACCAAAACTTGGCTAAAACCATATGTCAAAGACCCTGAATTCCTCCCACCCAGTTACTCCTGCCTCAGAGCAGATAGACCCCACAAAAAAGGAGGAGGCATTGCCCTATTCTTCCCACATAGTCTCTCCGTTACCCCCTACACATCTCCAGTACCCCAATTCTCAAATGCTGAAATACTAATTATTTTCCTAAACTTAAATAATAAAAGCATATGTATTACAACATTATACCTACCCCCAGGAAATAATACCCCACTTCTTGAAGAACTCCTAGCTTGGATCTCCTCAAAAATCAACAACAAAACAATCATACTTGGTGATGTGAATATAAATTAGCCCAGCCGGGTAAACAACTCCTTATCCCCAAATATCAACCTCTACAACTTTACCCAAGTAATCACAGATATAACCAGACCAGCTAAAAACAATAGCAGTGGCTCAGTCCTAGATTGGATCCTTGATTCTGTCCCCAACAAGTTCTCCATAACAGTGTCCAACCAAATGGTGTTGAAGTGCTAAAGTATAACCAAGTAACAAGTAGTAGCACAACGTTGCGAGTCCACAGATACGATTTATTAATACAAAATACAAATAGTTGTTAAGCGCTTTCATCAAACAGTATGAGCGCTTAACAACTATTTGTATTTTGTATTAATAAATCGTATCTGTGGACTCGCAAAGTTCTCCAAAACAGGTACCCTTCCCTGCAATATCAGTGACCACAACCCAGCCTATGCCATATGCGAGATATCCCAACTACCCAGCCTACATAATTATATACTGCGGTGAAGCCTTACTAATTTCAACCAAGACATTTTTATTGACCATCTAAAATCTATCAACTGGAACATACTAAAAACCCTTCCCCTAGATGAAGCGGTTGAATTTTTTAATTCAACCTTCCCTAAAAGTCCTAATCTATCATGCTCCTTTGTGCCGTAAAAGAGTAAAAACAAAAACCTGTATCTGGCTCTCAAAATGTACCAAGCAGGCCATGGTCATAAGAGACAAAGCCTGGAAAAAATGGCATACAGCTACCAATCCCTCTGACCTCCAACAGTACAGGCACCATCGCAACAAAGTCAAACGCCTAGTAATCAATGACAAAAATAATCATTATATTAAATTGCAGCATAATTACAAACAAAACCCAAAGCAATTCTGGTCCTCCATATCCACACAATTAAATCCTGGGTCAAAAAGTAATCCCTGTCCACACCCCAAAAAAACACCCCAAGAAATTGCCACAATCTTTAATACATACTTTGTTGAAACTATAGCCAAACTAACTGCCACATTCTCATCCCCACCTACTCAAACTAACCACACCACCGACTACAACCACCCAGAAGATGCACCCACTACCATATTTTTTTCTCTCTCCAATCCCAACATCTACCATAAACAAACTCCTACTTAAATTGAAACCAGGAAGTAATGCCCCTGACAACCTACCCTCAGAATGCCTGAAAATGTCAGCTCCAGCCATCTCCTACCCCATTAGCATACTCCTAAACAGGTAAATACAGGAATCCTATATACCTACCATCTGTAAGAAAGCCTACATTCTTCCCCTACGTGAAGCTGGTAATAATACCGATACCTCAAACTTCCTCCCCATAGCTATATTATCCCCAATCTCTAAAAGCTTAGAGAAATGCATACACTCCCAGCTCCAGTATTACCTCTTAAACAACAATCTTCTTTCTTCCTGTCAACATGGTTTCCGCCCTGCTCATAGTACTACCACTACTCTGCTATCCTTTACAAATACTGTTAACCAAGCATGCAATGAAGGGAATTTTGTCTCCACTCTCTTCCTGGATCTGTCCAAGGCATTCAACACCATTTCCCACTCCCTACTGCTCTCCAAGCTTTCAGCTCTGAACCTGTCCCCACCAACTCTGCTCTGGTTTTCCAACTACCTATCCAATAGAAAACAATCCACTAGATGGCTCGAATCTACCTCACCATTCCTTGACACCCCTACAGGAGTTCCTCAAGGATCCATATTAGGCCCTCTGCTTTTCAGTATTTTTATTAACGACTTTCACTTTTGTGTCCCTAACAACTCAGTTATTCAATACGCAGACGACTCAGCTATAATTTCCTCCTCCAAAACAATACCTGAACTAATCTCATACACACAGCAAGCGTTCTCCTCTATAGAAAGCTGGATGACTAACAATCATCTCGCACTCAATCCAAACAAAACCAAACTTCTTCTCCTCTCCCCTAAAAAAAAACACTGTTATAAATAAACCAAATTCCAACATCTATGCATTAAACAAAACCACCATAGAAATCATCACACACACTAAACTGCTAGGTGTTATCATAGACGATAGCTTAACATTCGACCAGCACATCCACAATAACATAAAAAGGACCCATCAGAAGCTAGGAACCCTTTATAGGCATACAAACTTCCTCAACCCTACTACCAAAAAAAACCCCTTACCACTACCTTTCTACTACCCTCCTTACTATATGGCACCCCCCTCCTCACTAACATTTGCACAGCCCTAAAAAATTAAATGGAAACCTGTTACAACAAAATAGCAAAGTTTGCAACTAATGCACCTTCTCTTCCCACCACTGTTCCTCACTGCAAACACTCAAATGGCTTGAGCTACCTCAATACCTCACTCACCAGCAACTCTTAATAGCCCATAAAATTATCTATAAATCCCTTGACTGTCCAGCCATTACCTCCACCTTAACTCAATACCACCCAAACAGGCCACTTAGATCACAAAATGAAACCTTATTACTCATCCAAAAACCTGCACTCCCTGCTGGACGGACACATACTCTACTCTTTCTGTATTGCCAGACTCTGGAACTCACTCCTTGCATCACTCAGAGCCACCAGTGCTGCCAGAATCTTCAAAGATGGCCTCCATTCACATCTAGTTACCCTGTGGCAATGCTCCTGCTCCATACCCCACATTACCTGATCCCTTCCATACTGCCCTATTAGCAAAATTATAACCATATCCCTTATAACTGTTTTTCCCCTGCTATGTCTGCCAGACGGTTATGATACTCATTTATGTAACTATTTCATAGTCTGTCATTACTGCTATAACTTCAAAAATACACAATGTCTGCATTTTTCTATTTGCTATAACCATATTATATTCTATAGCCTCATTCTATTAACCTAAGTGTATGCCTGAACCTACTGTATCATCCTGTAAACTAACTGTATATCTGAACCTGTTGTAAAGAAAATGATTTTCTGTTTATTTGTTGTAAAGAAATATATGTTTTGATTATTTGTTTAATAAATGTCTAGTTGGAGCTTTTCTTCCCAGGCCTCCACTGAAAATGGGCTCACTCCAGCCCAGTGGACACTCCTTGTAAACAAATGTAAAATAAAATAAAAAATAAATAAATAAAATAAATAAAATCTGATGCACCTTATATTTACGATATCCTCTCTGGCAGAAGTCCTTAGCTAAAATATCAAAAGAAGAATAAATGTTGCTGTCTTTATTGTGCAACCTCACATGTCTAAAGAACTGACCTCTTATTAATCATAATTTTAGAGACAGGATTAGAGAGCATGTTTACAGTATGAATAGATGTGATGATAGAAATGCACTTGGTAAATGTGAAAAATGAAGGCTGTAATCATGTTTTTAACTTTTTGGTGCTTGAAGTTTTTATGCCTAATATTAGAGGTGGTGATGTGAGAACAAGCACTGAGAACATGGAATCGAAATGAATTATTTTACTGCAGGCAACTACTAGGAAAGGGTTAAATGAAAATGTCCCTTCAAACCCTGCCCCGAGGTCACGTGATCTCAGGTGCCAAGTCTGACTTGATTAAATAGAGCTGTTGTGTTGCAGTCTTTAGATCTGATGAAGCATCCTTTGTTGATGCAAAAGTGCTCATCTCTCCTGTTTTACTTTTGATTTTTATATGTTTTTATCTGCTTTTTTCAACATTTAATATTAAAGTGTTTGAAGCCGTCCACTTGAGCAGACATTTTTATTTTCTGGATTTACTTGTTTGGTCAGCTGCAGCTCCCTTGTTTGGTTCTTTAAAGCATCATTCAGAGACAGACTGAAAAGAATTTGCGATTTACTCTTGCAAAGGCAGGTTAAAGTTACAGAATCGATGTTTATGTAAGGTCATATACAACTGCCTTTATTAAGTAAGAATTCTTATCATTTATTGGGTACACTGATGTAAGTGTGGAAGTGTATTACCAGAAACTAGAAATCCATCATGCCAACATCTGTTACTGTTCTGGTCACATTAATGAAAGTGATTTCAACTTGTGAAATAAGTACAGAAGACCCAGAACTACAGAGGAAAGCTCCTCAGACATGGTCCTTCTGATTACATTTCCTAGAACTTTCTACTACCCTTAAGATGCATTATGTTGAAGACTATTTTTTTTAATAACCTCGCTGCTGTTTGTTCAGGATCCGAGGATCGTTAACTGAATTATTACATTACCAAACATGGTTATGTAATCTTGGAAACGGTTGAAATAATGCTGGTTACCTTTTCATCTTTCTTCTTATTGCCTATTAATGCCATGTGAGTTTAACAATATTGCCAATAAAGTTTACATAAAAACGTTCTTCAATTCAATGAAGTATCAACAGAAAATAAGTACAAAGAAATCCCTAGCTGTTGTTGGGGGAAGTACGAGTATCTTACACCCCCATGTAGGAGGGTCCACCCTCTGCAGCCCCTTACTTAATATAATCTGTTTCAAGATTGTGAAACTTTGGTGTAGGTTATCAGTTTTTTAAAAAAATGGATACCACTTATGTAAGTGTCAATCGACTAAACAACGTAGACGATATTTACTGATATTTTCCTGTCAAATTCACTTGTAACTTAGCCATAAAATTGGATCAGATTCATTTATAAGCTCCTTCAGGCTATTAACCTATGTTGGATGTTGCCATTGCGGTTTACTGTATCACAGCAAGTAACTAGCGTTTCCCTTGGGATTGTATCTGTGACTTTCCTTGCTAGTGCTGTTAGGCTAACAGGCCTGTAGCTTCCCAACTTGATTTCTGCACCCCACCTCAGTAGGTACTCCTCTTGCTATGTTCTACCCCTGAGGAACTTCTACACTGGTCACTGATCTGTTGATTTGTTTTCTTAAAGATTCCTATGCACCTTGGGAAGCCCAGCATCTGGTTACAGTGATTCATCCTACCTCATGTCGGACATTTCCCTTTTCGCCTTTTCTCTTTCTATCGTCATGAGCATCCAGTTGCCTCTTCAGTTTGCTCCAACTTCCTTCATGCAAGCTACGTTCCCTTCCCTTTTTTCTGTGAAGACTGAGGTGAAGTTTTCCTCCTGCACCTCCGCCTTTTTCTCGTCCTCCATGATATTGTACAGATTGTTTGTATTTCGTGTATACTTGTAGTATCGCCCTCTCTTGTAGCTTCTCCCTTATAAAGCCACCCTCCCCTCCTGTATCACTGCCTGTAAGTCCCCATCTCCCTACACAGGCTCCTTATATTACATTGTTACATTGTAACACTATGCAATGACCACCCTCCCCTCCTGTATCACTGCCTGCAGGTCCCCATCTTCCTAGACAGCCTCCTTATATTACATTGTTACATTGTAGCACTAAGTAATGTCCACCCTCCCCTCCTGTATCACTGCCTGTATGTCCCCATCTCCCTACACAGACTCCTTATATTACATTGTTACATTGTAGCACTAAGTAATGACCACCACCCCCCTCTTGTATCACTGCCTGCAGGTCCCCATCTTCCTACACAGCCTCTTTATATTACATTGTTACATTGTAACACTAAGTAATGTCCACCCTCCCCTCCTGTATCACTACCTGTAGGTCCCCATCTCCCTACACAGGCTCCTTATATTACATTGTTACATTGTAACTCTAAGTAAGGACCACCCTCCCCTCCTGTATCACTGCCTGTAGGTCCCCATCTCCCTACATAGACACCTTATATTACATTGTTACATTGTAACACTAAGTAATGACCACCCTCCCCTCCTGTATCACTGCCTGCAGGTCCCTATCTCCCTATACAGACTCCTTATATTACGTTGTTACATTGTAACACTAAGTAATGTCCACCCGCCCCTCCTGTATCACTGCCTGTAGGTCCCCATCTCCCTATGCAGACTCCTTATATTACATTGTTACATTGTAGCACTAAGTAATGACCACCCTCCCCTCCTGTATCATTGCCTGCAGGTCCCCATCTCCCCACACAGCCTCCTTATATTACATTGTTACATTGTAACACTAAGTAATGACCACCCTCCCCTCCTGTATCACTGCCAGCAGGTCCCTATCTCCCTATACAGACTCCTTATATTACATTGTTACATTGTAACACTAAGTAATGTCCACCCTCCCCTCCTGTATCACTGCCTGTAGGTCCCCATCTCCCTATGCAGACTCCTTATATTACATTGTTACATTGTAGCACTAAGTAATGACCACCCTCCCCTCCTGTATCATTGCCTGCAGGTCCCCATCTCCCCACACAGCCTCCTTATATTACATTGTTACATTGTAACACTAAGTAATGTCCACCCTCCCCTCTGTATCACTGCCTGTAGGTCTCCATCTCCCTATGCAGACTCCTTATATTACATTGTTAAATTGTAGCACTAAGTAATGACCACCCTCCCCTCCTGTATCATTGCCTGCAGGTCCCCATCTCCCCACACAGCCTCCTTATATTACATTGTAACACTAAGTAATGTCCACCCTCCCCTCCTGTATCACTGTCTGCAGGTCCCCATTTCCCTACACAGACACCTTATATTATATTGTTACATTGTAATAGCAAGTAATGCTCACCCTCCCCTCCTGTATCACTGCCTGCAGGTCCCCATCTCCCTACACAGACTCCTTATATTACATTGTTACATTGTAATACTAAGTAATGTCCACCTTCCCCTCCTGTATCACTGCCTACAGGTCTCCAGCTCCCTACACAAACTCCTTATATTGTTACATTGTAATACTAAGTAATGCCCACCTTCCCCTCCTGCATCACTGTCTGCAAGTCCCCATCTCCCTACATAGACACCTTATATTACATTGTTACATTGTAACACTAAGTAATGTCCACCCCCCCCCCCCATATCACTCTCTGCAGGTCTCCATCTCCCTACACAGATTCCTTACTTTACATTGTTACATTGTAATACAAAGTAATGTCCATCCTCCCCTCCTGTATCACTGCCTGCAGGTCCCCATTTCCCTAAACAGACTCCTTATATTACATTGTTAAATTGTAACACTAAGTAATGTCCACTCCCCCTTTCTGCATCACTACCTGCAGCTCCCCATTTCCCTACATAGACTCCTTATATTATATTGTTACATTGTCATACTAAGTAATGTCCACCCTCCTCTCCTGTATCACTGTCTGCAGGTCTCCATCTCCCTACACAGACTCCTTATATTGTTGCATTCTAACACTAAGTAATGTCCACCCTCCCCTCCTGTATCACTGCCTGCAGGTCCCCATTTCCCTACACAGACTCCTTATATTACATTGTTAAATTGTAACACTAAGTAATGTCCATTCTCCCTTCCTGTATCACTACCTGCAGCAGCTCCCCATCTCCCTATACAGACTCCTTTTATTATATTGTTACATTGTAATACTAAGTAATGTCCACTTTCTTCTCCTGTATCACTGTCTGCAGGTCCCCATCTCCCTACACAGACTCCTTATATTACATTGTTACATTCTAACACTAAGTACTGTCCACCCTCCCCTCCTGTTTCACTGTCTGCAGCTCCCCATCTGCCTACACAGAGTCCTTATATTACCTTGTTACATTAGTTTCATAGATAGGTACTAGGCTATCTGCTCGAGGGCATTTATAAGCCTAGCCAGAGTGTGTCAGCTTTCACCACCCCATTGATTAATTAACTGATCCTCTGTCAAGCAGAGCCAATGAAGTGATCCCAGGGGTGTATTTTCTGTTACCCATCCACTCGTCAAGGTTTCTCTTGAAGAGTGTTAGTGAGGGGCTCTGCCTAATGTAGTTTGGAATTTTGTTCCAAAGCATTGGGAGTCTCTGTGACAGGAATCTATCCCTCCAGCATGTTCTATTTATCGTTGTGGCGAGGTTTAGCTCACTAGAGCGTGTGGCTCGCAGTGACTTGGATTTCTTTAAGTGGAGCATGTCCATCAATTCTGAGTTGGACATGGCTTTGTAAGTCAGGCAGAGATCACCTCTGAGTAAGTGATATGGCACTGGGTACAGCTGGAGTGTTTTCAGTCAGGCTGCATAGGACATATGTTTGACTTTGTACTTTTGTGGTCTCTCCAGCTGTTGGAAGTGTCTTGTGAGGTACATCCCAAATGAGGCATTGTACTCTATGATGGGTCTGATGAGTGATGAGTAGAGGGGCACTATAACCTCTTTATTTCCAGATGCAAACCCTTTAGTAATTAGATGGGCCACATAGAAGGAATTCCTAACTACTTTGGCAATATGATTGTCAAAGGAAAGATTACTATCTACCTGGGTCCCCAGATATCTTATTACCTCTTCTGTATTAAGGTAGCTGCCACCTATGTGGTAATTCGTGGGTGTTTTGTTTTTCCCAAATGGGATGACTATGCCTTTTTTGGCATTTAGCTTGAGGCCATGACTTTGACACCAGGTGTCTGTCTCAGTAAGGCCCTTTTGGAGGATGTCCATGTCAGCCGGAGAGTCAATTATGGCTCCCAGGTTGCAGTCATCGGCGAACTTGGTTAGCCATAGCCCTCCTGTGTTTGCCTGTACTTCTGAGAAGTATATGCTGAACAGTAGGGGTCCCAGGACTGAGCCTTGCGGGACACAACATGTGACTGGTTTAGAGTTGGACCTGGAGCCCACTATTCTTACCGTGTGAGTTCTGTCTGTAAGCCAGTTGGCAACCCATCCCATGACATAGGAGTTTATGTTCAAGCTGATGAGTTTTTCTGTAATACCCGAGTGGGGAATGGTGTCGAAAGCCTTGGCAAGGTCAAGGTAGGCTGTGTAAACAACCTTTCCCTCGTTTATGGCCTTGGTGACTGTCTCAAAGAAGTCAACCAGGTTTGGTAAGCATGATCTGCCCTTAACAAAGCCGAACTGGGTCAGGTCAAGTGTTTGGAGGTTCCCAATGTCTTTGTTAATGAGTTCCATGATGATGCACTCCATAGCCTTGCAGACCAGGCTAGTCAGGCTTACAGGTCCCCATTTCCCTACACAGACTCCTTATATTATATTGTAATACTAAGTAATGTCCACCCTCCCCTCCTGTATCATTGCCTGCAGGTCCCCATCTCCCTATACAGACTCCTTATATTGTTACATTGTAATACTAAGTAATGCCCACCCTCCCCTCCTGTATCACTGCATGCAGGTCCCCATCTCCCTACACAGACCCATTATATTACATTGTTACATTGTAACACTCAGTAATGCCCACCCCCCTCCTGTATCATTGCCTGCAGGTCCCCATCTCTCTACACCGAGTCCTTATATTACGTTGTTACATTGTAATACTAAGTAATATTGATTCTCCACTCCTGCACCACTACATACAGCTCTCCATCTTCTTACCCAAACTCCTTATGCACTGCTTCAGGATTCCATGTGCTTTAAGCTGGAAGTTAAGGGGAGGTCTGTGTATCAACTCCCTTTGATGACCAATGCTGCTATATTTAATGTAAGTGAAACTCTAAAGAAGAGCTGGGGAAAAATAGAGCTGCATAAGTCAGGCTCCATAGGTGCTGTAATATAATAAGAGGACATGTTACTTGTGCTTTCTACCTGCTATGGAAATACCACTGCCAAGGCACAGTGCACCCTGTGCAGTAAATACAACAACAACAACAAAAAAACAACCAGTGAAGAGTGGACAAAATCTAAAGCCCAAGTGCTGTAGACTGCCCAAGACCTGCAACAATTAGTCTAACTTTCACTTGGATCCAACCAAAACTTACTAAAAGGTGGCATTCATCCATGCCGATCAGATTCACTCAAAGCAGTGTTTTAAATGTTACAAAACAGAATTAAAATAGAACCACTAAAAATAAACTGTAACCAGCAATATCAAGCAAGACAATATTACTTGAAAATGACTAAAATTATGCAGAAAAAACAGATTGTAAAAACAGCTCAAAACATCTTAAACAGTATAAAATAGTAACAGGCAATGCAAAAACAGCTCAAATTGCCTGTAATAGTTAGGTAACAGTGTAGACAAGAAGAAAGTAGTTTTCTAGCTTTTTTCTTCTCTTTTTGGATGCAGCAGCAAGTTAAGCAGTGAAAAGCACCTCTCTCTTTCTATCTGTCCAGTTTATTTAGCAAGACAAAGGGTACGCTGGCCCACAAGCAATAAATAAAATAGAAGAAAACAAAAGAACCAATGAAAAGCAGGTAAAATCAGATGTCCACATGCTATAAACCACCATAGAACTGCAGCAATTAATTTCTCATTTAGATTCAATCACAACTGATTCTAAGATAGCCTCTAACCCTGGCTAAGAAGGGTGGACTCAGTTGTTTCTCTTCTAGAAAATTCCTTAGAGTTTCCTTACCACATACTTTTTTATCCAACTCCTATGTTGCATGTAAAGCTCATTGTTACTGTGTAAAACAAATTCAATCTACCTTTAAATAATTTCCCTTGACAAAAATGCATGTTAACTCTCCAGTTTCTGTCAAATCTTTTTGTTGGCATGTCTTGTGATGAACAATGGAGAATGTATGATGATGAAACAGGTATGAAGGCAAATTCTAAATAAGATATACAAGTGTCTTGCCAACCATGATTTTCTCTGTTCTTGAATATGATTTATAATTTTGTGAGAAACATGTACAAATGTCTCTAGGAAGCCTTAACTCCTCACACAAATCTGCCATCCCCATTAGTCTAGCATACTAATAAGTACATTTAGTTGTCTTTCAGGTGAGACATTAAACCAAGACCTCACTGGAGTGAGTTGGCGGTAGCCCAGGTGGATGTAAAAAATCTCACGGCACCTATCGAAAAGGGTAGGGGAACTTGCATAATGTCCTGACTAAATTTCCCTACAAGTATAAATAGCACCTTGCATCTTACCTGAACAGAAGCTACTATTCTAGTGGGACTAACCTGGTCAACAAAGGATAAATAAAAAAAATAATTTGCTCTAATGCAGGAGCACTGTGAGCTTTAGGACCAGTACGCAAGTCACCAGCGGGAAAACATCTGATCTGATGTTATCAGTTTTCATTCATTCCTCAACAAGCCTCAGCATAGGACAGTTTAGCTCTAACTTGTGCCTTGGGTGGCTGCCTTTGGGTTAGAGGGAGATGACAGTCTGGAAGCATGTTTTCTTGGCTCCATTTGCATCCTTCTCCCTAGAGCACTCAGGCCTTTGCGGTGGTTTACAGAGTTTCTCCATTTCTGGAGAATGGACAATTTCACCCCCCTCCACAAATCTTCCTTCTGGATCTCATATGTCTTTGTGCCTTGAGCCTCAACATTCTACTCCACAGGGATAGCCAGCCCAAAGTCTCCAAGCTACCCAGCAGGGTATACTTATATTTTCTGATACTTCTTTGGAACATCCCACCGAAGTCCCTAGGAAGAGAAAGTGCAAGAAAAGGCACTTAGGCTCTCCTCAAGAGTCGGTCACAGAAGATACTGATTTTGATGAGAGGGGAGGGTCCCCAAAAATCACCATCTGATGATGTGTCCTTTGGAGATATCCTGGAGATCCTCAAGCAAAGGGGTGGTTGGTCTACCAATAACCGTTTCCAAGAGGAATGAGTATTCCTGAAAGGCTGTGGGCCTATCCCATCTACCACCTGGGTGACTCTGCCCACCGATGAGCTCATTGATTTTGATCTCTAGGTGGGTGTGGAAGGAACCCGACTCTATTGAGCAGATCCCCAAGAGACCAGACAGAATCCTGACACCACTGTAAGGAAGAGAATTTTGGAGCAAAGGAGTACTGATAGATGACATGGTCATAGCAGCAGCCACAGAGAAAGAACTTGCAGAGCAGAGTTCATTTGTCCATCCCCCTAACAGGGAGTCTAGGGCATTGGACAGATTTGGAAAGTGTGTATATGCTTCAGTGACATTTGCACTTAGGTCACTGAATTATTTGGCACACTCACCAGATTTCTGAAGAACTTGATTAAAGAAATTTCCAAATTCCTCTCTGGGATCAGTACTTCTGAGGCACAGAGCTCTATTGCCTGACAGCTGGCTACCCTACAATCTATCACAAATTCGTCCATGAGGCTCATTTCACATGCAGCTGAAGGTACCTCAAGGGTGGCAGGTTCAGGCATTTCCATTAGGAAACATGCCTGGATGCACCTGTGAGATTTCATGGAACCCTTCAAGTCCTCAATGCACCCTTTGATGGAAGTTCTTTGTTTGGACCTAAAGTTAAAAACACACTCTCCAGGTGTGAGCAAGATGGTAAGACCCTGCCTGCAGTGGGAGTATGTTTTTCATCTCCTCAAAGAAGCTCCTCTAGGAATCAAAGAGGTGAAGAAAAATGTGGTTCAGAAAGTCCCAGGGCCCTTTTCATAATCCACGTGGAGATAGTTCCCCAGGGGCAGAGGTGATCTCTAATGGAAGACACTGCCCACATGGCAGTGGAGGCCCACAGAACCAGCGGCCCAGAGATTCTTTCTCTGACAGACCCTGCCAGTGCTCCTGAAAGGAGGCACAATTGTCCACCTCTGGAGGCAGTCAGTGGTCACCTATCACTGTACCAGAGAGCCCGGCTAGACATTACAAAAGATACATGGGTGCAGAGGATTATTTCCAGAGAGTATGTAATTCTCTTTTCCCTATCCCCTCCTTCAACAGTAAACAAAATTCCCAATGTTTCACCCAGTCAGAGGAAAGCAGCAGCTCTAGAAATAAAAGAGCTGCAGATAAAGAGTCATCCAAGAGGTCCCCCCAGGACCAGAGTCATCCAAGAGGTCCCCCAGACCAGAAAGAATCCAGAACTTAATCAAGATTCTTTTTAGTGCCAAAGAAAACAGAGGACTGGAGACCAATTTTGGATATCAGCAATCTGAACAAATCTGTTCAGTATACAAAGTTTCAGATGGTCACAGTTCAGTCCATTTTGCCTTTCCTGCACAAGGATGGCTGTATGTGGTCAATAGATCTTCAGGAGGCATACTGTCACATAAAATTGAACAGGCAATCCAGGAGATACCTAAGCATCTGGCTGAGAGCCAGTCATTACCAATTCAGAGAACTGCCTTTTGGCCTCACCGCAGCCCTCAGGGTGTTCACAAATGCATGGCAGTAGTAGCAACTCACTTGAGACTGCAGGGATTCCAGGTGTTTCCATACTTGGACAACTGGCTCATAACTGCTCCAACCAGGCATCTTCTGATAAAAGCACAAAACAGCAATCACTGACACACAGGTTAAAACAGCCCTATCCAAGGCCAAAAACACAGCATCAATGGGACTGGACAGTGTCCCAGGCTGTGTCTTACATGAACTCCAAAATGAACTAACCACTCACTTAAACACACTATCCAAACTCAGCCTCTCTACAGGCTACATACCCATAGAGTGGCGCACAGTAACAGTTATTCTGCTCCACAAAGATGGAGCCACATCAGACCCCGGGAACTATCACCATATAAGCCTGACTAGCCTGGTCTGCAAGGCTATGGAACTCATTAACAGAGACATTGGGAACCTCCAAACATTGGACCCTACCCAGTTTGGCTTTATTAGGGGCAGATCATGCCTCCTAAACATGGTGGATGTCTTTGAGACAGTTACCAAGGCTTTAGACGAGGGAAAGGAGGTCTACACAGCCTACCTAGACCTAGCAAAGGCTTTCAACACCATTCTCCATTCTGGTATTTATAGACAAGCTCACCAGCCTGAACATAAACCCCTACGTCACAAGATGGGTTGCCAGTTGGCTCACGGATAGAGCCCACACAGTGAGAGTTGCAGGCTCTAGGTTAGACTCTAAACTGGTTACAAGTGGTGTCCCCCAGGGCTCAGTTCTGGGGCCCCACCTGTTTGGTATATACTTCTCAGAGGTACAGGCAAGCACAGGAGGACTATGGCTGACCAAGTTTGCAGACAACTGCAAACTGGGGGCCATAATTGAATCTCTGGCTGATACAGACATCCTCTAGAAGGGTCTCACTGAGACAGATACCTGCTGTCAAAATCATGACCTCAAGCTAAATGCCAAAAAGTGCATAGTAAAACAAAGTACCTGTGAACTACCACCTATGCGGTAGTCCCCTTAATACAGAAAATGCAATAAGGGATCTGGGGACCCAAGTAGATAGTAATCTCTCCTTTGATAATCATATTGCCAAGGTGGTTAGAAAATCCTTCTATGTGGCCCACCTAATCACAAAAGGGTTCGCATCTAGAACAAAAGAGGTTATTGTGTTCCTCTACTCATCACTCATCAGACCCATCATAGAGTACAATGCCCCATTTGGGATGTACCTTACAAGACACCTGCAACAGCTGGAACGACCACAGAAGTACCTCACCAAGGGGATTACTGGCCTCAAACAGGTGCCCTATGCAGCCTGACTGAAGAAACTCCAGCTGCACTCGGTTGCATACCGCTTACTTAGAGGTGATCTCTGCCTGAGATACAAGGCCATGTCCAACCCAGAATTGACTGACATGCTCCACCTAAAAAAAAACAAATCCTCGAGAGCCACACGCTCTAGGTATCTAAACCTCACCTCTTCTTCTTCTTCTTTCGACTTTTCCCAGTTAGGGGTCACCACAACGGATCACCTGTCCGCTCATGATTGGCAGTGGAGTTTTTACAGTGTTGAGTTGCCAGCCCGGCACCCAACCTTTCACAGAAGGCACACACATGCACGCACTCACACCTAGGGCCAATTTAGAGTGTCCAATCCACCTACAGCATGTCTTTGGGATATGGGAGGAAACCGGAGCACCCAGAGGAAACCCACGTGACCACAGGAGGACATGCAGACTCCACACAGAAGGTACCCCAGCCGAGGATCGAACCAGAGAACCTCTTGTTGTCAGGTGGCAATGCTAACCGCTGCACCACCATGGCCGCCCAGGTATCAAAACCTCACCACAACAATAAATAGAACTTGCTGGAGGGATAGATTCCTGTCCCAGAGACTCTTCATGCTTTGGAACAGGATTCCAATCTACATTAGGCACAGTCTCTCACTAACACTCTTAAAGAGAAACCTTGACGAGTGGATGGGAAACAGAAAATTTACCCTGGGGATCACTGCAGTGGCTCTGCTGGACAGAGGCACAGGGAACTAATGGCTCTGCTGGACAGAAGCACAGGGAACTAATCTAAGGGGGTGGCGAAAGTCAACACATTCTGGCTAGGTTTACAGATGCCCTAGGGCAGATAGCCTAGTACCTGCCTATGAACTTATGAACCTATTATATACCCCAGATTTGCTATCATCTAGGAATTACCATCAATTGCAACAAATTTCAGCTAGAACCAACTCAGACATTAGAGTTCATAGGGGCCTTGTTAAATATGGTATCAGTGACAGCCTCCCTTCCCTTACCAAGGGTACAAACTATTTAATTTCAAGTCAAAAAGATACAGACTTCTATCAGCTATCAGCTCAATTGATTCTATAAGTCTTGGGGTCAATGTCTGCTGTGACACTTCTAGTTCCACTAGCCAAGATACCATATGAGAATTCTTCAATGGACCTTAGCAACTCAGTCGTCCATTCTACACCAGCCTGTGTCTACCCAGATCAGAATAACTCAGGCATGCAAAAAGTACATCTGGTGGTGGATACCTTCAGATCAGATATTACAATGCCATCCCTTCACTCTTCCTCAGCCCAAAGTTGTAGAGACCATGGATGCTTCCCAAATTGGGTGGGGTGGGGGGGCACTTCTTGGGAAAGACAGTCCAAGGCACTTGGTCCTCCGAATAGGCTAACATGCATATCAATATCTTGGAAATTAGATCTGTACTCCTAGCATTGCAGGTCTTTCAAGACTCTCTCTCCCTTCCAGAGCTACTGCAATTCAGATGGACAATATGTCAGTGGTATGGTAGATCAACAAACAAGGAGGATCCAGATCTTACCACTTGTGTCAAGAAGCTCTGAGACTGTGGCAATGGGCGATCTTATCCAATCGATTTCTGATAGCAATGCACATTCCTGGGAAATCCAACGTGATAGCAGACAATTTGAGCAGGTCCATTTTATTGCCTCACGAGTGGTCATTCAACAAGCGAATTACCAAAGAGATATCAACCAGTGGAGACAACCTTGCCATGACCTCTTTGCATCTCCCCACAACAACAACTGCAGCAAGTTTTTTGCCCTGATCCCCCCACTGGGAAATCACTGAGAGATGCTCTCTTCCATGTTTGGTTCCCAGTCTCCTCTATGCTTATTCCCCATCCCCTCTAATCCCCAAGTTTCTCCAGAAAGCATTTCAATTGATGATCAAAGTCATCTTCATTGCCCCTTATTGGCCTTGTCAGATTTGGTTCCCCTTTCTTTGGTCTCATCTAGTTCACCCTCCATGGATTCTGGATCCAGTTCAAGACCTCCTGTCTCACCCAACAGACATGATTCACCTGGACATTTTAGGCCAAAAGCTGACTGCATGATTTCTCCACTTCCATTGATAGCCAGACAACCCAGGCTCTCCTCCCCTGTCTGACACATTCTTCCCATAAAGCTTGCACTAGGAAGATTTACAAAAAGTAAATTCAAAATATTTGTTTTTGTGCACAACAAAATGACATTGACCTTTTTCAGCACCAATGCATAAGTTCCTCGATTATTAAAGGACAACTAGCTGCCCTTTTTAATTTTCATATAGGAGTTAACAATTCCGTCATTGCTTCTTCAAAACTTTGCAAAGCCTTTGTAAGGGGCACCTTCCTTCTGAGACCACCTTTTAAAGATCCAACTCCACCATGGGATTTGAATTTAGTTTTACAAGTTTTGACTCAATCTCCTTTTGAACCATCAGCAAAGTGTGAACTAAAATGTTTAACCTGGAACACTATTTTCTTGGTAGCTATAACCTCTGCTCAAAGAGTCTCTGAACTTCAAGCCTTGTCTTCTAAGCCTTCTTATTTAATATTTTATAGAGATAGGGGTAGCACTACAAACCAACTCTTCCTTTCTTCCTAAGGTGGTGTCAGAATCCAACATCAATCGGTCTATCAATCTTCCTGTTTTGTTTCAAAATTTTATGAACAAACAAGAATACATGTTGTTGTTAGATGTTCACAGACAGTTACATTTCAATTTGCATAGAACAAAGAATTTCAGGAAAACAGATCAATTATTTGTTTATTTCATGGAATTGAAATTGAGCAAGCCAGTTGCGAAAGTAACTTTATCCAAATGGTTAACTGATTGCATCTCCTTTGTTGATAACAAATTGGGTTTGTCTTTGTCAACACCTTTGAGAGCCCATTCAACCAGGTCTATGGCAACTTCATCAGTATTTTTATCCAGGTCTTCCATGGATTATATCTGTGTGGCTGCAACTTGGGCTAATCCTCATACTTGTATTACTCACTGCAAATTGGATCTGGTCCCAAGGAGAAGAGCAGCGTTCGGCTCAACAATGCTCGGAAATATCCTTCTTTAGAGTCCTCCTGGGAATCAGGTAGCTGGCAACTCTGTCCCAATTGTTGAGGAATTAATGAAAATTGACAACATTAGATAAAGAAGATATGTACTCACCATAACATTCCATATGTGTCGGCCATTGTTATTCTTCCTCAACTCCCCTCCCTCCAACCTCCTACCAGTTGGTTTGTGACTTCTGGAAGACTAAGAAGATCTTAAGGGAAAATGTCCCTGCCTTTGAACTCCAGGTGTTGGTTTCTTACCTTAATGTTGTTGTTTCTAGTGTTCTATGAAGCTATAAGGTCAGCAAACAAGATCTGAGGTATGGTAGGGGACTAGAGCATTATGGGTAAGGGAGGAGCTTGAGAGTTTCCAGTGTCCATGAGCTGTAAAAAAAGTGGCTGAGTCAGATCCGAAGGTCAGATCTGGATCCAATTGTTGAGGAAGAATGAAAATGGCCAACACAGATGAAATGTTATTGTGAATACATCATTTTTTTCCCCACTGTCCTGCCCAGAAAACCTTCCCTTCCTGTGCTATAACTTTCTGTTTTAACACTCACAGCATGGTATGCATTCCAGCTATGGCATCCTTTGCAATCCCTTGTCACACTATGCTATGCATTCCAGCTATGGTATCCTGAGCAATCCCTTGTAGGGTGCACACTCTTGCAATCCTCCATAGCACTCCTTCTAGCTTCCCTCTTACTATCTGCCTTCATCATCATTCTTGTGATTCTCAGTAACTCAAAAGTAAAATTTCTTTGCGGTAGGGCAATAACACCAGCTCCCTATTGAAATGTTAACACCAGAAATGCCAAGTGCTAGCATGTTGAAAAAAGACAGAAACTGCAGGAGAAGAATGAGCCTGGAACATTTACCCTTAAACTTTTTCTTTTTTAGCAGAGGTGCAAGTCCCCTACACAGCCCATACTTACATATACTACATAGAAGATCACAATACCTTAGAGAAAAGTGAATATTCCAAGAAATGTCGATTTTGGACTCAAGTATTTGTGAGTCCTTTTGTCTGGCCATTTAGTCTCAGCATTTTGTAATTCACTTTAGCAGGTCCTAACATTTCAAATTATTACTAGTGGCACCTCTTCAACTACTCCATGGATATGATGAAAACTCTTAATCATTTATACCCAACCCACCCTAGTTTCAAGTGCTCAATGTTGTTCAAATATATTTCTTGCAGTAATACAAACAGAGGATTAACATTCCTAATATACACAAATACCTTGGGTCCTTTTGTAGGATTTGACAAACCAGACAAATGCAACAGCTGGAATGCCAACAAAGGTTCCTTAGCAGGACAATTCAGGCTAAAAACACACTTCCCTATATATGGATCTCCGTATACCACATTCTCTGTACTCTATTACCTACAGGTTACTAAGAGCTGATCTATGCCTGGCATACAAGGCATCCTTGGATCCTGCTTTGATGGACCTTTTGCACATCTGCAAAATGAACTGTTTCAGAACCACTAGATCCAAGGATTTAAATTTTGCTTGTGGCATAAATAAGACATGTTGGTGAGACAGATATGTGTCTCCAGGGATCCCAATGCTCTGGACAGGCTCCCCATCCATGTGAAGCAGAGTCCATCCCTAAATCTAAGTTTAACCTTGACTAATGGATGGGAAATCAGAAATTCAACCCTGGTCTGGCCCCATGTCTCTGATAGACAATGGCAGACAGTACCTATGCCAAAATTAACATACCCCCACATAACCTTTAGAAACTTCCTAACATGCCCCCTCCTAATTAATGTTCTTGATATGTAGGGACACTACTGGGATGGGTTGCACAAGCGAGCTTATAAAGGCCCTGTTAATCATTATCCTAGTATATGCGCATGAACCTATGAACCGGTAACATTGCTTAATAAACAGCAGATCACTATTACAGTATCTTCTTATAGGTTCTTAGCTACTTACTAGGCATGTAATCCAGGAGACCGACCATTAAGGAAGCTAGCTCAAATTCCCAATTACTCCAAAGCGCTATCTGGTTAAGTGACTTGTTCAAGGTCACATATTAGGCAAGTGAAGGTGGAAAGATTCAAACTGTGTACCATTAGAACAAGAAGTGGATCTTTAATAGGTCAGAGATTAGTCCTCGACTAACTGCTAAACTTCTTTGTCATCAAGCCTTAACTTTTGGTTATATAAGCGACAGATAACTGCTACATTCAGAAACAAATGTAACATTGTATCAACTTCTGCTACATCATCTGCCAACTTTGTGAAGTTCAGTTCTTGCATTGCAAATTGTTTAACACTTCTTATAAGCTGGTAAGTAGCATAGATCAGACAAAAAGCAACAGTATCACTCAATAATACTTTGCATAACATTTCAGAAACTACAAATTAATGCTTTCCATTTTCTCTAGTACACTTCCAAATAGGAGATGGTCTGCATCCAACAGAAGAGAGATTCTGGATAAACATATATAGAAGTCTTAGGTGTAGCCAGGAGAAACCTATTGTGTTTTTCCAGTGCATCATTCATCTGTTTTACAGTCTATCTCCCCACTTCACTTTGAATTACCCTCATCTGCATCTGATGTTCAAAATATCTAAGTCCTTGGGTTATATGCCGAAACCAAGGTAATATATAGTTTTAGAATGGCCAAAATACTTCCTCTCAAAATGAAATAACATTCAGAAATTACAGACCCATTATGATTTGTTAAGGATCTCATTTTCAATCTATTCCTACAATGATCCTTTAAATGTTTTCTCATTCTGTTGAACCAAGAAACTCCTCTGCCTGTACAAACAGATGGAGGCAACAATTTTCTTCCTGCAGGATGTTTCCCTTAAATGTTATCAATACTGTAGTCACAAAGGTTTTCTTAGAATACTGAATATTAAAGCCGGAGCACTAGTGCACACCCAAATCTTTATATTTGGTTTGCTATACACCAAAATCTTGCATGCTGCTCTGCATAGAGGAAGAAATGTACGTACTATGACAGTGAATCCTCAGTACCAGTTTTGTAAATGTCAGGCACAGAGCTTTGGTAGAGCAAATGTTATATACTTATATACTCGGTTCAGGTAAAACACAATACTGTTAGGTGTCCAGCTATTCAAAACTCATTCAAGTAATACACTTGGCACCTTATGTCATCCTTAATTGACAAAATCTTGCAGTCTTGACTAGCACTTTTCTGTATTACTTTTCTGATTCACTACAAAGGCTGCTTTCTGTCGTATAGGTTCATAGGTTCATACTAGGCTATCTGCCCTAGGGCATTTATAAGCCTAGCCAGAGTGTGTTTGGCTTTTGCCACCCATTTTAAATTAATTTTGCTATGCCCTTTTTTGAGGTTAGTATACTGTGCCTCTGTCTAACAGTGACACAGAAGTGATACCCGGGGTAAACCTACGATCTCCCATCCACTCATCAAGATTCCTCTTGAAGAGAGTCAATGAGGGACTCTGCCTAACCTGGACTGGGATTTTATTCCAGAGTGAAGGGAGCCTCTGGGTTATGAATCTGTCCCTCCAGTATGTCCTATTTATTTCAGTGCTGAGGTTCAAGTCTCTCGAGTGCGTAGCTCGATAGGATTTGGAATTTCTGAGGTGCAGCATGTCCATTAATTCCGGGTTGGACATGGCTTTATACGTCAGGCACAGATCGCCTCTGAGCAGGCGGTATGCCACTGAGTAGAGCTGGAGTTTCTTTAACCGGGCAGCATATGGCATCTGTTTGAGCCCTTTGATCCTCTTGGTGAGGTACTTTTGGGGTATTTCCAGTTGCTGCAGGTGTCTGGTAAGGTACATCCCAAAAGGGGCATTGTACTCAATTATGGGCCTGATGAGGGATGAGTAAAGAGGCACGATGACCTCCCCTGATCTAGATGTGAATCCCTTCATGATTAGGTGGGCTATATAAAATGTTTTTCTAACCACTTTGGCCATGTGGTTGTCAAATGAGAGATTGCTATCAACTTGGGTCCCCAGGTCCCTAATTCTGTACTTATGGATTACCACCTATGTGGTAATTTGTGGGCACTTTGTTTTTGCCAAAGGGGATGACTGTACACTTTTTGGCATTTAGCTTGAGGCCATGGCTCTGGCACCAGTTGTCTGTTTCTATGAGGCCCTTGTGGAGGATGGTTGTGTCGGCTGGAGAGTTGATTATGGCACCCAGTTTGCAGTCATCTGCGAACTTAGTCAGCCACAGTCCTTCCGTGTTGGCCTGTACCTCCGAGAAATATATACCGAACAAGAGAGGTCCCAGGACTGAGCCTTGTGGGATGCCACTTGTAACTGGTTTGGAGTCTGGGATGGCTCCAGCAATTCTAACCATGTGGGTTCTGTCCTTGAGCCAGTTTGCAACCCATCTAGTGACATAGGGGTTTATATTTAAGCTGGTGAGCTTATCTATAATGCCCGAGTGGGGTATTGTATCGAAGGCTTTTGCGAGGTCCAGGTAGGCTGTGTGGACCACCTTCCCCTCGTCAATGGTCTTAGTGACTGTTTCAAAGAAATCAACCAATGTTAAGAGGCAGGATCTGCCCTTAACAAAGCCAAACTGGGTAGGATCCAGTGTCTGTAGGTCCCCAATATCTTTATTTATGAGGTCCATGATGATCCTTTCCATAGCTTTGCAGACTAAGCTAGTCAGGCTTATGGGGCGATAGTTTCCAGGATCCGTTGAGGCATCACCTTTGTGGAGAGGGACCACTGTTGCTGTACGCCACTCTTTGGGTACATATCCTGTAGTAAGGCTAAGATTGAACAGTAGTTTTATGTTTGGGTTTAGCTCTTCTTGGAGTTCATGCAGAACGCAGCCCAGGACACCGTCTGGTCCTATTGATGCTGTGTTTTTTGCTTTGGAGAGGGCAGCTCTTACCTGAGCATCTGAGATGTCAGGGGGGCAGCACTCTGCTGGGATAAATATTTGCCCTTTTGGTGGGGAGGGGGTGGAGAAGTTTATAACATCTTTCTCTTACAGACGGGGAAATGTTTTTTTTCCACCAAAGTATGGTTTGGAAAGTATTCCTATGCAAAACATTTAATCTACAATGAGCCCACAGGTCCCTGGGGAGCAGTAGCCTTTGTGTCTTCAGAACTATAGAATAAAATATGAGGCCACAGATCCCTTGTGGAGCAGTATCTTTTGTGTCTTCAGAAGTATAGCATACAATATGAGGCCACAGATCCCTTGCGGAGCAGTATCTTTTGTGTCTTCAAAAGTATAACATGCAATATCACTAGCACCCTTCAGGAAGTCTCAGGCTCAAACAGGATGGCTATAACAGTTTAAACTAAAATTCCTTGTCCTGTACAGCTTCATTGCTTTATAAAATGCTATTTTCTTTTGGCTTGTTTCACATGAGTAATCAGAATCACACCACACTTTTGTTTCTATCACCTAGAGTTCTTTTCTAGGAGCCCACAGTTTTTATAAAACTTTTCTTTTAAGTTCACAGGTGTTGGCATGAATGAAGAGAGGCCTAGGAAATCTCATCTGGAGTGATTATAGAAGAAGAGCCCTACAGACTCTTTCAGTTCCTGTCTCTTCTCTCAGCAGACCAACTCATTACACCAACATATCTTTCATGAACTCCATACAATTCACCTCTTTAGCCTTTTTTTAGAAGTATCTGTGAAGCATAGGTTTTTATACCTGTTTCTACCTAATATATCCACAATTTTACCCTCCAAAAGTTACATTATTGCCTCTGAGTTAGTTATTCTGTGCTTGACTACCTTCTTTGCCACTTCAAATTGACCTGGTCAAACTGGTCAAAAGCAAACTTAACTCTCCTTCCACTTCTTCAATTTTTTTATCTGACCTTTTAATCCCTGCCGACAGACACTGGGAATTTTAGTGGCAGTGACTCCATAATGGAAATAGTTACAAAACCAGAACTCAACATCACAACTCCATCCACAAAGAAACAAAACCCATCCGGCATCATTACTTGCACACTAAACCCCAATACTATAACAATCACTGCATAACCTTGTTTGGCATTATAGGTGATTGCACAGATGTACTGGCATTTGACCTTCATTCACTCTGTTAATATCGCTATCAAACCTTTTGATTTTTGTGCATTCTAACAAGTGCACTGCACCCCACCTGGATTTAAACCACCTGTAGTATAGTCTGTTAAGGTTATGGGACCTTGTAGAATCAAAATGCTTCAATTATTATTACATGGACAAGTTATTATTACATGAACCTTTGATAAGATGTTACGAGCTGCAATGGATTGAAAGCTGTTGGTCTCAGAAGAAAACATGGAAGTTACGTGTTTTTCCATAAAAAAACTCTAAAATTCTAGGCATAAAAAATAGAATTTGTACTTGTTGCATAATAAAAAAATCTAAAATCTTTTTCACACACTTGGCTATTATAATTTGTATCTTCACAAATCCCCTTCAGTTTCATAAGGGCATTTTTTGTATCTTTAACAGTTGTCCCAAATATATACCTTCTTTCAGGGATATTTTATAGTATAAATAATTGCTTGATTTGAACACGTCTGATTCTGTTTACACAATTTTCCATCCTTGAATATGACAGGATGGTCATTCCAGTGTGTGTTGACAAACAGTTAAACTGTAATATCAGTAGTTGTTTTTTCCTTTAATACTGTAAACACTTTGCCAAAAGAAGTTGTGTATCAGACTGTGTTATGTACTATATCTTTAATTAGCAGTACTGCGCTCCCAGATTTAGTATATTCAGTTAACCGGGGTAAGGGGTAGAGCTAGGGAACCCCTGTAAAAACTGTTTAAAGGTTAGCTATTGTGTGTACTTACATAGAATTTACAACACACTAGTGTGATTAAATGTTTGTTCATTGTTAGTTTGAAATTTTGAATGTTTCATTATAATCAAACTGTGATGGTCATTTTGAGTGGAAAAATCCTTGGTTCTGGCTATCCAAGCCTGGAGGCGTACCAGTGGTTGCCCTCTAGGAATAACAAGGAAGTAGAGCATGAGACAGCAGAAATGAAGGTTCAGCTGCAAAGTGATGAACATAGCAACCAGATATCACATGTCAGCTGCAAGGTGATGAACATAGCAACCAGATATCACGTGTCAGCTGCAAGGTGATGAACATAGCAACCAGATATCACATGTCAGCTGCAAGGTGATGAACATAGCAACCAGATATCACGTGTCAGCTGCAAGGTGATGAACATAGCAACCAGATATCACTTCAGCTGCAAGGTGATGAACATAGCAACCAGATATCACATGTCAGCTGCAAGGTGATGAACATAGCAACCAGATATCACGTGTCAGCTGCAAGGTGATGAACATAGCAACCAGATATCACATGTCAGCTGCAAGGTGATGAACATAGCAAACAGATATCACATGTCAGCTGCAAGGTGATGAACATAGCAAACAGATATCACATGTTAAAAAGTGCTTTGCACTGCCTATGCTGTAAGCGTCCGTGACAAAAGAAAAGATCAGCCAAGTTAAGGACGCCTTGGTCATTTACTCCCCACTATGATGAACACATTCATCATAAAACAGCCTCCTCCAGTTTTGGACATTGTGGTTTGCAGTCCTGCACAGGCATAGGTTAAAGACAAGGACATCTGAGGGAAACAAAAGCCTGGTGTTGTAAAGTTGGGGTCTTTGCTGTGTTGGGGAGGGGATCAAAGTAAAAGAACCCAAAACATAATTTGTAAAAAAATAGAAGGATATTTTTCCATTTCCTTCACCGGTAATCCTTCTCATAAAACTGGTGCAAGAGGTTTCCAGGCCCTGTATGAGTAAGTGTGCATATATTTCATTTATTTGTTAACTGAATGGCTGGACTGGTATATGGACCCCTTTCCAGTGGGAAGAAAGCCACAGTCAAAAACATTACATACAAAGTCCTTTGAGACTTTTCCCCAGTCAGATATTGTTAACAAACTATAAGATCTAAATGTGGACCCATGGATGGGTAAGATGGGACAGGAAGTTACCAAAATGTAGAACGCATGTAGTTAAATACCAGACATCAGCTTAGAGAGCAACAAATGAGAAGTGGTGTACCTGATGTTGGTGCCAGCACCCCTCCTGTTTGAGATACACTTATCAGACCAATCATTAGTCCTGACAATACCAGACATCAGCTTAGAGAGCAACAAATGAGCAGTGCTGTACCTGATGTTGGTGCCAGCACCCCTCCTGTTTGAGATACACTTATCAGACCAATCATTAGTCCTGACAATACCAGACATCAGCTTAGAGAGCAACAAATGAGCAGTGCTGTACCTGATGTTGGTGCCAGCACCCCTCCTGTTTGAGATACACTTATCACACCAATCATTAGTCCTGACAATACCAGACATCAGCTTAGAGAGCAACAAATGAGAAGTGCTGTACCTGATGTTGGTGCCAGCACCCCTCCTGTTTGAGATACACTTATCACACCAATAATTAGTCCTGACATAAAGCTAATAAATGTTGCTATAACTGTTAGTCGGGCATAATTGTAAAATTGCCCTGGAAACAGCACTCCATCAAGAGCTAAGCCTTCCAAATCAATGGCATACCAAAAAAGGGCCACAACTAAATGTTTTTAAACACCATTTATCCTCAGTAGTCAGGAAATCCTTTTATTTAGCACAAATAATAACAAAGGAGTATTGTACCCCAACAGAGTGAAGCTGTGGTGAGACCAGCATTAGTAGTAGCCAGGCAGTAGCCGTTCATGCGACTCCCCTCTTTTTATCATTCTTGACAAGTTAATTTTTTATTTTCAGTAAATACTGCTTGATTTCTTCCTTATTTCAGCATATCTGCCTAAATACTTCATCTTTAAATTTTCAGGGACTGCATATTAGTTTTCCTTCAAGTGCTTTGCAGTGCTCTGTACAGACAGACACTTTGAGTGACATTTTTCCTGTAAAAGGCTTCAATACTTAATGTATTGAGCTCATATCATATACCCCTCAACTAGACAGAAATTCCTAGAACTACACAATAGAGTCAAAAAGCTAATAAAACAGGACAAATTCCAATACTACCAGTCTGCCCTAGACTCCTCCCAGCACAGCCCCAAACAATTCTGGTCCTCCATAAACTCCATCCTCCGCCCAGGTAAAGTCAGTACCCCTCCTCCTAACATCCCTCACTCCTCAGAAAATATTGTTACCTCATTCAACACACACTTCACACAAACCATACTATCACTAGCTAAACAACACAACCCCCCTCCTCTCCAACCCACACCTTCAACTAGTAATCTCCCCACTGCCTTCTCTTTTTCTCCTGTATCTACCTCCAACATAAAAAAACTCTTAACTAAACTTAAGCCCACCAAATTAGCAGCAGACAACCTCCCAAGTGAATACCTACAAATCGCAGCTGTTGCTCTGGCCTACCCAGTATCCATCTTGATTAACCGATCTCTGTCCGAAAGTTACGTTCCCACACTGTGGAAAGTATCACATATAATCCCCCTCCACAAAGGCGGGCCCTCCACAGAACTAACCAATTACCACCCCATAGCTATTCTCTCCACTCTCCAAAATACTAGAGAGATCTATACACTCTCATGTCTCGGACTGCCTCTTTACTAACAACCTCCTTTCCAATACTCAGCATGGTTTCCGACCAAACCATAGCACCACCACTGCCTTACTCTCCTTTATTAACACTATCCTTCAGCATAAAAACAATGGCTATCTCTCCTCTGCTACTTTCCTAGGCCTATCTAAAGCATTTGACATGGTCCCACACAAACAACTTATCTCTGTCCTCAATAACCTATCCTTCTCACAATCAGTCACCAACTGGTTTCAGAGTTACCTGTCTGACCGCCAACAATCCGTCGTATGGCCGAATGACATATCTCCCCAACTACCTGTCTCCATAGGGGTTCCCCAAGGATCCATCCTTGGACCCCTACTCTTCTCTGTTTTCACCAATAATCTAGCCTCTGCCACCAAACATGGCACACTCATACAATACGCAGATGACTCAGCCATCATCTGCTCAGCCTGGTCCCTACCCAAACTGCAAAAAGTCACACAGGAAGCCTTTTCCTCTATTGAAACTTGGTTATCCGATGCCCAACTAATACTCAACCCAAACAAAACTAAACTACACATCTTCTAACCCACCAAACATACTCAAAACAACTCTCACTTTAACATCACAGCAAAAGACAACACCACTATATACCCAACTGAACACACCAAATTGCTAGAAGTGGAAATAGACAATAAACTAAAATTTGACATTCACATATCCATGACCACTATATACCCAACTGAACACACCAAATTGCTAGAAGTGGAAATAGGCAATAAACTAAAATTTGACATTCACATATCCATGACCATAAAAAAGTCCACAAAAAACTAGGAGCGTTATACAGAAATAAGCAACTTTTCACCAAAGCAGTAAAGATTTCAATAGCAAATTCCCACCTTATCTCCACCCTACTTTATGCCTCTCCAATATATACCAACCTAAGGCAATGCGATCTAAACAAGCTAGAGACCTGCTACAACAAAATCACCAAATTCGCCACAGGGGCATCCTACCATAGCCACCACTGTCTCTCACTTGCTGAACTGGGCTGGCTTGAACTCCCTCACCTCCTTCAATGGTATCAACTCTCACTAGCCCTCAAACTAGTAAACCATCCATTAAATGTCCCATCCCTCCAGAATCTACTCCAACCCTATCGCATCACTAGACCACTAAGATCCAGCAACAAAAATCACTTGCAGATCACTAAAGCCAATAACTCTGCTGGTGAAGCACTATTCTCTTGCACCATAGCCAAATTATGGAACTCCCTCCCACCCACAATTACCTCCACACCATCATGCACCCACTTCAAAACTTTACTGAAGGTGCACCTAAAAACATGCTGGCTATGCCCTTGCAACTCCCACTCTAATATCACCCACCCCATCTAACCACTACCTTTCTTTCCACTTCACTAACTACCATGATTATAGCAAGCTCAGATGCTCATAAGCCTAGTACTTATTATATAGCAGGAACTTCTTATTGTAAGATTTGTTAATGTTGTTATGTACTTCACAGATAAAGATTCTAGTTGTCTACTGACATACTATATTCTTCGTCTGTAAATATGTCGTAAGTTATTGCTTTGTAAATTGTTAATTGCTATGTAATCCAATGTAACTACTGTCTGTTTATTTTAACTGTGGAGCTTTTCTCCCCGGGCCTCCACTGAAAATGGACCTACGTCCAGTCGGACACTCCCAGTCAACAAATATGAATAAATAAATAAATAAATATCCAGGCATGTCTAAAGGTCAGTTCTCTGTGCTTTCTCCTGTCAACCTGGTGAACTTGGGCATCCTGAGGCAATGTAGCAACTGCCTCATGTACACGGACAACCCTCTCCTCTTACCTCCCAACACTATGACTTGTGAGAGATGCACATATATAGCCAGATTGGAAGCCAAGCACTCTCCAGCCAAGACTGGATTAGCCAGTCAAGAGGAGAAGTTTAACACCTGTACCACACCACATTCAACACACAGCCGTCCAGAACATACACCACCACAACCCTCATCTGTCCAAACAACAGAAACCTCCAAGGCAGAAATGCAAACAACCACCACATCCCAGCACAAACCGTGAGACACATAGCTCACATAAAAAGTGTGCCACTCAACCAAAGCACATAAGGCAAAACAACTTACCCAATACAGTAGTCATAGGTGACTCAATAGTAAGGCACACTGATGTCCCACTCACTAGGCTGAATAAGGAGAAAGCTACAGTCAGCTGCCTGTTGGGTGCCAGGATCCACCACATAATGCATGCACTTAGGTCACTCCACAACAGGTACAAATATGACTCTGTCATTGTCCATATTTTTGTGAATGACCTGAGATGTACCTCCCTGGACTACATGATGAGAGACATAGAGGAGCTCTCAAATCTTGTAGCCCAGGCAGGTATGACCCTAGCTCTGAGTAACATCCTACCGTCACCCAGAATGATACCACAGTACAAGCAGAAAATGATTGACTTCAACAATTGGCTAAGTTTCTGGTGTCATTCTAAGGGGGATCCAGTATCTGTCTACCTGGGATGACATGATCGACAGACCTCGATGCTTTGCCAGAGATGGTCTGTACCTGTCACCCCAGGGATTCTGGATACTGGCCAAGGCTCTTGCCACCCCATAGAGCCTTTTTAGGCAATGTCCTGAAGACAAAATTGCCACCATAACAGCTACAAGCAGAGGAAAAGTGAAGGTTATGCTACTCACTGCTAGAAGTCTAAATCTCAAAATGCACTCGCTCGAAGCACTCCTTAAAATGGAGAACATCGACATCTGTGCAGTGACCGAGACCTGGTTTAAGGCTCTGGAGAGCACCCCAGCACTACCAGGCTATGATTCATACCACACATTTTGGCCCCTAAATCTGGACCGAAGCACTAAAGGCGGTGGTGTCTCCATATTCATAAAGGATATGCACACCTCCAGACTAGTAGCACAACATAACACATCAGAGATACTTCAGGTACAACTAACACTGGGTAAAACTGCAGTCCAGGTTGTAGCCTGCTATAGACCCCCCCCCCCACCATGTCCCAAGACTCCCACTCCATATTCCTAAACACACTGAAAATATTAGGGTACAACCCAATACCCTTATACTGGGAGACTTTAACTACCCCTCCATTAACTGGGAAAATTACTCATGTACCAACACACTTGCTCAAGGTTTTCTGGAATTCATTATTTCCAATGCCCTGGACCAACTCATTCTTACCCCCACCAAGGTAGAAACATCCTTGACCTAGTCATTACTAACATGAGCACCCATTGCTCTACACCAGTAATCAACTCCTCCCTGGTCAGATCTGACCACAAGCTAATCACCATGGATATCCACATTCCACTCTCACCCCACCCCCCAAAGGAAACCACTGTAAAAAACTTCTCCAAAGCCAATTTGAGGCTTATAAAAACAGAAGTGGCTAACTTCACGACACCCATGCAAATGGAAAATAGGTGCATGACTGCTGAATCATACACCAATGCACTGTATGAGCCCATATACAAGTGCATGGAACAGGCCATACCAAACAGAACCAAAATGCTTTCCCCCAAAAAAGGAAGCCAATCTGGTGGTCCCTCACCATAAACAAACTCTACAACAGAAGGAAAAAACTGTTGCCGAAAAGGGTGAAGTCCCAAGACTGGAAAAACTCCCTTGTTAGCCTCAGCAAGAAACTGAGATCCATCATCAAATCCTCTAAAGCTAGCTACGAAAACAAAATTGCTGCAGATTCTAAAGACAACCACAAGGCATTCTATAGTTATGTCAAGAATCTACATGGCAATGCTCAGATCTGCTCTGAGTTACAGCACGATGGCAATATATATACAGAACCAACTGATATTGCCAACATATTGTCCGACAGGTTCAGTGCAAACTTTACCCCCCTTTCACCCCCTAAAGGGCCTATCACAATACCTGAGGAATGCCAAGTCCCTATTATCATGGCTATGCAGGGAACAACCGCATTGTCCAAAGCCAAGAATGATAATATCCCTGGCTGTGTTCTACATGAATTACAAAGTGAACTGGCACCACACCTGAGTACCCTGTTCAGTCACAGCCTCATTTCAGGCTTTGTTCCTACCGAATGGCTCACTGCTACAGTCATCCCACTCCACAAAGGAGGAGCGACTACAGACCCTGGGAACTACCATCCCATTAGCCTGATGAGTCTGATATGTAAGGCTATGGAGCGAATCATCACGGACCTTATAAATAAGGACATAGGGAATCTCCAAACTCTGGACCCCAAGCAGATTGGGTTTATGAAATGTAGATCATGCCTGCTCAACCTGATAGACTTCTTCGTGTCTGTCACTAGAGCTGTGGATGAGGGGAAGGTAGTTCACACAGCCTACCTAGATCTTGCCAAAGCCTTCAACACAATCCCTCACTCAGGAATCATAGATAGATTAACTAAACTAGCCATAAACCCCTATGTCATAAAATGGGTTGCCAACTGGCTCACTGATAGAACCTACACTGTGAAAATAGCAAACTCCAAATCTGACTACTGACCAGTTACAAGTGGTGTCCCACAGGGATCAGTCCTAGGTCCTCTCCTGTTTGGCATCTACTTCTCTGAAGTTCAAGCCAACACAAAGGGACTCTGGCTGACCAAGTTTGCAGATGATTGTAAACTGGGTGCCATTACTGATTCGTCAACTGATGTAGACATACTACAAAAAGGCCTCACTGACACCAATGACTGGTGTCAGAACCATGGCCTGAAGCTCAATGCCAAAAAGTGCATTGTCATTTCCTTTGGGAAAAATTTGGTGTCCATGAACTACCACATAGGCGGCAGTCCACTAAACACCAAAGGTGTGATAAGACACCTGAGGACACAGGTTGACAGCAACCTCTCCTTTTATAACCACATTGCCACTGTAGTCAGACAGTCCTTCTATGTGGCACATCTCATTACAAAAGGTTTCTCATCCAGGAATAAAGAGGTCATAATCCCTCTCTACTCGTTCCTCATTAGACCTATTATAGAATACAACACCCCATTTGGTATGTATCTCACTAGACAACTACAACAACTGGAAAGGTCATAAAAATACCTCACTAACAAAAAAGTTGTTTTGTAATTTATTCATCTGCTTTTACTGTATTTGTGTTTCCTCCTACTTTATTTTGCTTTTGCCTCTTCTTAAAAGTACTCAGTTTTATTTATTCTGCTGCATTTATTACTGCTTGGTAGTAGCATGATTAAATTGTAACTGTTACTCTAAGTCTTTTGGTTTAAGCACTTGGGCTTCATACTGACTGTTTTACATTAAGAAGGTTTGTGGTCTGCACTATTGTGGCAAGACAGGTAGCTTACATCCTTTTAAGCTGGGAATTGCTGATTGAAGGCCCAGTGTCTGCTATTCTAAAAGTGTATTAGTTCTGACTTAAGCACTTGGGCTTCAGGCCAGTTATTCTACATTAAGGTTTGTGGTCAGCACTCTTGTGGAGGAGAGGCTGGATTCTGCCCTTCTGAGCTGGGAATTTCTGGTCACAGGCTTATTCTTCTTCTTCTTCTTTCAGCTTTTCCCGGTTAGGGGTTGCCACAGCAGATCACCTGTCGGCTCATGATCGGCAGTGGAGTTTTACGTTGTCGAGGTGCCCAACCTTACACAGAAGGCACATACATGCACACACTCACACCTAGGGCCAGTTTAGAGTGTCCAATCCACCTACAGCATGTCTTTGAGATGTGGGAGAAAACCGGAGAACCTGGAGGAAACCCACGTGACCACAGGTAGGACATGCAGACTGCATACAGAAGGCACCCCAGCCGATGATCGAACCGGAGAGCCTCTCGTTGTGAGGTGGCAATGCTAGCCGCTGCACCACCGCGGCTTATTGTGCCTGCTTATCTGAACTATTACTTTCTGAAATTGGTGCGCCTTGTTGCTGTAGCATAGACCAGATTCAGGCCTGTTGAATCTGGCTTTGTTTGTATAACTTGAGCACTGATCCAGGCCATCTTTTTTTGGAGAAGGTTCCCCTGCACCCTAGTGGCAGGAGTATGCAGTTTGAACTTGTCTGATTGAAGACTGCTGGAACAGGGCTCAGTTTTGACCTTTTTTTCTGGTTAATTGTGTAACTTGTTTAAATCAGTCTGTTTGTTTTCTATTGTTTTATATATATAAAAAATTGCACTTTATTCATCTGCTTTTAATGTATTTGTGTTTCTTCCTACTTTATTACTAGAGGCATTGACTACAACTCTGATCTGAGATATGTAACAATAAGCATCCTTTTCTGTGCATTTAAAGTGTTTTTGATTGTATCTGCTTTATTTCTGAAAAAAAAAATTTGTTCCCCACGTTTCTAAGCTAGTATAGTCCAGTTTTCAAGTTAGTGCTGAATTCAGGGCTGTGTTACAAATCTCTGTGTTTGCCCATACCTTACTTGGATAGAAGGAAGTTTCTCTGTTCACCTGTGAGAGAGGGGAGCATTGAGCAGCCTATCTGTCCCTGGAGGAGTGGTTTCAGCCCAGAAATTAGTAGTTTATTGGCCATTTCAGGCTAATTTCTGTTTCATTTCTCTGCTATAAAAAATGCATTGCCTGGTTTTGCATGCCAGGCAGCGCTGGCTAGCTAGGGTATAACTATTCCCGGCTCCACAAAGTCTCATCTTCAATTTTTCCCATGGAACTAGACAAACTTTCATCGTAAGCGCTCAAGCCATTCATTTCTCAGCCCGGCACTTGCTCAAAACTCATAGCAAGCACTTATAAACCCTAACACTAGACCCCCCCCTCTATACTGTACAGAAGGACAAGGCTCTTTATTCGACCTTACCAGCCATTCAATAAAACAGTTCACTGTACCAATCCAGGCATGTCCAAAGGGCAGTTTCAGGTGTACTCTCCAGTCAAACTGGTGAATCTGGGCATTTTGAGGCAATGTTACAACTGCCTCATGTACACAGACAACCCTCTCCTCCTACCACCAAACACTAATACATGCGAGAGATGCAACTATACAGCCAAACTGGAAGCTAAGCTCTCTCAACTCAAGACTGGATCAGACAGTCAAGAGGAGAAGGGAAATACTTGCATCACACCACCAGTCTCACATAGACCCATTAAACCAGCACTGACAAAAAACACACATAAATACACGAAAGCATACTAGGAGGCTCTAAATAAAAGTCTGCAAAAGCAGCAGAGACCTCCAAAGCAGACATCCAAGCAACCTCTATCCCCAAACACAAACCATGAAACACATACTTTGCAAAACCAGTGTGCAATGCAATTACAGCCCTTAAGACAAAATAACATAACAAGCATACTAGTAGTAGGTGACTCCATAGTCAGGCACACTGACTTCCCACTCACTATGCTGAATAAGGAGAAGGTTACTGTTTTCTGCCTGTCAGGTGCCAGGATCTGCCACATAACACAAGCACTCAGGTCACTCCAGTACAAGTACAAATACGACTCTGTCATTGTCCATGTTGGTGTGAATGACCTGAGCCGTACCTCCCTGGGCTACATGAAAAGAGACATGAAAAAGCTCTCTGATCACGTAGCCCAGGCCACTATGACCCTGACTATGAGTAGCATCCTGCCCTCACCAAGAATTATACCATGGTATAAAGAAAAAATTATCAATTTCAACAATTGGCTAAGTTTCTAGTGTCATTCAAAGGGGATCCAGTGTCTGTCAGCCTGGGATGACATGCTCAACAAGCGATGCTGCTTCGCTAGAGATGGCATCTGTCACCCTTAGGCTTTCGAATACTGGCCAAGGCTCTTGGCACCCCCATAGTGCCTTTTTTAGGCAAGGCTCAAAAGACAAACCCACCACCATAAATAGCACAAATAACAAAAAACTAAGGGTAATGCTACTCAATGCCAGAAGTCTAAACCTGAAAATGCACGCACTCGAGACACTCCTCAGTAGGGAGAAACTTGATATATGTGCCGTAACAGAAACCTGGTTTAAGGCTCCAGAGAGCACCCCAGCACTACCAGGCTACAACTTATACCATACATTTCGGCCACAGAACCCAGACCAAAATACAAAAGTGGGGGTGTATCCATATTCATAAAGGATACCCACACCTCCAGGTTAGTGGCACAGCAAGATGCTCCAGAGATCATTCATGTGCAACTAACAACAGGCAAAGCTGCAATTCAAATTGTGGCTTGCTACAGATCACCCACCATGTCCCAGGACCCCCATTCCGCATTTCTGGAAACACTGGGAAACATAAATGTCCTACCAAACACCCTGATATTGGGTGATTTCAATTACCCAAACATTAACTGGGAGAACTACTCAAATACTAACTCCCTTGCCCAACATTTTCTAGAATTTATAAACTCAAATGCCCTGGATCAACTGGTCAACACTCCCACCAGAGGTGACAACATATTGGACATGGTTATCACCAACATGGACAACAGGTGTTCCACACTGGAGGTCAACCCTCACTGGTTAGATCTGACCATAAACCAATCACTTTGGATATCCACATTCCACCCCCACCCCTGGACAAAGAAACCACAGTGAAAAACTTTTCAAAAGCAAACTCCACATTACTTAAGACTGAGGAAGAATGTTTCAAAGCCCCCATGCTAAAGGTTAATGCTGTCCAAGCTGCAAAATCCTTTACTAATGCATTCTACAGGCACCTACAAGAATGCATGGATCGTGCTATCCCAAGCAAACCCAAGACTCACTCCTCCAAGAAAAGGAAACCAGTCTGGTGGACCCCTGCCATAAACAAACTATACAATAGAAGGAGGAAACTAGTACAGAAAAGAGTAAAATCCCTGGAAAGGAAGACATCCCTGATCAATATCAGCAAGAAACTACGATCCCTCATAAAATCATCCAAGGAATGCTTCGAAAGAAAAATTGCCAAGGACTCCAAAGATAACCACAAGGTATTCTTTAGCTCTGTCAAGAATCTAAAGTGTCAATGCTCAGATCTGCTCGGAGTTAGTACAGAATGGCACAAAATACACTGAACCGACCGATATTGCCAACATCCTGGCAGACAAGTTCAGTACAAACTTCACCCCTCTCTTGCCCCCAAAGGACCCATAACCATACCATAAGAATGTAGAGCCCCTGAAATTACAGACAATCAGGTTAAAACAGCCCTCTCCAAAGCCAAAAACACAGCATCAGTGGGACCAGACGGTGTCCCAGGCTGCGTCCTACTCAAGCTCAAAGATGAACTAACCCCTCACTTAAACACACTGTTCAAACTCAGCCTCTGCACAGGCTACATACCTATAGAGTGGCGCACAGCAACAGTTATTCCACTTCACAAAGGTGGAGCCACAACAGTCCCCGGCAACTATTGCCCTATAAGCCTGACTAGCTTGGTCTGCAAGGCTATGGAGCGCATCATCATGGAATTCATTAACAGAGACATTGGGAACCTCCAAACACTGGACCATACCCAGTTCGGCTTTGTTAAAGGCAGATCATGCCTCCTAAACCTGGTGGACTTCTTTGAGACAATTACCAAGGCTATAGACGAGGGAAATGTGGTACACACTGCCTACCTAGAACTTGCAAAGGCCTTCACCACCATTCCCATTCTGGTATTATAGACAATCTCACCAGCCTCAACATAAACCCCTACATCATAAAATGGGTTGCCAACTGGCTCACAGACAGAACCCACATGGTGAAAGTTGCGGGAGCTAGGTCCGACTCTAAATGGGTTACAAGTGGCATTCCCCAGGGCTCAGTCCTAGGACTCCTCCTGTTTGGCATATACTTGCTAGAGGTGCAGGCAACCACAGGAGGACTATGGCTGACCAAGTTCACAGACAACTGCAAACTAGGGGCTATAATTGACTCTCCGTCTGACACAGGCATTCTCCAAAAGGGTCTCACTGAGACGGATACCTGGTGTCAAAATCATGGCCTCAAGCTAAATGCCAAAAAGTGCATAGTCATCCCCTTTGGAAAAGACAAAGTACCCACAAACTACCACATAGGTGGTAGTCCCCTAAATACAGAAGACGTAATAAGGGATCTGGGGACCCAAGTAGATAGTAATCTCACCTTTGATAATCACATTGCCAAAGTGGTTAGAAAATCCTTCTATGTGGCCCAACTAATCACAAAAGGGTTCACATCCAGATCAAAAGAGGTCATTGTGCCCCTCTACTCATCACTCATCAGACTCATCATAGAGTGCAACACCCCATTTGGGATGTACCTTACAAGACACCTGCAACAGCTGGAAAGACCACAGAAGTACCTCACCAAGAGGATCACTGGCCTCAAACAGATGCCCTATGCAGCTTGACTTAAGAAACTCCAGCTGTACTCGGTTGCATACCGCCTACTCAGAGGTGATCTCTGCCTGACATACAAGGCCATGTCCAACCCAGAATTGATGGACATGCTCCAGCTAAAGAAAAACATATCCCCTCAAGCCACATGCTCTAGGGATCTAAACCTCACCACAACAATAAATAAGATGTGCTGGAGGGATAGATTCCTGTCCCAGAGACTTCCTATGCTTTGGAACAAGATTCCAATCTACATTAGGCAGAGCTCCTCACTAACACTCTTCAAGAGAAACCTTGATGAGTGGATGGGAAACAGAAACTTTACCCTGGGGATCACGTCAGTGGCTCTGCTGGACAGAGGCACAGAAAACTAATCTAAGGGGGTGGTGAAAGCCAACATTTTCTGGCTAGGCTTATAAATGCCTTTGAGCAGATAGCCTAATACCTACCTATGAACCTATACATTATATCAAGATGAAGGCACCCTTTGCTGGGTTGGGTATAGATGGATACATGATATCAAGTTGAAGGCACCCTTGCTGGGTTGGGTATCGATGGATACATGATATCAAGGTGAAGGCACCCTTCATTGGGTTTGGTGTAGATAGATACATGATATCAAGGTGAATGTACCCTTTGCTGGGTTGGGTATAGATGGAAACATGATATTAAGGTGAAGGTACCCTTCGCTGGATTGGGTATAAATTGAATACATGATATCAAGGTGAAGGCACCCTTTGCTGGGTTGGGTATAGATGGAAATATGATATTAAGGTGAAGGTACCCTTCGCTGGATAGGGTATAAATTGGATACATGATATCAAGGTGAAGGCACCCTTCCCTGGGTTGGATGTAGATGGATACATGATAACAAGGTGAAGGCACCTTTTGCTGAGTTGGGTATAGATGGATACACAATATCAAGCTGAAGGCACCCTTGCTGGGTTGGGTATAGATGGCTACATGATATCAAGGTGAAGATACCCTTGCTGGGTTAGGTATCAATGGATACATTATATCAAAGTGAAGGCACCCTTGCTGGGTTGGGTATGGAGGGATACATGATATCAAGGTGAAGGCACCCTTCGCTGGGTTTGGTGTAGATGGATACATGATCTCAAGGTGAAGGCACCCTTCACTGGGTTGGGTATAGATGGCAACATGATATCAAGGTGAAGGTACACTTCGCTGGGTTGGGTTTAGAGTGATGCATAATATCAAGGTGAAGGCACCCTTCACTGGATTGGGTGTAGATGGATACATGACATCAAGGTGAAGGCACCCTTCGCTGGGTTGGGTATAGATGGCTACATGATATCAAGGTGAAGGCACCCTTGCTGGGTTGGGTATAAATTGGATACATGATATCAAGGTGAAGGCACCTTTGCTGGGCTGGGTATAGATGGATACATGATATCAAGGTGAAGGCACCCTTTGCTGGGTTGGGTATAGATGGAAATATGATATCAAGGTGAAGGTACCCTTCGCTGGATAGGGTATAAATTGGATACATGATATCAAGGTGAAGGCACCCTTCCCTGGGTTGGATGTAGATGGATGCATGATATCAAGGTGAAGGCACCTTTTGCTGAGTTGGGTATAGATGGATACACAATATCAAGCTGAAGGCACCCTTGCTGGGTTGGGTATAGATGGCTACATGATATCAAGGTGAAGATACCCTTGCCGGGTTAGGTATCAATGGATACATTATATCAAAGTGAAGGCACCCTTGCTGGGTTGGGTATGGAGGGATACATGATATCAAGGTGAAGGCACCCTTCGCTGGGTTTGGTGTAGATGGATACATGATCTCAAGGTGAAGGCACCCTTCACTGGGTTGGGTATAGATGGCTACATGATATCAAGGTGAAGGTACACTTCGCTGGGTTGGGTATAGAGTGATGCATAATATCAAGGTGAAGGCACCCTTCACTGGATTGGGTGTAGATGGATACATGACATCAAGGTGAAGGCACCCTTCACTGGGTTGGGTATAGATGGCTACATGATATCAAGGTGAAGGCACCCTTGCTGGGTTGGGTATAAATTGGATACATGATATCAAGGTGAAGGCACCTTTGCTGGGCTGGGTATAGATGGATACATGATATCAAGGTGAAGGCACCCTTTGCTGGGTTGGGTATAGATGGATACATGATATCAAGGTGAAGGCACCCTTTGCTGGATTCGGTGTAGATGGATACATGACATCAAGGTGAAGGCACCCTTCACTGGGTTGGGTATAGAGTGATACATAATATCAAGGTGAAGGCACCCTTCACTGGATTGGGTGTAGATGGATACATGATATCAAGGTGAAGGCATCCTTGCTGGGTTGGTTATAGATGGATACATGATATCAAGGTGAAGGCACCCTTTGTTGGGTTGGGTATGGATGGATATATAATATCAAGGTGAAGGCACCCTTCGCTGGATTGGGTGGAGATGGATACATGATATCAAGGTGAAGGCACCCTTGCTGGGTTGGGTATAGATGGATACATGACATAAAGGAGAAGGCACCCTATGCTGGGTTGGGTGCAGATGGCCCAGTGACACTATGTGTTCAGTTAAGGAGCAGCAATGCTCCAGCTACTTCATATTTGGTGTAGACCAATGTAGACCACTTTCAGCTGCAATCTACAGGAGAATCATAGCCCTTTTCTATGTCTTGCATTACATCCACAAAACATTTTAATGCTGATGTTTGGGGGACAGAGCTGTGTAAACATTGCAAATAGAAAGCTTGATATGTCTTACATTTATATGATAAGCTAATATCTATCTGGGTGTGTCATTCATAGAACTAGTTTTTGTTACTAGGCTTGTATTTAATGTATTGTCTGCCTCTGCCTCCAGATGCCCACTTGCCTAAGTGCCTCCCATGTATGTATGTATGTATGTATGTATTTATTTATTTACTTACTTGACATTTGGTTACTGGGAAAGTCCAAATAGGTAAGAAACCCATTTTCAGTGGAGGCACAGGGAGAAAAGCTCCAATACAAAGAGAAAAAGAAAAAAAAAACTTTTACATAATAAACAACAGAAAGCAAAACGAATATACAGATGAAGCCCAGAAAACACATGTATTGAATGGGTAGAGTGCATTCATGAGATAAAAGCACTACAGTTAAGACATTTTATGTAGTAACAATGAGGACATTTTATGTAATAACAATGAGGGCATTTTATGTAGTAACAATGAGGATATTTTATGTAGTAACAATGAGGGCATTTTATGTAGTAACAAGGAAGATATTTTATGTAGTAACAATGAGGACATTTTATGTAGTAACAATGACCGAATTTTATGTAGTAACAATGAGGATATTTTATTTAATAACAATGAGAACATTTTATGTAGTAACAATTAGGACATTTTATGCAGTAACAAGGAGGACATTTTATGTAATAAAAATGTGACATTTTATGTAGTAATAAATAAGAATATTTTATGAAGTAACAATTAGGACATTTTATGTAGTAACAATGAGGGCATTTATGTAGTAACAATGAAGGCATTTATGTAGTAACAATGAAGATATTTGATGTAGTAACAATTAAGACATTTTATGTAATAATGACATTTTATGCAGTAATAATGAGGATGTTTTATGTAATAACAATTAGGACATTTTATGTAGTAACAATGAGGACATTTTATGTAGTAACAATGAGGGCATTATATGTAGTAACAATGAGGGCATTATATGTAGTAACAATGAGGACATTTTATGTAGTAATGAGGATATTTTATGTAGTAGCAATGAGGACATTTTATGTAGTAACAAAGAGGGCATTTTATGTAGTAACAATGAGGACATTTTATGTAATAACAATGAGGACATTTTATGTAGTAACAATTAGGACATTTTATGTAGTAATAATGAGGATATTTTATGAAGTAACAATTAGGACATTTTATGTAATAACAATGAGGGCATTTTATGTAGTAACAATGAGGATATTTTCTGTAGTAACAATTAAGACATTTTATGTAATAATGAGGGCATTTTATGCAGTAATAATGAGGACATTTTATGTGATAACAATGAGGACATTTTATGTAGTAATAATAAGGATATTTTATGAAGTAACAATTAGGACATTTTATGTAGTAACAATGGGGGCATTTTATGTAGTAACAATGAGGATATTTTCTGTAGTAACAATTAAGACATTTTATGTAATAATGAGGACATTTTATGCAGTAATAATGAGGGCATTTAATGTAGGAACAATGAGGATATTTTATTTAGTAACAATTAGGACATTTTATGTAATAATGAGGACATTTTATGTAGTAATAATGACGACATTTTATGTAATAACAATGAGGACATTTTATGTAGTAATAATGAGGATATTTTATGAAGTAACAATGATGACATTTTATGTAGTAACAATGAGGGCATTTTATGTAGTAACAATTAGGACATTTTATGTAGTAACAATTAAGACATTTTATGTAATAATGAGGACATTTTATGTAGTAATAATGAGGATATTTTATGAAGTAACAGGGCATTTTATGTAGTAATAATGAGGACATTTTATGTAGTAAGAATTAGGACATTTTATGTAATAACAATGAGGACATTTTATGTAGTAACAATGAGGATATTGTATGTAGTATAATAACAACACTAAAGCAAAGTAAGCACAAAAGTGCAGAAATAAAGCAAGAAAGAATACAGACTCTGAATTGTATTTGCTCTTTTCCATTTTCCAGATAAGAAGACTGTAACAGAGATGGCACCAAATTTGTGCAGCCACGACTTGTCCAAGGTCACAGATTGCATGGAGCATGCCCTGACAGCTGTTTACCCCAGGAAGCGTTATTCTGCAGGTTGGGATGCAAAACTCTTTTGGATCCCTATTTCGTACTTTCCATCTGCCTTCTCAGACTTTTGGTTCACTTTGCATACACCAAAACCACAGCCAAGCATTTAATGTGAACTGAGAAATGTATATTCAGCCATCATTTTTGTATTTGACTTTATTTTAAAAGCTACATGACAGCTAAATATAGATGTAAATCACTTAGATGAATCATTGTGTTTTTCTAAAGGTGTATTGGGTTACAGAAATGTAATGCCTCTATTTAAAACTTTTAAACTGATAACAATAATAGAGTTATTTTGTCTATGTAATAGCTGAGCTAAAACCTGAAACCTAGATGGCCCACGTTCAAAATCAAGCCTAATATTGGGTGGAAATTATTTTCTCAGAATATACCCTCCTGACTTAGAAAAGGAACTCTGCCATGTGTAGCATTAGTGTTTCATCTCACAAAGTACATATAGCTTGTGTTAAATTGTGTATGTGTGTGTGTGTGTGTGTGTGTGTGTGTGTGTGTGTGTGTGTGTAAAGGACTGACAATTTACAGATCACAACTTACACAAGTAACATTTTCACTAAGTTCATAGCACAGTATAATAAATATAATCTGGTTCCTCAAAACAAAAACACACACACACACACATACACACACACACACGTGCGTACACACACACACACACACACACACACACACACACACACACACACACACACACACACACATGCGCACTTACACCTGACATAATGGCAGACAGTAATATAGTCCTGTCACCCAAAAGAGTCAGGTATAACTTGTAGCCCAGGTAATGTATGAGCCAGTTGGGGAAGTGGGGAATGAATTCAACTCTTCCATTATGTGAGGGGGTTTCATTGAGAGGATGGTCTTAGGTTTCTTTTCCATTAATGTCTCCCTTATGGAGAGTGGAGTTTCACTCATGATCTGTACAGTCACAAGAATGAAGGGATGCCAGAGAGGGTACATCACCCATAAAAGTGAGTGACATTATCTATGCTGAGGGATGCCAGAGAGGGTACATCACCCATAAAAGTGAGTGACATCACCCCTAGAAGTGAGTGACATCACCTATGCTGAGAGATGGCAGAGAGGCTACATCACCAATAGAAGTCAGTGACATCACCCCTAGAAGTGAGTGACATCATCTATGCTGAGGGACGCCAGAGAGGGTACATCACCCATAAAAGTGAGTGACATCATCTATGGTGAGAGATGGCAGAGAGGCTACATCACCAATAGAAGTCAGTGACATCACCCATAGAAGTGAGAGACATCACTATTGCTGCACCCTTTGCATGTTCAGCCATCCTGCTAGCATTTGATTGGTTACAGAAAATGACCCCAATGGCTGCCTATGTGATGACAGTGCTCTGGTCATCTCTTGTACTCTGGGAACAGATGGGTGGGGGTCTTTTAGTCTTGGGAACAGATGGTTGGGGTCTTCTACTCTGGGAACAGATGGGGGTGGTCACTGTAACTCGCTATATGGTTTTCAAGTACTCTTCTTACATTTCCGTTGGGTGGATTAGGAATCAGGTACTGTGGGAGTACCTGGGCTGAGTCTGAAATTGGTCAATATTGATCAGGGGAATACCACAATAAGAATATATATATATATATATATATATATATATATATATATATATATATATATATATATATATATATATACAAAATCTTGAGAGTAACATGTCACAGTTTTCTGGCTACCACATCTCAGAAAAACTGGTTCAGTTACATACAGACATTTGTTCATTACAGCTAGTGTCCACACAGCTCCTTCACCTCTGATTTACCATATACTGTCTTCTAACTATCTCAAGAGTTATTACACCTTACTGTGTGATCACAGAGCAACACAAACTTAGCAAACACTTTTCTGCTTTCTACCACCATCTTAGTAAATAAAAAATTCAGTCTTGTATCTACATTTTTCCTAATTTCCATTCATGTCATGTTCTTTGGCTAGTTTACTCCCTTTTCTAGTCTGACACCTTTATTTGCCTTGACAATTCCATAGCCCATAATCTATTTTTCTTTTTCTGCTCTCTGTCCAGCAGTAACAAGGCAGATTTCTTAGTAATACCATGCAAGTAATTTTCTATTACATTAATCATTCTGTTAACCTTCCGTTCTGTCCAGCAGGAACAAGGCAGACTTCCTAGCAATACCGTGCATGTAACTTTCTATTACATTAATCATTCTGGTAACCTTCCCTTATGCACTCTTCGGCACTTTAGTTTCTATAATTTTGTCTATTCCAGATATTTTCTCACCAGTCTGAAGTACAAAGTTAGAATGTTCTTCACATCCATTGTTTCTGGTCCTTTGGCTATATCAGTCCCAATATTCTTGTTAGTTGTCCACATTGACCTCCCGTTTCCATGATTAAACCCTTGTGTTGTTATTACTCCTACCAAAACGCATCAGCCTACAGTTGTTTGCATTAAATGCCAACTGTTTGACTATTTAGCAATTTGATTAATTCTGTCTGACCAACAGACAACCCATCTTATACTCCTGTCTCAGTCTTCTTTTTATATATTTTTTTCCTCTGTTGTCTAGCTATAATCTGTCTTCCCAAGGCCCAGTAGACCCATTCCTTCCTCTTTGGATGAGAAACTGAGAAACAGTCACAGGGAGCTGGTATTTATTTATTTTATTTCTGTTTATTTATTGGGGTAAAGCCCTGATCAAGTACAACCAATTATAGGTGCAGCACTTGTTACAAAATACAATAAGGTTGCAGAACAAGGCAATACATAGAAGCAATTCAAACACAGTGTTACATCAGATTGACAATACATAGTTGTATACATGCAGCAGATTAAAAAAACATAGACATACAGCTCTATTGTTGCTATAAAGTAGTACAACAATCAAGTCACAAATATACAAACATACACTGTCCAAAGGAAGTGTGTAGTGCAGAGACAGACCCTACCTCCCCATTACTACAATACCCCCCACAACAGCCCAACATCCATGAAACCCCAACCCAAATCAATGAGTTATGCAGACCTGCATATAAGTCGAAATGCAAGTATTTCTTGGCACACAGCTTGGTGGAGGGAATCTGCTGTGATTAAGGTGCTTTAAAACAGTTTCCTGGCAAAACAGATGCTGTAACCTGACAGCTGGATTACAGAAATGCTTAGGATGCATGTGTGTGTAGTTACTGCTGTACGAGTGTCCAGCAAGAATAAATGTCAGCAAGGGCAGCTAGCATAGTACTTACCAATGAATGTAAGAACCTATAAGAAAAGTAAAAATAAAAACAGAAAACAAGCATTTTTACAGGCAAACAAGCCCCCTTGAATTGCTCATATGATGGACTTTGCCCTCCCCTTTCTTATTTTGTTAGTGTCACTCAAATATCACTGCACTTTGGAGAAAGAGAAATTACTATGTGAGGGACACATCTTACTCCATGAGACTGCAGTCCCAGAGGCACTAATAAAACATTGTGTAGTTCAAGCAGTTTTGGTAACCAAATCTGGGTGACTTCATGGAAATTAACAGAAAAGAACTCAGCACATGAGATGCCCCCCTCAGCAAACCTGCATGAGTAGCTGTAATGCATCCGCTTTCATGTCTAGCATGAGACTGTACGCCTGGTGGGTGGACTTGTTTAAGCCGATCAGCTGCAGCATCTGCTGGGTAGCATGCAGTGGTTCAGGCTATTTGACTTTCCTCCAGGGTTAGTAAGCTTACCAAATCCTACTTAATCCAGTGAGCTCCTACTGCATATGGGCTGCTGACTGACCATAGGTCATTGGATCACAGTCAGGGTTTTGTCTGTCTGTCCTGCAGAGCCAGTATTATTCAGTCTTGATACAATGTGCAAACACATTTTTTTTCTTATCTAATTCTCACATCATTTAGAAAACACTGGTCTTAACACTAAACACTGCAACTCCCACTAATAGCTGTCTCCTCACTTGACCGCACTTAACTTCCCTTTTTTATTACTGATTTAAATAAAGTGATTCATATTGCTGTGTAGTATTCTCACTTATACTGAGTCTCACTTATGCTGTGTCTCACTTATATTGTGTCTCACTTATGTTGTGTCTCACTTATGTTGTGTCTCACTTATATTGTGTCTCACTTATGTTGTGTCTCACTTATATTTATTTATTTATTTCAGTTTGATAACCGGGGAAGTCCACTGGGCCAAAAGAACCCATTTACAGTGGAGGCCCATGCAGAAAAGCTCCATAACTAAGCAAATTACAATGTCAAACAGTACAGTATAAAACAAGCAAATTACAATATAGAAATTACAGTATAGATTATAAAAGATAGCTCATACATATTAAACTGAGATAATAAGACAAAAGTGAAGTTAATTAGCGGCAAAGTACAAATGGTAGTATTTACATCAAATGTAGCAGAAATGGGTAAAATATTAATTAGACAATGGAACATTCTGAAGGTGGGAAAAGTTTTAGTAGAAGTGTGCAGTTGTGGATGATATGTGTCAAAGGCAGGAGTTCAGAAACAGATAAATATAGTACAATAAGTGGGGTAGAGAACAGTCAGGTTGTGGTAGTAGAACTCAGATGGAAGTTGTAAGGAATAGTATGGAGAGTTGGCAAAGAGTTTGGGGTTCAAATAGGGAAGAAGCAGGGACACATCCATTTAGAGGACAGGTAGGAGTGTAAGAAAGATTTAAAGTTAGAGAGATGTGAGACAGTTGGAAGATGGGATGGAAGTCAGTTCCAAAGTTTGGATAGGGAGTATGAAAGCAGGAACTGGCTGGGAGGTCGTAATGATTTATGTACTTGATGGAGGTTTTGGCTTTTTGATCCTAGTAAGTGATTTGGGATATAAGGGGTTAAGGAGGTGGAGAGGGAAGGGCAGCTAGAAGGCTTAAAAATGAGTTTGTGGGCGGTAGTTAGCTTTATGAATTTTAGGTAGGCAGTTCTAGCCAGTTCAGGGGTTGAACAGAGGTAATGATGAGAGGAGGGTTTGGGGCATGTGGTGAATTTGCTTATTTTATTATAGCAGGCCTCTAATTTGGACTGTAATCTAGGCTGAATGTTGTTGTACAGAAGGGCGCCGTATAGCAGGGAGGGGAGGAGGCAAGAGGAGGCAAGGGCTTTTCTGGTGGTTGGGGTGAGGAAATGGTGATGTCGGTATAGGAGACCTAATTTGTGATGGGTATTTTGATGGCAGTATTAATATGGATGTCAAATAAGTGTTCATCAATGATGACACCTAGTAACTTAGTATATGAACCAATTTCAATAGGGATATTATCTTCACTTAGTATAGAGAAAGAGGCTTTGTTGAATGTGGCGGCTTTGGATGGCGCAAAAATCATTAGCTTAGTTTTGGTAGCATTTAAGGCTAGGTGGTGGCTTTGTATCTAGGTTTCTGTTTTGGTAAAAGCTGATTGGGTTTTTAACTGTAAGTCTGAAAGGGTGTCAGCAGTGCAGATGATTGTGGAATCGTCTGCGTACTGAATTAGAGAGGTATCAGGGATGGAATGGTGATAGTTGTTGATAAATATGTTAAAGAGTAGGGGGCCGAGAACAGATCCCTAGGAGACGCCTGTGGGGGTAGGAAGGAAGGGCGAAATAGAAGATTTCCATTTGACAGCTTGGTATCTATTGGAGAGGTAGCTAGAGAACAAGGCTGCAGAGGAGGGGGATAGGTTGAGAGAGGATAATTGAGATAGGAGGATAGGGTGGGATATGGTGTCAAAAGCTTTTGATAGATCCAAGAATAGGGTAGATACTAACTTGCCAGAGTCATGGGCCTGGTTAATGCATTCTAGGAAAGATACAAGGGCAGTAATTGTGCTATAGCCGAGATGAAAGCCATGTTGAGTTGGGGTAAGGAGGTTATTGTCTGTCAGATGTATTAGTTGCAAGTGGATGCATTTTTCCAGGATTTTTGATAATGAGGAGAGGATAGCAATGGACCTGAAATTAGTGGTGTCATTGTTCTTGCCACCTTTGTGGAGAGGATTGATGAATGTGTGTTTCCATACAGAAGGGAGGTGGGACTCTTGGATGCATCTATTGATAAGTATGGAAACTGGCAGGGCTATGCTGTTAGCTGCTAGTTTGAGGTATAGAGGTGATAGATTATCAGGGGCAGTACTACAGAGTTTTAGCTGGAGTAATATTTTTTTATGGTGCTTGTAGGGATAGGGTGGAGGTTTAAGGTGGGAAGGTCAGTATTGGTGGAAAGGAGGGGTGCTTGTGGAGGAGAGTTAGGTGGTGGGTGAGCAAAGGAGGTGGTAAGTTTAGCTATACAGTTTACAAAGAAGGTGTTGAAAGAGGAAGCAAGGTCAAGGTCAGAGAGGTTGGGATTAGGGCAAGGGTTAGCTTTGTCTCCAGGATTAAGGAGAGAGGAGACCGTGTATTCCAGAACTTTTTTGTGTTGCTGGGGTGCTCAGATTGAAGCTTGGTATAGTATGATTTCCGATCTTTGGTGATTAGTTTGTTTACGGTATTCCGGAGTTGTTTAAATTTGATTAGAATATTAGGTAGGTTACATTTATGGTATTGTTTCCATTTTTTGTCTTGTTGGAGCATGGTTTGTTTGGTCTCTTTTGATAACCAGGGACAAATATGTGACTTGACCCTTTTGGTTCTGAGTGGAGCGAGGCTATTTAGTAAGTTTAGGAAGGTTTTGTTGAAATGGGTAATAGCATTGTCAAGGGGTAGGGTTTTTAGGACAGACCAGTCTGTTCAGTCTAGACAGTTGGTGAAATAGAGTGGGTTGAAATTAGAGAGGTTTCGAGTTTGAATGTAGTGGTGCTGTTTATGGGTATGAGATAGGTGGCAGATGGCAAAGGCGGGCATGTGGTCACTAATAGGGTCTGGAAGGATGCCTGAAGAGCAGATGTTATTAGGGTGAGTTACTAAAATCCAGTTGAGAATGGTACCTGAGTCTCCATTTTTGTTAGACCTAGTGGGAGATTGAATGATTTGGCAGAAATTAAAGAGGTTGATTGCTTGGGAAGGGGGTTGAAAAATTATATTTGCCCAGATGATATTTACGTCACAGAGAATAAAGGTTTCATTTTTAATATTAGAAGAGAACAAAAAAAGGATATCTTCTAGTATTGGAATATTGTTTTGCTGGGGGGATATATATGGCTGCTATACATATGGATTTATGGTTATTGATCTTTAGGTGGACTATTGTTATTTCTGATGTGGAGAAATTTGGAGTGGGGTTAGTAAAAGGAGTGACCATGTAAGAGGAAGAGTAGATGATGGCTACACCACCTCCTTTTTTGTTGGGCCTATCATTGCATATAATTTGATAGCCAGGGGGCAGTACTTCGAGTCTTTTATGTTAGGCTTAAGCCATGTTTCAGAGATGGCTATGATATCAGGGTGATTATGTAAGAGCCAAGCATGGTGACTGGGGATTTTGTTACATACACTTTGTGCATTTAATGTGGTGAAGTGGATGGAATGAGAAATGAGGATATGTGTGGGTATATGGTTAGGTGTGGAGTTGTTGGGGCCGGGGTTGGGATGAATATCACCAGACAGAGAGAGGAAGAGTAGCCTAGTAGATGATGTATATGTGTAGTGATAGAATGAGGTGTAGGGTATGGGTGGAAGATATATTTGTTATTTTGTGAGTGGTGATGATAAATAGGTGTGGCAATAGTTGGGAGGATCTTTAGTTTAAAGAATAAGGTGATGAAGATGGGATAGAGTTCAGGAGGTATTGAAGGGAAAGAGGGTAGGGGAAGTTGTTGGGTTATGGATGTACAGTGTAAGGGTGGGTTATAGGTGGGATGTGGGAGTTGTGTTAGGTATGAGAGGGTGATTAGGAAGGTTAGTAATCCTAGGTATAGAAAGTGTTGGGAGGGGAGTGCCATGATGTAGGTAAGTATGTGTGAGGGGGTGTGGTGTGCTTAGGGTGATATAAATGATTGTTGGTTAGGATGAGTGGTGGGAGGAGTTAGGGATAGATAAAACTACAGGAAGTGGGGGTGGGTGAGATTTGGGGGTAGGGTAGGGCAGCGGAGTGAGCCTGCAGGGTGAACGGAGCAGGAAGAGCAAAAGAATGTGAGTGCAGCAGAAAAAGAATCAGCAAAGTGTAGTTTAATAGCTATTGTAGAAAGTTTTGTACTACTATTATTAGGCAAGGTTGAGTAGGCTGACTTTTCTAGAAAGTTTGGGCAAGGTGAGAAAAGATAATGACAGTTTTAGGATGTTAAATCTCAGCCAACTCTTAGTGGAAAACTAAAAACCTATTGGGTAAGTACTGCTAGGCTGGGAATTACATAGGTAGATACTGCCACCTAGTGGTAGAAAGATTAGCTAGCAGAGATAACCAAACCCATTGTAGGTTCGAGTATATATAGGAGGATTGGAAGGGGAAGGGGGCAAACCTGTCTGTGGTGGGGTGCTGGCACGCACACAAGGAGGTCAGACTAAAAGTTAGCACAGCAAGGTAACAGTAAATTGTTTTCTAAGCACATACGTTAACTCAATCTTGTAGGGGGGATCTCCTTTTATTGGTGGCTTTCTATATGCCAGGCGAGTAGGTCAGATTCAAGGTGTCTTCGAGAGTTATCCAGAAATATTCCTTTTAACTGAATGCAGGGAGAGAGGACCCAGGGCTGAAATACTTGGACTTTATGGACCTTGTTGAAAATATGTAATTTCTCTTTATCATCTCACTGTGTCTCACGTATGTTGTGTCTTACTTATATTGTGTCTCACTTATGTTGTCTCACTCATATTGTGTCTCACTTATGTTGTGTCTCTCACTTATATTGTGTCTCACTTATGTTGTGTCTCACTTATGTTGTGTCTCACTTATGCTGTGTCTCACTTATATTGTGTCTCACTTATGTTGTGTCTCACTTATGTTGTGCTATTTTCAGCATCTTTTGTAACACTGTTCATAGATTTATAGGTGTATACTTGGCTAATGACCACTTGGGCCCTTAAAAGCCTATCTATGGAACCCCAAATGTGACCCACAAATTTAATTTATATTTAATTTATAGGGAATTATTTACTGACTGCCTCTGTCCATCAGAGACATAGGGGTCAAATCAAAGGTGAATTTCCAATTACTCATCCATTGGTTTCTCATCCTGATATTTCTGAATGTATTTAAATAAGTCTTTGTTTAAAATTTGCTAACTGAAGAAGAACACTGATTCATCTGGACTATTTTCAGGTCCAGCCCTGGACAAAGTGCAGAAAAATAATCACAAGTTAATTTCACATAGTCCAACTCTGTGGCATAAAGTGATAAATCCTTGGCTATAGTGCAGGTGACCAGAATTCGATTACAGCTGCCTGTAGAAACTGGCCAGGGAGGATTGGAATAAATGGTCATTGCCAGCTCACCCATTCTCAGGGAAGTGAGATGGTTCTGGGTCACCACACAGGTGACACATACTGGGAGCACCAGGTGTAATACACTGTGAAATCTGAGCATGCAAAGCTAGAGATGTCCCAGTGCTTTCACAATCACCAGCTAAAGGGAACCCAGCATGTGGGGGCAACTTCCCCTCAGAAGACATGAATAGCAGAACTTAGGAAAGCTGGAGAGGAATGTTCCATGGGGATAGGGTAGACCACGTCCCAAGACCAGTAAGTTGGGCCACATCATAGCATCTCACTAGGAAAAGGAGGACTGATTGGAACTCCTGGGCAGAAGTGAATGGGCCATAGGGCTCTCACCTAACCCAGTGATTTCTGATTCTCATCCCCCCTTGAATAAATTCTACTTGGGGAATGTGTTTGGCATAATGGTTAATGTTTTCACCTTATAGACAACAGGTACAGGGTTTGATTCTGCAATGGGTTATTGGCTAGGCTTAAAATGGCCCTTAAGACAGTTAGCCTAGTAATCATCTATGAATCTATGAATGAAATGGAATGACCAAGTACACATAGTAGAGCCATTGAGTGAGGTCTTGTGGGGATAAAAAATAAATTGATTTCAAATACAGAAGTACATAGGTAGCATACAGCCAGGATACATTTAGGATGCATGGTATTCTAGAGCAGATACGTTTAGTTACACAGAATATACAGACCCAGACTGCACACTTAGATTTACTACAGTGAGGAATACAAGCTATTTAAAATATTTACTAATTTAATGAAAAGAAAGCAGAAAAAGGAAAAGAAAAAAAGGTGATGTGATGACATAAAAAGATTGTTTTTATTACCACAGAGGGATACAATATTCTTTGGGAAATATGTCTGTGTGTATTGTTTCTATGTGTAAGAATTTTGAATGGTGTTTTTATGGGTATGTGTCACGAATACCTTTGTGGTGCAAGCATTTGCAGGAGGTATCCCTGAATAAAAATTGATTAAGGTGGGTTGTGAATGTAGGAAAGGAGATTATTTGTTTTATATGTGTGTTGGAAGGAATGCCCATGCCTGATGTTGCATTACAGAAATGCTGTAAGTCTGTGCAGAGCATTCGAGTCATAAGATTGTGAAAGGTATAGATGATGTAAATGATCGACTATTGCCATTTCAGTATGTTGGGTAAAACAACCAGATACAAGTCAAGTCAAGTCAAAATTTATTTATATAGCACCTTACAGACAAAAAATGCCACCAAAGTGCTTTACAAAACAATAATCAAAAGCAATAAATAACATATAACTTAAAAATTTAACTAAAAGTAACAAATAACATAAAACAAAACAACATTAAAAATCATTTCACCTCATTAAAGGCCAATTCATAAAAATAAGTTTTAAGATTTTGCTTAAAAATTGTCACAGAAGAAGACTGCCGAATGTATAATGGAAGCTCATTCCAAAGTTTTGGAGCTGCGACAGAAAAAGCTCTATCACCCCTCATCTTTAGTCGTGCCCGGGGAACCACAAGTAGGGACAGATCTTCTGACCGAAGTGTCCGATTGGGAACATAAGCATGGAGCATATCTGCCAAATATACCGGCGCTAAACCATTTAAAGCTTTAAAGGCCAATAACAAAATTTTAAAACGAACCCTGAAAAAAACAGGTAACCAATGCAATGCCACCAATACAGGCATTACATGGTCAAACTTTCGTTTGCCCTCCAAGAATTTCCCAGCAGCATTTTGAACAAGCTGCAAACTGGCTAAAGCACCTTGACTCACTCCAAATAGAATAGAATTAAAGTAATCAAGGCGTGAAGTTATAAATGCATGTACAACAACTTCCAAATCACCTTTAGACAAAAATGGTTTTACCTTAGCCAAGCGCCTTAATTGATAAAAAGAGGATGACACCACCCCATTTATATGTCCCCTAAAGCAAAGATCTTTATCCATCTTCACTCCCAGATTTACAACAGAATCCTTCAGATAAGAAGTTAATACACCACAGTCCACCATAGAAAAATCAGCATGGCGACTAGGACTAAAAAGTACTGCTTCTGTCTTCCCTTCATTCAAACTCAAGAAATTTTCTGCCATCCATAGCTTAACCTCACACAAACAATCCAACACCTTTGAAATTGAGCAGCCATCAGCCTCATCCAGAGGTAAATACAATTGACAATCATCAGCATATAAATGAAAATCAATACCATATTTACGCATTATATCACCCAAAGGCAAAATATACACAGAAAACAATAAAGGTCCCAATATTGAACCCTGCGGAACACCCCAAGGAAGATGAACAAAATCAGATGTAAACCCACCCATCTGAACACACACCATTCTATCTAGCAGGTAAGATCGAAACCAGTTTAAAGCCAAACCTGTAATACCCACATAATGCTTAAGATGATACAGCAATATTTCATGATCTACTGTATCAAAAGCAGCTGTTAAATCTAACAAAACAAGCAGTACAAATTTTCTACTATCAGTGATAAGAAAAACATCATTTAAAACCTTTAGCAAAGCTGTCTCAGTACTATGCATAGGTTTAAAACCAGATTGAAAGTTTTCCAAAAAATTATTTTTATTCAGGAAATCTAACAATTGGCCATAGACACAACTCTCCATCACTTTACTTAAAAAAGGAAGCTTAGAGATTGGCCTAAAATTAGACAATACAGATGCATCAAGCCCAGGTTTCTTTAATAGTGGATGAATGATTGCTCTTTTAAAGTCAGCAGGCAGAACCCCGGAAACCAAACTGGTATTAATTATTTCCAATAAAACCGAAGCTACTGTTGGAAACACATCCATCAAAACTCTTGGAGGTAAAATATCCTCAGGAGAACCACTAAGCTTAACTTCAGACATTAATTTGGTTAAATCAGCCAAAGTTATTGGCTGAAAAACACACAACTTCTCTGAAACGGACAAAAAAGTATCCGGCGGAGAGCATACAGATACAACTAATCTCAACCTCAAAACCTTGTCCAAAAAAAATGTTAAAAACTCATTACACACTGTGGTTGAAGCCTGAACTGGAAAATAATCTTGTGCATTAAGAACAGAATCAATTACACCATACAAAACCCGCGGGTTATGAGAATTGGCATTAACAAGATTAGAATAATATGTCTTCTTTGCAGATAATACAGCAGCCTGATAAACCTTCCAACTTTCCCAAAAGGCAATTAGGAGCACATGAAGCCTGCTCTTTTTCCATTTCCTTTCACATCTCCTGCATTCCCTCCTTGCAGATCTAGTAGTGTCCGTAGTGTCCGTTGACCAGTTTATCACTGAACTTTTCCTCTTCATACGTAATGGTGCAACAATATCCAGAATATCTTTACAAGTCTTATTAAAATAATTTAACAGACTGTCAGATGAAAAATATTCTGGAAAACAAGGCAACACCTCACTAAATAAAGACGAAAACTTCACTGAAGTGTCTTGACTAAAAGAACGACAAAACCTTACTGGTGCAACAGATTTAACAGCATTTATAGGCAGTATAACATCAAATAAAATAGGCTTATGATCCAAAAACACAGCATCTTGAATAGTCAGATTTGTCACATTGAATCCAAGTGATAGTACAAGATCCAATGTATGACCACTTTCCTGAGTGGCCCCACTAACAAACTGATTTAAGCCAAAAGAATTCACCAGGTCATTAAACTCCGAAACAAGTGGCTTTCCCGGACAGCACACATGAATATTAAAGTCTCCGAGTAACATAATCTGATCATATCTCAGAACATATTCAGCTAGAAACTCAGAAAATTCTTGAATAAAATTCTTATCATATCTCAGGGGTCTGTAAATCACTGCACAAAAAAACGGACTTGAATGTCCAAGTTCAAATAAACACAACTCAAAACTGCTGAAAATAGAGGTGGGATAAAGTTGTTTAATTTGTAGATTTGCTTTACAAACTACTGCCAGTCCACCACCACGCCGAGATGCTCTTGGTACATTAATGAAAACACAATCAGCTGGTACCAACTCATTCACTGCACTCCATTCACCAGATGTCAACCAGGACTCAGTTAAACAAAACACATCCAAAGTATGTGTCTTAAAAAATTCTTTCAAAATAAATGTTTTGTTAACCACTGACCTGGCATTCACCAGACCCCATTTCAAATTCAAGACCTCCACAACGTCCAAAGCTTTAGGCACTGGTCGCAAATTCTCTAAAACAACCCCTCTCCGACAACACTGCTGATAACATGAGAGGGAAACACGATCCCCCATAGAAGAATCAATGACAGGAATACTCCATAATCCCACAAAAGCCAACATCTCCCAATCCACCAAGGGCCGAGTAAACATCCATTTTTCCATCTTCAAACTACCAGAGAAAGGAGTCACCAAAGCCTTTAGCTTAACCAGCCAACCTCCTCGACAGCCTCGCCTTCTACGCTTCCTCAACTTCCTCCTGGAAGAAGAACAGAACCATGGCACTGTTCCGCTATACTCCAAGAAACAATCCAGGTAAGTAGGGGGTATATTACAAAATCCATTCACCGAAAACAGCAAATCCAAAAATCTGACAGAAGAACCAATGTCCAAAAGCACTTGACGATCGTACACTAGTGCTAAATCAGCGTTTTGCACAACACACGCAACAAGCAAACAAAAACAAGAAATGACAAACGAAGCTAACAAACGGCAAGCCAACCACACCGGCGCCATCTTCAAAAGCTAGGCAGCTACAAATGAGGTACAAATGAGGAGGATTCCCAACTGAATAATTTATAGATAAGTTACCCATGGAGAAGCTTGGCCATTTGTGGAAATGGTAGCCATTTTGCTTTTTCTAGTACCAGGCAGTAATGTTCTGTTTTGGTGAATGAATAGCAAACCTGTACATGACGTAGTCAGAGGTCATCTGAAAGCTAGCAGGTTCTTTTGTTGAAGTGGAAGGTCATTTGCCATCCTGACTTCTGGGAAGAGAAAGTGAGAGTCTCCTAACCTAAATATTTCTAAGCTATTATTTTTTTTTTATTCGTGTATGGTACTTGAAGTTGGGCGGCCACGGTGGTGCAGTGGTTAGCATTGCCGCCTCGCAGCAAGAGGTTCTCCGGTTCGATCCTCGGCTGGGGTGCCTTCTGTGCGGAGTCTGCATGTCCTCCCTGTGGTCGCGTGGGTTTCCGCCGGGTGCTCCGGTTTCCTCCCACATCCCAAAGACATGCTGCAGGTGGATTGGACACTCTAAATTGGCCCTAGGTGTGCATGTATGTGTGCCTTCTGTGGAAGGTTGGGTGCCGGGCTGGCAACTCAACACTGTAAAAACTTCACTGCCAATTAATGTGCGGACATGGTGATCCGCTGTGGCGACCCCTAACCGGGAAAAGCCGAAAGAAGAAGAAGAAGATGGTACTTGAAGTTAAGTTGCTGGTCAAACCAAATCCATAAGTATATGAACTTTTTGTTAGTTTACATGGGTATTTGGTCACTGCAAAGTAAATTTAAGTTCTGAGGGACAGAGGAGAGTTTTTGACGGTTCAGAAAAAAGCATCACCTTAGGTTGTGTGTGTGTGTGTGTGTGTGTGTGTGTGTGTGTGTGTGTGTGTGTGTGTGTGTGTGTATTAAGGGGGAGGCTCCCACTATGAGTCAGATATATTCCCCACTGTGCTGACAGCTTGGTAAACAAGATCACCAACTCAAATGGTCACAGCAAAGTTAATCCTAGCTTAACTTATCATACTGTGCACACTCCAAGGGTCAGGCCATCAGTAGTTAGGCTCAAATGGTGAGGACCAGTACACCCTCCATTGTGTAGCACCTACCCATTACAGAGTGTCAACACTACCACCTTCAGCTGTACGTGGCCAAAAGTAAGGCCAGAGGTTCATAGGTGTGTACTAAGCTAATGACCATAAGGACCTTTTTAAGCCTAGCCAGGCATCCCAAATTTCTGAAAAGTTCTGGTACCCTTGATAAGTTTAAGCAGGGGCTTGAGAGATGAAGTATTTACAAGCTGGGGCCTGGGAGATGAACTATTTACAAATTACATGTCTCCATTAAAGGTATGGGTGCCAAACCAGGGATGAATTTCCTGTTCCCCATCCAGTTGTCCAGGTTACACTTGAATTGGGTTAGGGAGGAAGTCTGCTTCACAAGGATGGGGATTCTGTTCCAGAGACAGGGCAGTCTCTGGGATACATACTTGTCTCTCCAGCAGGTCCACCTTTTTATATCACAGGCAAGGTTTAAGTCTTTAGAACAGGTAATTCTGGTGCTGTTTGTTTTGCAGATGTGCAGGAAATCCATCAACATGGGGTCTGGCAATGCCTTGTATGCCAGGCATAGATCTCCTATAAACAAACCTGTATGAGAGAGAATACAGGGATAGGGCTTGAGGCGGTCTGCATAGGACATTTTACTTACCCCCTGTATTCTTTTAGTGAGGAACCTCTGTGCGCATTCCTTTGTTGGATGTGTCTGGTTAGGTACATACCAAAGGGGAGAATTGTACTCAATGACAGGTTCACTTGCATGTGAAACAGTGACCTCCTTGGACCTAGATGCCATACATTTTTTTTGTAATTCCCACAAAATAGAATGATTTCCTCACTACTATAGACATGTGATGGTTAAAGGCTAGATTACTGTCTATGTGTGTAACCAAGTCTCTGACTACTAGGTTGACTCTTAAGGGTGTATTGTCAATATGATAATTAACAGAGGTAAATGACTTCCTGAAGGATACTATTATGTATTTCTTGGTATTTAGTTTTAGGCCACACCTCTGACACAAGTTATTTGTCTGTGTCATCCCTTCCTGGAGAACATCAGTATCAATTGGGGATTCTATGACTGTTTCTAATTTATAATAATCTGCAAATTTGGTCAGCCAGAGGGCCTTGGCTTCACAGAAATAAATGCCAAAAAGGAGCAGTTCCAGAACCGATCCCTAAGAGACTCCACTTTTGATCGACCTTTTTGTAGAGGTGGACTTCCCAGTTATAACTTCCTGGATTATGTTTGTGTGCCAGTTGGCTATCCATCAGGTGACATAAGGGTTTATACCTAACTTTGTGAGTTTATCAACAATGGTCAAATAGGGTATTATGTCAAATGCCTTGGCCAGGTGAAGGTGGACAGTATGCACTGTTTTTTCCACATCCATTGCTTTGGTGACCTTCTCAAAGAAGTCCCCCAGGTTGAGTAGGCATGAACTTCCCTTAATAAAACAAAATTGGACAGGGTCCATTGCTTGGAGGTTTCCCATGTCAATATTGATCATTTCTAAGATAATTGTTTCCATGGCTTTGCATATAAGACTAGTGAGACCTATGGGTCTGTAGTTTCCAGCATCTGTAGGTGGCTCACCTTTGTACAGAGGGATGACAGTAGCTGTTCTTCATTCATGAGGGATGAAGCCTATTTGAAGGCTACAGTTAAGTAAAAATTCCAGAGGGCTTCATAGGTCATGTTTTATGGTATTTAGAAGGCATCCTGGGATATTGTCTGGGCCCAATAAAGGGGTGTTCTTGGCTTTAGAGAGAGCACTGAGGATCTGGCTCCTAGTAATAGTAGACGGAGTTGAATATGATAGCATTTCCTGAGGAGGAGACTGTGGGGGAGAAAAGGGTAAAGTTAGAGCTGAATTGGTCTGCCAGTTGGTTTGTAATATCTGTTAGCTCAGTATAGGTAGCTCAATTAAGGATGATGATTGCACACAATTGTGTACTGCCATTGAGGTTGTGTACATAGCTAAAGGATGCCTTGTGGTTGTCCTTGGCCTGGAAGACCACGTTTATCTCACATTTGTCTTTGGTAGACTTTATTTGTGCTCTGAGTTGTTTGTTTAGTTTGGTGAGAGTGCTTTTACCGTGCTGGGTGCTGCACCTCCTAATTTGTACCTTGATTTTCTTCCTTCAGGTATACAACCTATTCACGTTGTGATTCCACTAGGGTGGCTTGTTTTTTAAGTTAGTTTTGTACTTTTTCCTGGTGAGTACAGCTGCCGCTATGTATGGCTATATAGGGTTTCTGTGAACAGTTCCCCATTCCAAAGAGGAAGTTACTGTTATTAGCAAGTAAAGCTGCTCCATATTGGTGAGGACCATGTCAAGGATTTTATTGCCTCTGGTTGGGATATGGACTAACTGACCATGAATTTGTATTGATGAAATCTAGACATTTTGGGGCATATATGTTTGAGGACATATAAGTCTCCTAGTTTATGGAGGGGTAGTTGAAGTCTCTTAAGAGAATAGTGTTCTGATTAATATATAGGGGCTCCATATTCATTACGTGGGAGGTATGGGCCAAGGGGGACATAGGGAGTCCTATATAATATAATGAGGACTGTTAATATTAAGCTGGACATGAAGGAGTTTCAGGTCATAATCCTGTCTAACAAGTCTAGACATGAAGCTTTTTTAACAATATGGAGACACTACTGCCTCTAGTGCCTTCATCTAATGTGGTGGGCTTGAATATGTGACGATGCATATATTATTGTTTTCCAGGGTTAGGAAGTGGGGATTTTTGTTAAAGCTCATAGGATTGAAACGCAGTACCACTATGTTATCCAGACTGTGCTCGGTTAAGTTGGAAGCTTTAGAAGACTGACCTTGCCTAAAATGGCACTTTGGAGGTGGACAAGGACTTAGCTAATATATGATAGCCTTGTGGGGAGAGGAGCCAATCATCCTTGGCAAAGCAGTTGGAACTGTCCGCCATAGCCCCCCAGGCTGATATATATTGCACCCAGTTTGAAGGACACCACAAGGTAAGCCAGTTGTTGAAGTCAATAACATTTTGTTCGTATTGTGGTATCTTTGTTGGTGATGGTAAAATTTTGCTCAGTGCTAGATTCATACCAGGCCAAGACACACATGCCGAGAATGCCAGGAGTCAAAACCAGAAACTGTACTCACTGGAAGCACTCTTCACCTTAGAAGATTCTGATATCTATGCAGTCATCGAGACATGGTTCAAGCCTGCAGAAAGCACCCTGGCCATGCAGGGCTACAGCACCTTCAATACGTTCAGACCACAAATTGAGTGTGAAAGTGGGTGATGAAGTGGTTAGCATTGTTGCCTCACAGCAAGAGGTTTTCCAGTTTGATTTTGGTTGGAGTACTTTCTGTGTGGAGTCTGCATGTCCTCCCTGCATTTGCATGGGTTTCCTCCAGGTGCTCCGGTTTCCTCCCACATTCCAAAGACATATATCTGGAGCATTTGTCCCTGGACCTCTTCTTAAAATGGGCTCTGTCCCAGATGACTTTCACAGTAAACAAATGTTAAATAAATAAATAAGAACCAAAGGAGAAGGTGTATCCATCTTCACTAAGGATAAGTACACCTTAAGACTGGTCAAACAGCATGACTCTCTAGCTACTCCATCTTCAATTAACCTTAGGCAAAATACCCTACCACATCATAGCTGGCTGTAGGTCCCCCACCATGAATCAAGAAAAGCATACTGCATACCTGGACTTACTGAAGTCACTTGCTATACAGCCCAACACCTTACTCATGGGTGATTTTAATTATCCTACCATCAACTTGGAAACATACATGACCACAAACATACTGGCTCAGAGGTTCTTGGACCTTGCCAATGCAAATGCTCTGGAACAGCTAGTCAGCACATCCACAAGGAGCTCAAATATTCTGGATGTAGTACTCACTAACATGGCAGAGTATTGATGTGATGTCTGTCCTGGTAAGATCGGACCATAAATTAGTCTCTTTTGATGTAATTATAAGGCCAGATACCACATCAAGCTGAAAAACAGTTAAGAATTCTTCCAAGACAAATTACCTCCAACTAAGTGATGGTATAACAAGTTCCAAAGCCCCTGGAACACAGATAACATGGAATGCACACTAATGCCTTGTTTAAACACTTAAGCAGTTGTATAGAATCAGCTGTGCCTGACCAGATTAAAATCAGGTCTTGCGAAAAAACAAGCCATCCTGGTGGACCCCTAGTATAAACAGACTATACAACAAGAGAAAGGACCTGCTGTCCATGAACAAGAGGGAACTGGCTCATCAGAGGAAGAATTCTCTCTGTAGCCTAAACAAAATAATTACATATCTTGTCAAGTCCTCCAACTCGAAGTACAAAGCAAAAATAGCCTCCCTAGCTAAGCATAATCAAAAGGTATTCTTTAACTACATCCGAAATCGAAAAGGGAATACCCAGCTATGTGCTGAACTGGTTGTGGATGGCATCACCAAAACTCAATGAGAGATAATAGCCAACCTGCTAGCTGACAGATTTGGAACAATCTTCACACCCCCCACCGTCACCACTGGTCATCTCCCGAAGTATACCTGCCACCATTCCTCAGCCTATTATCTCAAGAGAGCAGGTCATCTCTGCACTCTCCAAAGCCAAAAACATGGCATCAATGGGACCAGACAACATCCCAGGTTGCCTTTTAAACAGCTTAAAACATGACCTAGCATACCCACTTCAATCCTTCTTCAACAACAGACTCACTGCCAGTCCACAGACTGTTGACAACAGTCTGCAGACTGGCTATGTGACCATCAACATACCCTGGGAATTATGCACATATAAACTTGATGAGCATCATCTACAAGGCCATGGAAAGAATCATTATGGACCCATTCTGAAGTAGGTATGGGCCTCCTTGAAACTGATTATATGTATAGATCTGCAATCGTAGGACTCCACACATATCTACTGACCTCACAAGATCCAAATGCAGTGAAAGTTTTGAAACATGAGGAGAATAAATCTAAGATGACATCTCTGTTTAATTTAGCAGAAGCATATCAATGTCAAGCAGGAATGGAAATCAAACCAGAAGTGGATAAAAACCAGGCAGCAACTGAATGTGCTAAAAAACAAAAGAAAGAATATAAGGTGAAGGACCAGGTGAGAAGGCAAGAAATGTGGGAAAAGCATAAATATAGTTGCAAGCACAGAAATCTTCTGGAAGAACCTCATATTGATCAGTAATTAATGCAGGAATAGTTAAGGAAAGGCAAATTCAAACCAAGAGATGAAAGGTTAATATTGGCAGCCCAAGATAGTGGGCTGCGTACATGCTGGTTTACAAAGTACATTGAACATGTGGGAGAAACAGACAAATGTAGGTTTTATAAAACCAAAATGGAAACAGTTGCACACCTAGTTGATGGTTGCGATACACTAATGGTAGAAGGACTGTATACTGAAAGGCATAATAATGTGGCAAGACTGTTGCACTGGGGATTGTGCAAACATTATGGTGTTGAAGTGGCTGAAAAACACTGGAAACATGAGCCACAAAGTGTCACAGAAAATGATGAAGTCTACATCACAACGCATCACCCATTACCAACAGTTCAAAAGATAGATGCTAGAAAACCAGATATAATGGTCCAAGAAAAGAAGACAAACGTAGCATTGATTATTGAAATCACACACCCACTGACTACAGTGTCTTGCATACAGAGACACACAAAGTCATAAAATATTAGGATTTACAGGCAGAAACGAGAGCAATATGGAAGAAAGATACCCAGACAGCTCCAATAGTAGTAGGAGCAACTGGTCTTATAAAAAGAATCTACAATAGTATTTAGATATGTTACCAATCCATATAACCCTGTACAAATTGCAGAAGGAGTCATTACTGGGCACATTGCAGGTGCTGCAAAGAGCACTTTTGGCTGACATCAAGGACTGAAACAAATACTAATTTCATGAACTTTAATCATACTTTGACTTAGGAAAGGGGTCCATTCCCATCATGGTATTAGAAACCCAAAAGATTTGGAGAAATTAAAAAAAGTGAGAGACCTTATCAACAAGAATATAAGTAATCTTAAAATTCTGGACTCAACCCTGTTTGGATTAATTAAGGGTAGATCATGCTTGTTAAACCTGGTTGACTTCTTTGAGAAAGACATTAAGGTCCTGGATGAGGGAAAGACAGTGTATACTGCCTACCTTGATCTAGCCAAGGCATTTGACACAATCCCCCACTTAAGTATTATAGAAAAACTCTTCTAATTGGGAATTAACCCCTACATCACTAGATGGGTAGCCAATTGACCTACTGACTGGACACATACTGTCAAAGTGGGTGACTTCACCTCTACCAAAAGACCAGTCACCAGGGCCATACTACAGAGTTCTGTGCTGGGCCCATTACCTTTTGGATTTTATTTCTCATTTTTTCAGAAGTCCAGGCAAATGTGGATGGCCTGTGGCTGACCAGATACACTGACAATTGCAAATTGGGAGCAATCGAGTCCCCCAACAATGCTAATATACTGCAGAAAGAGTTAATGCAAATGATTGGTGCCAAAGCCATGGACTGAAGCTAAATGCAAAAACATACGTTATTATTTCCTTTGGGAAAGCTAACATCTCTGATAATTACATTATGGACAGCACCCTCCTAAGTATAGACCCAGTGGTACGTGATCTGGGTATTCAGGTTGATAGCAGTCTGAACGTCGACCACCATGTATCCACAATGGTAAGGAAATCGTTCTATCTGGCACATCTCTTAAGTAAAGGCATCACTTCTAGATAAAGGATGTTATAATTCCACTATACACTTCCCTCATCAGACCAATAATTGAGCACAATTCTCCCTTTTGCATGCATCGCACCAGACATCTGCAACAACCTGAGAGACCACAGGGCTTTCTCACCAAGAAAATACAGGGTACACAAAACAAGTCCTATGTGGAAAGACTGAAAGCCCTGTCACTGTATTCTGTCCCCTCCAGGCTGCTAAGGGAAGACCTGTGCCTGGCTTACAGGGCAGTCTCTGACCTGGCCCTGATGGAAATGCTGCACATTTGTAAATCAAACTACACGGGGGTCACTCACTCCAGGGATCTTACCCTAGCCTCTGACATAAACAAATCATGCTGGAAATATAGGCACATCTCCCAGAGACTGCCCTTCTCTGGAACATGGAAAGATAGCCACATCTTCCAGAGTCTGCCCTTCTCTGGAACATGGAAAGATAGACACATCTCCCAGAGACTGCCCTTCTCTGGAACATGGAAAGATAGACACATCTCCCAGAGACTGCCCTTCTCTGGAACATGGAAAGATAGACACATCTCCCAGAGACTACCCTTCTCTGGAACATGGAAAGATAGACACATCTCCCAGAGACTGCCCTTCTGTGGAACAAGCTTCCTATGAGCCCATCTGTTATCCTCATCAAATGCAACCTGCAACAATGGATGATTGACCATAAATTCACTCCTGGAGTGATGCCCATGTCCTTAGGGACAGAGGCAGTTGATATTAATTACAATAGACTCATACCTCTGACAAGTGGGGCAACTCAGAATAAATATAGCTAGGCTTGTAAGGAATGTAGGGTTGTTAGCCTAGTAACCTTCTATGAACCTATGAACCGCATACATCTGAACTTCTTGTCACTAAGGAAGAAAGTACAAAAAATGGCAGGAGAAAAAAACAGAAGCTTTACAAGGAACAGACCAATATATGATACAAAAAAAGTAGAAATATCCTGCAAAAATAGAGTCAGCTGAGGACATCTATGCCCCTACTACACACTTTCACAGAGACACAGTCACACATGCACATGCACAGGCACACACACACACACACACACACACACACACACACACACACACACACACACACACACACACACACACACACACACACACACACACACACACACACACACACACACACACACACACTCACACTCACACAACCATAGATTAAAACCACTTCTATGACTGCTGTTCTCATATCTTTGACTGCAGGCATATTAATGTATACAGACATAAATAACTGCCAGAATGAAATTTATTTCAGTGAGAATACAATGTGTAACTCATTACACCCCCGTAGCTCTCTACTCATGAATAAAGAAGAAGCCAATAATAATGGTGGACAATGGACCAAAATCAGGGACATCTACAGCTTTTATATACTTCAAAGCTTGCCCGAATATTAAAAGTTTGCATCAGTATGGTGTTTCTAAATGTGGTCTATTTAGTGATTGCAGTCTTCAAATGAATTGTCAGAAAATTCCGAAATTTTAAGAGGAGCAAACCAAAATATGAAGGAAAAAATCAGAAACATTCTGTAAATGTAGGGAAAGTTTGAGCATCTACCATGCCATATATGTTTGAGTGTTTGTGTGGTCTGCATTGCACTGAGCATCACTCATCTCTGCATTTTATTTTTAGTTGAAGTTCTTTATTTAAGGTTTGATCACTTCTGTTTTGCATCTTATTCTAGTATTACATTTGTTTTCTTTTAAGTTTTCAGTTCTGTTGGAGTTATAAGAGTTCCTCACCACCACCCACCCAGTCCTTGTTGTGTTCTTAAATTTGGTGGTTTTGAGTTGCGCTCCCCTACTATAAATCTCATTTTGGACACTCCTCCCAGTCCCATCTCATCAGATTATTCTACTGAGTAGAGAGAAATTATTTTGGAAAGCCCACCAACTTAGTTTATCAACCTTAAATTATTGTGTTGCCAACATACTGGCCGACAGATTCAGTGCCAACTTTACCCCTCTCTCTCCCCTTAAAGGACCAATCACAATACTAGAAGAATGCCAGACACCCAGTATTACTGCAGCACAGGTTAAAGCTGCATTGTCCAGGGCCAAGAATACAGCTTTCACAGGACCCGACAATATCCCTGGATGTTTTCTGCATGAACTGCAAAGTGAACTGGCACCACAGCTGTGTGCCCTGTTCAATGACAGCCTCACCTCAGGCTTTGTGCCTACAGAATGGTGCATTGCTACAGTCATTCCTCTCCATAAAGGGGGAGTGATTACAGACCCTGGGAATTATTGCACCATTAGCCTGATGAGTCTGATATGTAAGGCTATGGAGCGCATTATCATGGACCTAATTAACAAAGATATAGGGAATCTCCAAACTCTGGATCCCACGCAATTTGGTTTTGTGAAGGGTAGATCATGCCTGCTCAACCTGGTTGAATTCTTATAGTCAGTCACCAGAGCTGTGGATGAGGGCAAGGCAGTTCATACAGCCTACCTCAATCTGGCCAAGGCCTTTGATATCATTTCCAACTCAGGAATTATTGATAGATACACCAAACTAGGCATCAACCCCTATATCACTAGGTAGGTTGCAAATTGGCTCATAGATAGAACCCACAGTGTGAAAGCAGACTCCAAGTCAGACTGCCGACCAGTCACGAGTGGAGTCCCACAGGGATCAGTCTGGGGTCCTCTCCTGTTTGGCATCTACTTCTCAGAAGTCCAGGCCAACATGGAGGTACTCTGGCTGACCAAGTTCACCGACAGTTGCAAGCTGGGAGCCATTATTAACTCCCCAAGTGATGTAGACATCCTACAGAAAGGCCTCACTGAGACCAACAACTGGTGTCAAAACCATGGCCTTAAGTTTAATGCCAAAAAATGCATCATCATCCCCTTTGGAAAAAACTCAGTTCCCCCTAATTACTACACTGATGGTAGCCCACTGAACACTGAAGGTGTTATAAGAGATCTGGGGTCACAGGTTGACAGCAACCTCTCCTTCGACCACCACATTGCCACTGTGGTCAGAAAGTCCTTCTATGTGGCACATCTCATTATTAAGTGTTTTGCATTCAGGAAGAAAGAGGTCATCATCTCTCTCTACTCTTCCCTCATTAGACCAGTCATGGAGTATAATGCCCCATTTGGCATGTACCTCACTAAACACATACAACAGCTGGAAAGGCCACAAAAGTACCTCACAAAGAGGTCCTAGGCCTTAAATGCATGTCCTACACTGACAGACTCAAACAACTCCAGCTATTCTGTCTCATATCATCTATTAAGAGGCGATCTCTGCTTGACTTACAAAGCCATGTCTGACCTAGCCCTGTTAGAAGTGTTACACCTAAAGAAATCCAAATCCCTCTGCATCACATGCTCCAGGGACCTCGACCTCATTACCACAATCAACAGAACATGCTAGAGGGACAGGTTCATAACCCAGAGACTACCCATGCTCTGAAATAGACTTCCCATACATGTCAAGCAGAGCACCTCACTGGCCTTTTTCAAGAGAAATCTTAATGAGTGGATGGGAAATAGAAAGTTCATCCTGGGATCACTCCAGTGGCTCTACTTGATAGAGGCACCGGGAACTAACAGCAGCATGATTCCAGGGTACTTCTATGGGCTAGGCTTGTAAAGGCTCCAGGGCCGTTGGCCTAGTACGCACCTATGAACTATGAGCTTATATATAATCATACATATCATATCATATCATATATCTATATATATATATATATATATATATATATATATATATATATTATATATATATATATATATATATATATATATATATATAATTTAGAGAGAGAGAGAGAGAAAAACAGAGAGATAGATATATATAGCTATATAGATATATAAGTCATATACAAGTTATAGCTGCATGCATTTTATTGCGTGCTGAAATTGTGGTGTTTTCTGTCACTGGTACAGTTTGTCAAATTATGTAATGGTAGAAATTAATTACAGTGACCATTATGTACTTCAAGGGTTTTTGCCCTTTTTTCAAGTTTGTGTCACCCTTGAGTTAGTATATTTAATTTCCTGGAGTGTGGCGATGGAGCCCTCCACATAAAATGCTGTTTTTTTGTTTTACTTTGTGTGATTTGTGTGATTTGTGTGATTTTGTGACTTTGTGTGATTGCCTTTTTTGAAATGATTTTAGTGACGATTAATGAAAACTGACAGTAAGTTTGTTTGATGTTTTGTGTCTTGATCAAACTTACCGGCAATTAACCATTATAAACTGATAAATATATATATATATATATATATATATATATATATATATATATATATATATATATATATATATATTTCACAGAGACATATACATACAGTGACACACACACAGACACAAACACACTCACAGTGTATGTATGTTGCATGTATATGTGTATATGTTGCACAAGGCTATGAGCTTTCCCTGTAAGATCCCTAGAACAAACATTAAGCCCCATAACTATATCAATATATTAATATTCCCTTCATTAACTTCAAAGGTATAGTAAGTCTCTTATGTGCCATCTTTTTTTCTGGAGCACTACTTCAGAAAGTGAAATGTAAAATTAGGTATAAGGCATCATGACCAAATATTGTGAACTATTTTGAATTTGTAATAATAAATGACAGCTTCTGCTGACAAGGTTGCACATTTATTTCTTAGTAGTGGTTATTGAAAACATATATAATACATTAAGCACTGAAACATAGAGGACTGATCATTCAGTTCTTTCCTTAAAGTATATTAAAGTGAAATCCTTTGGTTAGTGAAAAAGCCTAAATAAATTGCAGATTTCCTCTGCTGTAAAGAAGAAGCCTTGGTACACATTGCTGCCAGCTGTGCTAGTCAGGTAACATAGAAAAGTAAAATGGCATACAGTTACGCAAGCACATACAACATTCTCCCTGTAGCAGAACTATGCTCGACACACTAATGTATTCCTGACACTTCCCCATCTATTTTCACACAGCAGCACAATCTGGAAAACACGTAAAAGATCTACCGGTGGCTTAAAGTCTAGATCTAAGTGCACAGTGGGCATTCTGACACACACACACACACACACACACACACACACACACACACACACACACACACACACACACGCACATACATGCGTGCACACACACACACACACGCTTACTTTTAAAGTACTTTTTACCTTCCTTGCTGGCATTAGCAGGCATACTGTCTGTAAAATAATACCATACTTAAAAAAAACAAAAAAAAACTTTTTTCTGCACTCATTCCTTTGCACTCCCATAATGAAGTGAAGTCATGTACTTTTACTTGTCTGTCTTAGTCACTTAAGACAGCCTGAGCCAATAGGCAAGCCTCTGCACTGCTTCATGGAGCATGCTGGTGAGACCCTTGTTGATGTTTCCAATGCACTTGACAACAATATGAAAGAGCTCCAGAGGCTGCTAGAGTAAGTTTGCAGTTGGGATGTCTTGAAAATAGCCCAGTGAGTGGACTAAGTTGATTTTTTTTTCAGTCTCGGGTTTTGTCAGAACTTTGCACATGCTTAGATTTCTGAAAATGAACTAAGCAGTAAAAGTGAAAGTCTAGTCGACTTTCTAAGTTTTATGGTGGTTTGTATTTTTTCCTCTTTCTTTTTAATGATGGAGGCTACAGCCCAGCAGGCAGTACCAGGAGTCGCCCCTGATTTAGCCTCAGTAGCGGTTAATGCCCTTAACTAACCTGGAAACCTTCTTCTGCAACCAGAAGGAACCAGTAAACTAATTATAGTAAAACCTCAGTAATTTAGCACTAAAAACAATGCAAGCAGTACCAGTACACTCAATATTAAAGCAATTTCATCAAACGTCATCTAGCCTGGTGAGTAGCTTAAAGGGAAAGGATTTGTAAAATGATACTTACGTGCTTATTGTCAACAGCCAATAAATGGTGTGGGGGAGGGTCTTGTGATGTCATATTTGTCCTCCTCTACTCATCACTCATTAGACCCATTATTGAGTACAATGCCCCATTTGGGATGTACCTTACTAGACACCTGCAACAACTGGAGAGGCCTGAAAAATACCTCACAAAGAGGATAACGGGCCTAAAACAGATGCCCTACGCCACCAGGCTAAAAAAACTTAATTTGTACTCGGTTGTATACTGGCTACTCAGAGGTGATCTCTGCCTGACATACAAGGCTATGTCAAACCTCGAATTGCTGGAAATGCTCCACCTAAGTAAAACCCAATCTACCCAGGCTACACACTCTAGAGACATTAACCTGGTCTCTACAATAAACAGGACTTGGAGGGATAGATTTGTTTCCCAGAGACTCCCCCTGCTCTGGAATAAGGTCCCCAGATATGTGAAGCAGAGCTCCTCATTAGTGCTTTTCAAGAAGAATCTTGATGAGTTGATGGAGAACAGGAAATTCACATGGGGACTCACTTCTGTGATCCTGCTCGACAGAGCTGCAGGTAACTAAATCACATGGGAGGTGCAAGCCGAAATATTTTAGCTAGGCTTAATTATGCCCTAGGGCCAATAGCCTAGTACCTACCTATGAACCTATTTAAGAACACAACAATAACAGGGTGTGTTGTCAACAGCCAATAAACAGGGAGAGGGATGGACCTTTGATGTCAGATTTAAGAACACAACAATAATGGAAGAAAACCTAATTAGACCCTTGGCTCTGAGCTGACTGGCATGGAACTGTTTCAATGCAAAGTCCTGAGCTAGCCTGACATACATTCATTACATAAGAAAGAAACTATGATTTAATAACAGCAGTTAGTCTACTTAAATAGCAAAATGCAGTACAACTTTCTACTGGAATTAATAATATAGGCTTACAGACATTAGCTAAAGCACATACAGAATGTTAAAATAAACTTAAAAACTGATCAAGAAATTAAACCTCTTCACTTAGCTGTGTTTTCTAAGTCACTTTTACATTTATGGCACTGTGTCATCATCCTGCATAATCACTGTGGTAGACTCTGTGCCACCATCATGGGCCTAGATCATTCCCCCATTCATGGTCTGGTTATTGGCACTGATCAATATTGACACACTAATGAGTACTGAAACACTGATGGATATTAACACACAGATAATACTGACACACTGTATGAAAGATTAATGAATATTAATACACTGATAGATATTGAGACATTGATAATATGGACACACTGATGGATATTGATACACTGATAATATTGATACACTGATAATATTGCCACACTGATGAATACTGACACAGTGATGGATACTGACACACTGATAATATTGACACACTAGTGGATACTGACACACTGATAATATTGCCACACTGATGGATATTGACACAGTGATGGATACTGACACACTGATAATATTGACACACGGACAGATATTGACACAGTGATGGATATTGACACACTGATAATATTTATACACTGATGGATATTGAAAACAATGATAGTGACAAACTGATAATAATGCCACACAGATATTACAGACACAGTGATTGATACTAATGCACTGATAGTACTGACACAATGATAATATTGACCCACTGATGGATATTGACACACTGATAATATTGACACACTGATGGATATTGACATGCTGATAATATTGACTCACTGATAATATTGACAAATTGAGAGCATTGACACATTGATAATATTGATAGACTGATAAATACTGACACATTGATAATATTGACACACTAATAATATTAACACACTGATAAATACTGACACACTGATAACACTGACCCACTGATGAATATTGACACAGTGATTGATATTGAAACACTGATAATATTGACACACTGATGAATATTGACACACTGCTAGATATTGACACACCGATGGATATTGACACACTGATAATATTGATACATTGAAAAATACTGACACACTGACAATATTGATAAACTGAAATACTGACACACGAATGGATATTGACACACTCATAATATTGACACACTGATGTATACTGACACACCGATAATATTGACACACTAATGGATATTGACACACTGATAATATTGCCACACTGATAATATTGACACACGGATGGATATTGACACACTGACAATATTGACACACTGATGGACATTGAAACATTGATGAATATTAATACTCTGATAGATATTGAAACTGATAATATTGACACACTGATGGATACTGACACACTGACAGATATTGACACACTGATAATATTGACAAACTTATAATATTGACACACTGATGGATATTGACACTGATAATATTGACAAACTGATGGATATTGACATATTGATGGATATTGACATACTGATAATATTGACACCCTGATAATATTGACACACTGATGGATATTGACACACTGATAATATTGACAGACTGATGGATATTGGCATACTGATAATATTGACACACTGGTGGATATTGACACTGATAATATTGACACATAGTTGGATATTGAAAAACTGATGAATATTGACACACTGATGGATATTGACATACTGACAATATTACTACACTGATAAATACTAACACTGATATTATTGACACACTGATGGATATTGACACACTGATAATATTGATACACTGATAATACTGACACACTAATGGATATTGACACACCTGATAATACTGATAAACTGATAAATACTGACACACTGATAATATTGATGCACTGATGGATATTGACACACTGATAATATTGACACACTGGTGGATATTGACACACTGATAATATTGACACAGAGATGGATATTGAAAAACTGATGAATATTGATACTGATGGATACTGAAACACTCATAATATTGACACAGTGATGGATATTGACATACTGATGAATACTGACACACTAATAAATATTGACACACTGAAGAATATTGACATACTGATAATATTGACACTCTCATAATACTGACACACTGATGGATATTGACACACTGATAATATTAACACACTGATGGATACTGACACATTGGTGGATATTGACATACTGATAATATTGACACAGTGATATATACTGACACACTGTTAATATTGACACACTGATGGATATTGACACACTAATAATATTGACACACAGATGGATATTGACATACTGATAATATTGAAACACTGATGGATACTGACACACTGATAATATTGACACACAGATGGATATTGAAACACTGATGAATATTGACCCACTGATGGATATTGAGACACTGATGGATAATGACAAAGTGATGGATATTGACACACTGATCATATTGACACTGATAATATTGACACACTGATGGATAATGACATACTGATAATATTGACACACTGATGCATATTGACACACTGATAACATTGACACGCTGATGGATATTGATATACTGATAATATTGACACCCTGAAAATATTGACACACTAATGTATATTGACAAACTGATAATATTAACACACTGATGGATATTGACACACTGATGGATATTGACATACTGATAATATTGACACACTGTTGATATTGACATACTGATGGATATTGACACACTGATAATATTGACACACTGATGGATATTGACACATTGATAACATTGATACATTGATAATACTGACACACTAATGGATATTGACAAACTGATAATGTTGACACAGTGATGGATATTGACATACTGATGAATATTGACACACAGATGGATATTGACACACTCGTAATATTGTTAGAGTGATGGATATTGACATACTGATGAATATTGACACACTGGATATTGACATACTGATAATAATGACACACTGATACATACTGACACACTGTTAATATTGACACTGACGGATATTGACACATGGATAATATTGACACACTGATGGATATTGACACACTGATGGATATTGACACACTGATGGATATTGATACACTGATAATATTGATACACTGATGGATATTGACACACTGATAATATTGACACGCTGATGGATATTGACACACTGATATTGACACAGTGATGGATATTGACATACTGATGAATATTGACACACTGATGGATGGGGCGGCCACGGTAGTGCAGTGGTTAGCATTGTCGCCTCACAGCAAGAGGTTCTCTGGTTTGATCCTTGGCTGGGGTGCTTTCTATGCAGATTCTGCATGTCCTCCCTGTGGTCATGTGGGTTTCCTCTGGGTGCTCTGGTTTCCTCCCACATCCCAAAGACATGCAGTAGGTGGATTGGACACTCTAAATTAGCCCTAGTTGTGAGTGCGTGTGTGTGTGTGCCTTCTGTGGAAGGTTGGGCGCTGGGCTGGCAACTCGACACTGTAAAACTCCACTGCCAATTATGAGCGGACAGGTGATCCTCTGTGGCGACCCCTAACAGGGAAAAGCCAAAAGAAGAAGAAGAAGAATTGACACACTGATGGATATTGACACACTGATATTGATGGACTGATAATACTGACACACTGATGGATATTGGCACACCGATAATATTGACACACTGATGGATATTGACACACTGGTGGATATTGACATAATGATAATATTGACACAGTGATACATACTGACACACTGTTAATATTGACACACTGATGGATATTGACACATTGATAATATTGACACACTGATGGATATTGACATACTGATAATATTGAAAAACTGATGGATATTGACACACTGATAATATTGACACACTGATGGATACTGACACACTGATAATATTAACGCACTGATGGATACTGAACCATTGATGAATATTGACCCACTGATGGATATTGACAAACTGATGGATAATGACAAAGTGATGGATATTGACACACTGATCATATTGACACACTGATGGATAATGACATACTGATAATATTGACACACTGATAATATTGACACACTGGTGGATATTGACACACTGATAATATTGATACCGTGATAATATTGACACACTGATATATATTGACACACTGATAATATTGACACACTGATGGATATTGACACACTGATAATATTGACACACTGTTAATATTGACACACTGATGGATATTGACACACTGATAATATTGACACACTGATGGATATTGACACACTGATAATATTGATACATTGATAATACTAACACACTAATGGATATTGACACACTGATAATATTGACACACTGATAATATTGAGACACTGATAATATTGACACACTGATGGATATTGACACACTGATATTATTGACACAGTGATGGATATTGACATACTGATGAATATTGACACACTGATGGATATTGACACACTCATAATATTGTCAGAGTGATGGATATTGACATACTGATGAATAATGACATGCTGATGGATATTGACATACTGATAATATTGACATACTGATGGATATTGACACACTGGATATTGACATACTGATGGATATTGACACACTAATAATATTGATACACTGATGGATATTGACACACTGATAATAGTGACACACTGATGGATATTGACACACTGATAATATTGACACACTGTTAATAATGACTCACTGATGGATATTGACACATTGATAATATTGACACACTGATGGATATTGACACACTAATAATATTGATACACTGATGGATATTGACACACTGATAATAGTGACACAGTGATGGATATTGACACACAGATATTGACACAGTGATGGATATTGACATACTGATGAATATTGACACTGATATTGATGGACTGATAATATTGACACACTAATAATACTGGCACACTGATGGATATTGGCACACTGATAATATTGACACTGATAATATTGACACACTGATGGATAATGACATACTGATAATATTTACACTGATGCATATTGACACACTGATAATATTGACATACTGATAATACTGTCACACTGATGGATATTGACACATTCATAATATTGACACACTGTTAATATTGACATACTGATGGATATTGACACCTTGATAATATTGACACACTGATGGATATTGACACACTGATAATATTGATACATTGATAATACTGACACACTAATGGATATTGACACACTGATAATATTGACACACTGATGAATATTTAAACATTAATGAATATTAATTCACTGATAAATATTGAGACATTGATAATATGGGCACACTGATGGATATTGATACACTGATAATATTGATACACTGATAAATACTGATACACTGATAATATTGCCACACTGATGGATATTGACACAGTAATGGATACTGACACACTAATAATATTGACACACTGACAGATATTGACACAGTGATAATATTTATACCCTGATGGATATTGAAAACAATGATAGTGACAAACTGATAATATTGCCACACAGATATTACTGACACAGTGATTGATATTAATGCACTGACAGTACTGACACATTGATAATATTGACCCACTGATGGATATTGACACATTGATAATATTGACAAACTGATGGATATTGACATGCTGATAATATTGACTCACTGATAATATTCACAAATTGGGAGCATTGACACACTGATAATATTGATACACTGATAAATACTGACACACTGATAATATTGACACACTAATAATATTGACACACTGATAAATACTGACACTGATAACATTGACCCACTGATGGATATTGACACAGTGATTGATATTGAAACACTGATAATATTGACACACTGCTAGATATTGATACACAGATGGATATTGACACACTGATAATATTGATACATTGATAAATACTGACACACTGACAATATTGATACACTGAAAATACTGACACACTGATGGATATTGACACACTCATAATAATGCCACACTGATAAGTAGTGACACACTGATAATATTAACACACTGATGGATATTTACGCACTGATAATATTGACACACTGATGGATATTGAAACATTGATGAATATTAATACACTGATAGATATTGAGACATTGATAATATTGACACACTGACAGATATTGACAAAGTGATGGATATTGACACACTGGTAATATTGACAAACTGATGGATACTGACACACTGATAATATTGACAAACTGATGGATATTGACATATTGATGGATATTGACATACTGATAATATTGACACACTGATGGATATTGACACACTGATAATATTGACAGACTGATAGTTGTTGACACACTGATGGATATTGGCATACTGATAATATTGACACACTGATATATACTGATGCACTGTTAATATTGACACAATGATGGATACTGGTACACTGATAATATTGAAACACTGAAGGATATCGACACACTGATAATATTGACACACTGATGGATATTGACACACTGATAATATTGATACACTGATAATAATGACACACTAATGGATATTGACACACTGATAATATTGATAAACTGATAAATACTGACACATATAATACTGACACACTGATAATATTGACACATTGATGGATATTGACACACTGATAATATTGACACACTGGTGGATATTGACACTGATAATATTGACACATAGTTGGATATTGAAAAACTGATGAATATTGACACACTGATGGATACTGAAACTCATAATATTGACACAGTGATGGATATTGACATACTGATGAATATTGACACACTAATGAATATTGACACACTGAAGAATACTGACATACTGATAATATTGACACTCTCATAATACTGACACACTGATGGATATTGACACACTGATAATATTGACACAGTGATACATACTGACCCACTGTTAATACTGACACACAGATGGATACTGACACACTGATAATATTGACACACTGATGGATATTGACATATTGATAATATTGAAACACTGCTGGATATTGACACAATGATAATATTGACACACTGATGGATAGGGGCACACTGATAATATTGACACTCTGATGGATATTGAAACATTGATGAACATTGACCCACTGATGGATATTGAAACACTAATGGATAATGACAAAGTGATGGATATTGACACACTGATGATATTGACACTGATAATATTGACACACTGATGCATATTGGCACACTGATAATATTGACACACTGATAGCTATTGACACTGGTGGATATTGACATACGGATAATATTGGCACACTGATGTATATTGACATACTGATAATATTAACACACTGATGGATATTGACACACTGATGGATATTGACATACTCATAATATTGACACACTGTTAATATTGACATACTGATGGATATTGACACCCTGATAATACTGACACACTAATGGATATTGACACACTGATAATATTGATACATTGATAATACTGACACACTAACGGATATTGACAAACTGATAATATTGACACACTGATGGATATTGACACACTGATAATATTGACATACTGATGAATATTGACACACTGATGGATATTGACATACTGATAATATTGACACACTGATGGATATTGACACACTGAATATTGACATACTGATAATACTGACACACTGATACATACTGACACACTTTTAATATTGACACACTGATGGATATTGACACACTGATAATATTGACATACTGATGGATATTGACACACTGATAATATTGATACACTGATGGATATTGGCACACTAATAATATTGACACACTGATGGATATTGACACACTGATATTGACACAGTGATGGATATTGACATACTGATGAATATTGACACACTGATGGACATTGACACACTGATATTGATGGACTGATAATACTGACACACTGATAATACTGACACACTGATGGATATTGGCACACTGATAATACTTAAACACTGACAATGTTGATACAGTGATGGATACTAACACACTGATGAATATTGACACACTAACGAATATTGAAAAATAATGGATATTGACACACTGATAATATTCCCCGACTAATGGATATTCAGTCACTAATCAATATTGGTGCAATGATTGTGGCACACTGTTAACATTGATGGAATGATAATATTGACACCATGATGGATATTGACACACTGATAATACTGACACACGGTTGGATATTGACACACTGATACTATTGATGGACTGATAATATTGACACACTGAATACTGACACACTGATAATATTGATAAACTGATGAATACTGACACTGAGACATATTGAGACACTGATGAGTACAGAAACACTGATGGATATTAACACACAGATAATATTGACATACTGATGAATATTGAAACATTAATGAATATTAATACACTGATAGATATTGAGACATTGATAATATGGACACACTGATGGATATTGATACACTGATAATATTGCCACACTGATGGATATTGACACAGCGATAAATACTGACACACTGATACTACTGACACACTGATAATATTGACACACTGACAGATATTGACACAGTGATTGATATTAATGCACTTATAGTACTGACACAATGATAATATTGACCCACTGATGGATATTGACACACTGATAATATTGACACACTGATGGATATTGACATGCTGATAATATTGACTCACTGATAATATTGACAAATTGATATTGACACACTGATAATATTGATACACTGATAAATATTGACACACTGATAATATTGACCCACTAATAATATTGACACACTGATAAATACAGACACATTGATAACATTGACCCACTGATGGATATTGACACAGTGATTGATATTGAAACACTGATAATATTGACACACTGATGAATATTGACACACTGATGGATATTGACACACTGATAATATTGATACATTGATAAATACTGACACACTGACAATATTGATACACTGATAAATACTGACACACTGGTGGATATTGACACACTCATAATATTGACACACTGATGTATACTGACACACCGATACTATTGACACACTAATGGATATTGACACACTCATAATATTGCCACACTGATAAGTAGTGACACACCGATAATATTGACACACTAATGGATATTGAAACATTGATGAATATTAATACACTGATAGATATTGAGACATTGATAATATTGACACACTGACGGATATTGACAAAGCGATGATTATTGACACACTGATAATATTGACAAACTGATAATATTGACACACTGATGGATATTGACACACTGATAATACTGACAAACTGATGGATATTGACATATTGATGGATATTGACATACTGATAATATTGACACCCTGATAATATTGACAGACTGATAGTTATTGACACACTGATGGATATTGGCATACTGATAATATTGACACACTGATATATACTGATGCACTGTTAATATCAACACAATGATGGATACTGACATACTGATAATATTGACACACTGATGGATATTGATATATTGATAATATTGACACACTGATGGATATCGACACAGTGATAATATTGACACACTGATGGATATTGACATACTGATAATATTAATACACTGATAAATACTAACACTGATAATATTCACACTGATGGATATTGGCACGCTGATAATATTTATACACTGAAAATACTGACACACTAATGGATATTGACACACTGATAATATTGATAAACTGATAAATACTGACACACTGATAATATTGACACATTGATGGATATTGACACACTGATAATATTGACACACTGGTGGATATTAACACACTGATAATATTGACACAGAGATGGATACTGAAAAACTGATGAATATTGACACACTGATGGATATTGACACACTGATAATATTGACACACTGATGGATATTGACACACTGGTGGATATTGACATACTGATAATATTGACACAGTGATACATACTGATACACTTAATATTCACACACTGATGGATATTGACACACTGATAATATTGAAACACCAATGGATATTGACACACTGATAATATTGACACACTGATGGAAACTGACACACTGATAATATTGACACACTGATGGATATTGAAACATTGATGAATATTGACCAACTGATGGATATTGACACACTGATGGATAATGACATACTGATAATATTGACACACTGATGCATATTGACACACTGATGTATATTGATACACTGATGGATATTGACATACTGATAATATTGACACACTGTTAATATTGACATACTGATGTATATTGACCCACTGATAATATTGACACACTAAAGGATATTGACACACTGATAATATTGATACATTGATAATACTGACATACTAATGGATATTGACACACTGCTAATATTGACACACTGATAATATTGATACACTGATAATATTGATACACTGATAATATTGACACACTGATGGATATTGACACACTGATAATATTGACACAGTGATGGATATTGACATACTGATGAATATTGACACACTGATGGATATTGACATACTGATAATATTGACACACTGATGGATATTGACACATTGATAATATTGACACACTGATAATATTGACACACTGATGGATATTGACACACTAATAATATTGATACACTGATGGATATTGACACACTGATAATATTGACACACTGATGGATATTGACTCAATGATATTGACAAAGTGATGGATATTGACACACTGATAATATTGACACACTGATGGATATTGACTCAATGATATTGATGGACTGATAATACTGACTCACTGATGGATATTGGCACACTGATAATATTGACACACTGATAATATTTAAACAAAGACAATGCTGATACAGTGATGGATACTGACACACTGATTAATATTGAGACACTAACGAATATTGAAAAAGAATGGATATTGGCACACTGATAATATTCCCCCACTAATGGATATTCAGTCACTAATCAATATTGATGCAATGATAGTGGCACACTGTTAACATCGATGGACTGATAATATTGACACCATTATGGAGATTGACACAGTGATAATACTGACACATGGATGGATATTGACACACTGATACTATTGATGGACTGATAATACTGACACACTGATAATATTGATAAACTGATAAATACTGACACTGAGACATACTGACACACTGATAAATACTGATACACTGATAATACAGACACACTGATGAATATTGAAACACTGATAATATTAATGGACTGATAATACTGACACACTGATAGATATTGGCACACTGATGAATATTGACACACTGACAGCACTGGCACACTGATAATATTGATACACTGATAAATACTGACAATGATAATAGTGACGCACTGAGGGATATTGGCAAACGGATGGATATAGACGCACTGATATATTGACACATTGACAGCACTGACACACTGATAAATACTGATACATGGATAAATACTGACACTGATAGTATTGATGCACTGATGGATATTGGCAAATGGATGGATATTGACACACTGATAATATTGACACATTGAGATCACTGACACACTGATAAAACTGACACACTGATGGATATTAACACAGTGATGGATACTGACACATTGATAATACTGACACATTGATAATATTGACACATTGAGAGCACTGACACACTGCTAATATTGATACACTGACGGATAGTGACATACTGATAATACTGATAAACTGATAGCTACTGACACACTGATAATATTGACACACAAATGGATATTGGCATACTGATAATATTGATACACTGATAAATACTAACACTGATAATATTGACACACTGATGGATATTGACACACTGATAATATTGATACACTGATAATACTGACACACTAATGGATATTGACACACTGATAATATTGATACATTGATAATACTGACACACTAACGGATATTGACAAACTGATAATATTGACACACTGATGGATATTGACACACTGATAATATTGACATACTGATGAATATTGACACACTGATGGATATTGACATACTGATAATATTGACACACTGATGGATATTGACACACTGAATATTGACATACTGATAATACTGACACACTGATACATACTGACACACTTTTAATATTGACACACTGATGGATATTGACACATTGATAATATTGACACACTGACGGATATTGACACACTGATAATATTGACATACTGATGGATATTGACACACTGATAATATTGATACACTGATGGATATTGGAACACTGATAATATTGACACACTGATGGATATTGACATACTGATATTGACACAGTGATGGATATTGACATACTGATAATACTGACACACTGATGGATATTGGCACACTGATAATATTTAAACACTGACAATGTTGATACAGTGATGGATACTAACACACTGATGAATATTGACACACTAATGAATATTGAAAAAGAATGGATATTGACACACTGATAATATTCCCCGACTAATGGATATTCAGTCACTAATCAATATTGGTGCAATGATTGTGGCACACTGTTAACATTGATGGAATGATAATATTGACACCATGATGGATATTGACACACTGATAATACTGACACACGGTTGGATATTGACACACTGATACTATTGATGGACTGATAATATTGACACACTGAATACTGACACACTGATAATATTGATAAACTGATAAATACTGACACTGAGACATATTGAGACACTGATGAGTACAGAAACACTGATGGATATTAACACACAGATAATATTGACATACTGATGAATATTGAAACATTAATGAATATTAATACACTGATAGATATTGAGACATTGATAATATGGACACACTGATGGATATTGATACACTGATAATATTGATACACTGATAATATTGCCACACTGATGGATATTGACACAGCGATAGATACTGACACACTGATACTACTGACACACTGATGGATACTGACATACTGATAATATTGACACACTGACAGATATTGACACAGTGATTGATATTAATGCACTTATAGTACTGAAACAATGATAATATTGACCCACTGATGGATATTGACACACTGATAATATTGACACACTGATGGATATTGACATGCTGATAATATTGACTCACTGATAATATTGACAAATTGAGAGCATTGACACACTGATAATATTGATACACTGATAAATATTGACACACTGATAATATTGACCCACTAATAATATTGACACACTGATAAATACAGACACATTGATAACATTGACCCACTGATGGATATTGACACAGTGATTGATATTGAAACACTGATAATATTGACACACTGATGAATATTGACACACTGATGGATATTGACACACTGATAATATTGATACATTGATAAATACTGACACACTGACAATATTGATACACTGATAAATACTGACACACTGGTGGATATTGACACACTCATAATATTGCCACACTGATAAGTAGTGACACACTGATAATATTGACACACTAATGGATATTGAAACATTGATGAATATTAATACACTGATAGATATTGAGACATTGATAATATTGACACACTGACGGATATTGACAAAGCGATGGTTATTGACACACTGATAATATTGACAAACTGATAATATTGACACATTGATGGATATTGACACACTGATAATACTGACAAACTGATGGATATTGACATATTGATGGATATTGACATACTGATAATATTGGCACCCTGATAATATTGACACACTGATAATATTGACAGACTGATAGTTATTGACACACTGATGGATATTGGCATACTGATAATATTGACACACTGATATATACAGATGCACTGTTAATATCAACACAATGATGGATACTGACATGCTGATAATACTGACACACTGATGGATATTGATACATTGATAATATTGACACACTGATGGATATCGACACAGTGATAATATTGACACACTGATGGAAATTGACATACTGATAATATTAATACACTGATAAATACTAACACTGATAATATTCACACTGATGGATATTGGCATGCTGATAATATTTATACACTGGATTCAAAGATGGCTGCCATGCTGTAAACACTGCTAAACTGCAGCTCTTCAATTAACCCGAGGAAAATCTCTGATCTGAGTGGATATCAGGAGGTTTTAACATCAAATTGACGATAAAAAGTTGCATTTATACTGACCTAATCTAAAATCAGTTAAAAAAGTGGGAAAAAAAGTATTTATCCATCAGGATTACAAGTGATTACTTTGCTCTGAAGAGAGAAGCAAACAAAGGACCGTGTGCTTTCTTTATTCTGCCTTTCTGCTTGGGGAAAGAAAAATCTTGCAACAAGGAAGAACCATGGAAACCACTACTACTAAGACAAAGTTGTCAGAACTACAGTCGCCAGTAAAGGATGGAACTGCGAAAAAACAAAGGATTACTAGGCAGCAGGAACAACAGAAACCAGAAACTAGATCCAGGACTGATCAGCCACTAAACATGGAGGATATCAAACATGCTTTACTACCTATACAGGAAGCTCTAAAGGACTTGACCTCACAAATACAAACATTTGGAGTTTTATGCAATCAATTGCTTCAGAGAATGGACAAAACTGAGACCAGAATTTCTGAAATAGAGGACAAAATTGACATGCTGGAGAAAAAAATTAAAGGTATGTGATGTGGATGTACAAGCCATGCAAAATAAACTTATTGATTTAGAAGCAAGGTCTAGAAGAAATAATATTATTATAAGAGGAATCCCTGAAAACATCCAGTATGCAGAGCTAATACCAGCCATAACACAAATATTTGAAATCCTGTTAAATGATGCTGATGGGGTGAAACAGATTGTAATAGAAAGGGCACACAGAGCACTGAGAGAGGTATATGCTTCTACTATGCCTAGACCTGTATATGTTAAGATATTGAACTTTCAAGATGTTAGCAAAATACTGTTTACTGCAAAAAAAATGGTGGCTATGTTATGTGGAAAAATGTTAAAATATTTCTGGCTCAAGATTTACCATTACAAGTAAGGCAGGCTAGACAGTCTTTATCTGCTTACTGTAAATTTCTGATTGATAAACAAATTAAATTCCAGATGAAATACCCCAATATGCTTACATTTATGGTGGATGTTACTAAATATTCTGTTTCCAATAAAAATCAGGCAAAAGAAGTGTTTCTGAAAGTTTTTAAAGTTCTACCTGCATCAGAGGGCTGAAAAGAACTTCAATTGAGACTGGCATGTTCCTGTAGTCAGATCCAGCATGTATTTTACCTCAAGGCTTTTCTAATCCTTTGTTTCTTCACTAAACTGTTCAGGCCTCTGAAAGAGCAATAAAACTGTTTGTTTATGCTAATCTGAGGGTCTGCTGTCTGGTTTCCAGACTTTTATAGCCTCCAAGGTCTATTTCCATTGTGTGGTAAACAGGAAATGCCTGGATTTCAACTGAGAGTGTCGATTTGGATGTAATACTTCCTGTGGTCCTGCTGTGAAAGAGGTCCCCCGTCGTGAGTATTTCTGATGGTTTCCTGGCTTGAGAAGACAAAGAAAACTGAAAATAATATGTTAATGTTCTTTTTATAATGAAATAACATTACAGTATGTACTTAAAGCACATAATAACATGTACTTTTACTATTTTTTTCAACTTTTATAGGTGTGAACCAAAATTGTTTTTTTTACTATATGCAGTGAATGGCAGGCACTGTGTAGGGTACAGATTTAAAATGTAGGATGCATTTTTTTTTTCTCTCTCCTCTCCTGTAAAAAGTTTATGTACATAATGATTGCAACAAAACAGATACTTAAGGTAGGATAAAATAAGTACCCAATCTACTAAAACTTTCCTTTACATAGTAATAACCTTAGAAATGAGATTTGTTTAACTAATAGTTAAACCAAAGCTGTAGTTAAGTAGCGGTGTTTGGTAGGGAATGTGTAGTTTAGACTTTGATGTAGATATGCTAGAATATATAGGTTGTATGTTTAGGAAATGTTTTAAATGTTATTACCTGAAGTTTTTCAATGTGTTGGTGTATTTAACCTTGTTTATATTTTCTCTTATACAAGACCTATATAAATCCTGGTCCAGGGGTAAAGTGGGTAAGCACTGGTTAGGGACAGGATGTAGGAAATGCTTCCAGATTAGATATAGTGTACAGTCAATACATGTCAATTTGATAATTCCCCTCTTATATTGTTATTTGATACCAAGACCTGCGAATGTGGGAGTTGAACTCATGGAATGTTAAAGGGCTCCAGAACTTGAAGAAGAGAAAGCTGTTGCTACACATATTATTACAGGACAAAGCACTGTTTGTATTTCTACAGGAAACACATTTGATGAATGAACAATGGAATGATATTAGAAAAAAGAACTGGATTAGAGAGCTAGTGACATCAGAAGGTAAGACAAACAATGCGGGAGTGGCTATAATTATCAAAACCCAATACAAAGATAGGATTTTAGACTCCAAAGTGGATCCAAATGGGCGATGGTGTTATGTGATTTTATCGGATAATGCATTTGATAAACCTATCCTACTTTTGAATATATATGCCCCATGCAATGATCAACACAGTTTCATAGCATCATTATATCCAATATTAACACAATATGATGGTTATTATTTTGTTGTGGGTGGGGACTGGAATACCTATCAAAATCCAAAGTTGGATAGGTCTTGTCCACAGAGAGCATTTAATAAGCAGGCCGGGATAGCATTAAATGATTTTAAGGAAGATTTTCAATTATATGACCCCTTTTCTTATTCACAAGATATTAATAATGCAAATAAATACACCTTCTATTCACCATGCCACAAAATGTGGGCTAGAATAGATTACTTTTTGATATCTAAAGCACTAACGAATTTAGAACCAGTGGTGGTTATACATACTCGTCATCTATCAGATCACTCAAAAATTTTCTTAAAATTTTCTAAAGATTTAAAAGACACAAGAAGGCATAGGGGTTATAATTGGTCACTCAACCCAAATCTTTTAAGTAAAAAAGAGATAGCAGATGGAATTATAAAATATTTGAAAGAATTTACAGATAGCTTGAAGCTCCAAAAACATACTCCTGACATTGAATGGGTGACAGCTAAAGCTCAAATTAGAGGATTTCTTATACAAAAAGCCTCATATTATAAGAAAATTCATAATAGTGATATTCAAAAACTAGAAATAAGAATAAAACAACTTGATAATGAGCTGGTTCAGAATTTTAACGCTCAAACTGAGGAGGAAATGTTGAAGCTTTAAAGGGATCTCTTTTTGCTTCATAATAATAAATTAACACTTCAAGAACATAGGTGTTTAGTGAAATATGCTAATAATGTTCAAATACCATCAAAAGCACTGACAAGGATTATAACTCAATCAAAAACAACTGGATATATTTCGGAAATTCAGTATAACGACACAATATATTCTAAAACTGAGAATATTGTTGATGTTTTTGGGAAAATTTATACTAAGCCGTATGAGGGGCAAACTGGTAGGTCTCTACATAACCAGAATAAAAGTTTTCTGCAAAAAATTAACTTTCCAGAATTAGAAGAGACCAGCATACAAGGCACGCACGCAAGACAGTTGGTGCTCGGTCCAAACCACAACAATGAAACAAACAGAAGGGACCAGCACTCGAAGACAGCAGTTTAAAATATATTTAATTAGATTGTAACAACAACCTAATGTGAAATGCACATACCGGTTTCGGCCAACAATGCCTTTCTCAATGTGTCTTATCCAAATAATTTAATTACAGCCCATATTGCATTCAGCTAACAATTTATACTGCCTTCTTAAAGTGGTATGTTCCACATTCATTCTGTATTACTGACAGTTTAGCTAAACACAGTGACTCCATATTTTACAAATGAATTCACCAAAATAAACCTGTTACATACAACAAAGTATAACTTCAATGTTAATTTTGTAATCAACCTATAATTTATACTTATTTATATGGTGAAATCCATTTATAACAGCAATATTAAACCAGATGCGAGTAATATGAATTATATTTTATGAGTGAAAATCTGTGAAATATTCAGCATATTTTTAACATATTTTTAACTTTTTTAGGGTACATCTGCTGAATGACAGGTTATATATCCAATGTAATGCATGGAAAGATGCAAGAAATTTAAGGAATAATGATAGATACTGAAAATTATGAATAAATGAAGATAATCATGCTATATCTGAGATGACATATCACATTTGGATCAATATTACTCCGCTGTGAATATCACATTGTATACCATTTATCCTTCATGTACATGATATTCATTAAGTCCGGGTTTAAAAAGGGCCCCAAGTGTAGTGATCCATCTTTCTTCCATATTATTTAATCTATTGTGCCAACCCATTTTAAAATTCCTGTGTGATTGTATTCTGTCTATAATAATGAACTGAAATGAAGCTGTAGTATGTTGTCTAGTGTGTTTATATAATGCGTTGGTTATACACCTGTTTCGAATGGCGCTTAAATGTTCACTAATTCTGATCCTCATTGGCCTAGAAGTCTGGCCAACGTAAAAAGCAGAGCAAGAACATTGTGCTAAATATGTCACCCAGTCTGAACTGCAGTTGCCAAAGATTTTGATGTTAAAAATTTTTGGTGTATTTTTGCTGGTGAATTCTTTTGTTTTGCGAATGTGTTGACATAAACTGCAGTGTCCACATGGATAACAGCCAACCAATGTGTCTCCAAATAATGTGGTTTGGTTTTGTATACCAGGAAGGCGGCGTTTGTAATGTGCAAAATTGGACTGTATATTTCGTCCTCTTCGATAGGAAAATGAACAAGTTTCAGGAAGAATATCCCTAAGAAAAGAATTGGACTGTAAGGTTCCCCAATGTTTTTCAACAATTTGCCTGAACCATTTGGTATTATTACCATATGTAGTGATTAACCTAATCGGTTGTTTGGCTGACTGAAGCCCTTCTGTAGATTTATTTTATTGAAGTAAATCCTCACGTCTTTTTTTGTCAATTTGTGCAACTGTGTTGTTAAGTCGGTTGATATTATATCCTCTGTCTGTAAATCTGGCAGTTAATTCACTACTTTTTTTGTGATATTCTGTATCGGATGAACAAATCCTTTTAAGCCGTATATATTGTGATTTTGGAATATTGGTAATGATGTGGCGGGGGTGGGAACTTGTTGCATGTAGAATTGTGTTATATTGCGGAAATTTCCAATGTATTGTTGTTGACAAAGTATGGTCTTCAAGTCTGTTAATCAATACATCCAGAAACACAATTTCTGTATATCCAATGTTGATGGTAAATTCTATATCCCATGGGTTTTTGTTAAGATATGCCACAAACTTGGTGAGGACATCTCGGCTGCCTCGCCACCCCAACCAACAGTCATCTAAATATCTCCGCCATATATCCATATGTTCCAAAAAGATGTTTCGCTGGTTGTCATAAATAAGATGTAGTTCCAAATACCCCATGAAGAGATCAGCATAAATTGGAGCAAAGGAAGCTCCCATCGCTGTACCCTTAATTTGCCAAAATGGTATCCCTTCAAAATAGAATATTTTTTTTGTAAAACAAATTTGGTAAGTTGGATAAGGAAATTGTTAAATCCAGTGGAATATAATTTTGCTTCTGTGAGCCAGTATGTTACAGCTTGAATACCTGCAGAATGTGGTATACTTGTGTATAGAGATGTTACATCTAACGTGCACAAAAGCCAATTTTCCTCCAGTTGGGAATCTTCAAGGATGTTTAGGAATTGGGTCGTGTCTTGAATTCATGATCGTACCATGGACAATAGTGGTTTAAGATATTCCGTTAACAAAGCGGACAGTGGTTCAGTTAAGGACCCATGACCAGACACTATAGGTCTACCCGGGGGGTTATTTAAATTTTTGTGTGTCTTTGGTATTAAATAGAGAAATTGAGGCATGGGTTCTAGTACTTTTAGTTGGTTCGCCACCTTAGATGAAATGATTTCTTCTTCTTCCGCTAAATCCAGAAATAAATCTATTTCAGATTTAAAATTAGAAGTAGGATCTATTGCCATCTTGATGTAAAACCTAGAATCAGATAACTGTGTCATTGCCTCTGCCTTATATTTAGTATAATCCATGACAACAATGCCGCCTCCTTTATCTGCATTGGTAATGACAATGTTTTTATTTTGTTGTAATTGTATTAATGCTTCTCGTTCTTGTTTGTTTAAATTGTTACGTACGGTTTCATGGTTTTTCGAAAAATGTAAATCCCTTAAAACACATTCCTTGAATGTCGATACATATTTATCCATTGGGGGCATGAATGAAGATTTGCCAAATTTGAAACCTGTAGATCTTTGAGAGTTATTAGTATCTGAAAAAAATAGCTTAAGGTTAAGATTTCTGCAAAAATTGTTAATGTCTTCTACAAATGAATGTTCTGACACCGATGCTGTGGGTACAAAATTTAGGTGAACAGATGAACATATTTGCAGGAAGGACATTGATTTACTGACTTAGGTTTATATTGTACGGATACAGTCTGTTAATACTTGTCAAACCACACTGTGTGGAAATTCATTGATACAATGAATAGCCAACAATTTTGACCAAACACAAGGATCCACTTGATTTTTATATCAATATTTACAAAACTGTATGGTAGGGCTCAGCACCATTATTATTAGTGTTTCCAACACATGTAGAAGGCTATGTATTGAATATTTTTATCAATACAGAAACAAGGTGGATTATACCCCAACACTATAGGTGGTCCCCTCATCATAATTTTGCAAGATCTTGTGGCAGGTCAAAATCACTACAATATATATGACACAATATACACAGAATTTATGTGGCACTGGCAGTAAAAAGAAAAAGTAGGAAGATTTTTGGGAACCTGGTTGTAACTTATATATTCCTTATATTGATGGAAATAATATATCCAAAGAATTTTTTCTTTACAATTGTATTACGGTCCAAATATTTCAGATATATTATATTACACTGAGCGTTCAAATTTGATCAGGACTAAACCATATGTGTTCTATATATAGGTCACTATTTCCAATAATTTATAGTTAGTTGTTGCATTGATGCTGTTCGAAACAAATATTCATCTTAGATGTGGGTATTTCACATTTACTTGGGTTAATAAATGAGATCCTAATTTTTGGACATATCCGAATTTGATTTTTCAAAACTGGAAAGGTGTTCATTACACATATTGTTTATATTGACCTGAACCCAATATTATTTAGAAGTGAGAGAATCCAATTCAAAATAATAAAATTTTAAGTGAATAAATAACACTAGACTTAAATATACCCTTACGGTGGCAATTTTTACAAACAGTTGTGATTACAACCATCGCTCCTAAGGTGGTTCCACTGATTGTAAGGGAAGGTGAAGATTATAAAAATTTGGGATCCTTACGGTGGTTGATTATGAGATCACATTAAATCTAACTACACTTATTGTAAGGATCTAAATATTAGAAACATATTAAGATTAGAAAGTTAGGTTCAGGTGGACTGATTGTGTCCAACCATAGGTTGCTTTATGCACCAATAATCAATAAAATACAAAAAACCTAATAATAATTGGGTCAGGCAATTTGACAATACACATTATAAATACATTATAAATATCTTTGGATATATCCAAAAATTTATACTAAAAACTACATATATCTATTTGGATTAATAGAAGGGTTTGGACATCATCATAGCAAACATGGATTTAAATGACCTCTTAAAAGGCTTGACTGCGGATAAGGATAATTTAGAAGTCTTTGGGCTCAATTTGGACCATTCACCTATGAATGATAGCAATATCAATTCTAAGGATAAATGTACACAGGGATTCACTAAGTTACAACGTCAAATGAAGGCCTTTAGAACCAATATTTGGCACTTGAAATCATTTAAAGCATACAAAATCAAGGATATAACTCCCAGAGGGCTTAAGTTACAACCTTTGGTTCCCAATATTGATGAAGAACTAAGACAAGACTGGGCCAAGGCACAACATCAGGCATCAATGTTACTTATAGATTGCCTTATTAAGTATTATGAAAGAAATATTGAGACCCTTACTCCGGAACTACATAAAACTTGTTCTGAGGTTGAAGGTTTCTCTTCTACCACTTATTATTTAGACCAGTTGACACAACTATCTAAAGAACTAGAGCACATTGAAACAGACCTGAAGAAAAGGAAGCTACATAAATTCAATCGAGACGTAGGTGATTATGAACAAGGCATACCCTTTGTCACGGCAAAAAATGTCAGATTTAATGATGATACATTTAAATTTTCTAGAGGTAGAAAACGACCAAGATCCATATTAAAAAAACAATCAGATAATAGAAATGTTGTCACTACAGATGATGATTATTCATCCACTACGAATGGAGATGTTTCCTCCAACCAGGCGTCCCAAAGAAAACAATCTACCCTTTAGGGGACAGACACGCAGAGGAGGCAGGAAGCACAAACACAAACAAGGACAGAGGTCCCACCAGTTTACAGACACTACTCAAACAAGTCACAACACAATAAACAATGTTTTGAATATCTCATCCGTAGAATTAACAGAATGTCAATACCAAGTACTTAATAAAGGACTAAATTTTGTACCCACAGCATCGGTGTCAGAACATTCATTTGTAGAAGACATTAACAATTTTTGCAGAAATCTTAACCTTAAGCTATTTTTTTCAGATACTAATAACTCTCAAAGATCTACAGGTTTCAAATTTGGCAAATCTTCATTCATGCCCCCAATGGATAAATATGTATCGACATTCAAGGAATGTGTTTTAAGGGATTTACATTTTTCGAAAAACCATGAAACTGTACGTAACAATTTAAACAAACAAGAACGAGAAGCATTAATACAATTACAACAAAATAAAAACATTGTCATTACCAATGCAGATAAAGGAAGCGGCATTGTTGTCATGGATTATACTAAATATAAGGCAGAGGCAATGACACAGTTATCTGATTCTAGGTTTTACATCAAGATGGCAATAGATCCTAGTTCTAATTTTAAATCTGAAATAGATTTATTTCTGGATTTAGCGGAAGAAGAAGAAATCATTTCATCTAAGGTGGCGAACCAACTAAAAGTACTAGAACCCATGCCTCAATTTCTCTATTTAATACCAAAGACACACAAAAATTTAAATAACCCCCTGGGTAGACCTATAGTGTCTGGTCATGGGTCCTTAACTGAACCACTGTCCGCTTTGTTAACGGAAGATCTTAAACCACTATTGTCCATGGTACGATCACGAATTCAAGACACGACCCAATTCCTAAACATCCTTGAAGATTCCCAACTGGAGGAAAATTGGCTTTTGTGCACGTTAGATGTAACATCTCTATACACAAGTATACCACATTCTGCAGGTATTCAAGCTGTAACATACTGGCTCACAGAAGCAAAATTATATTCCACTGGATTTAACAATTTCCTTATCCAACTTACCAAATTTGTTTTACAAAAAAATATATTCTATTTTGAAGGGATACCATTTTGGCAAATTAAGGGTACAGCGATGGGAGCTTCCTTTGCTCCAATTTATGCTGATCTCTTCATGGGGTATTTGGAACTACATCTTATTTATGACAACCAGCGAAACATCTTTTTGGAACATATGGATATATGGCGGAGATATTTAGATGACTGTTGGTTGGTGTGGCGAGGCAGCCGAGATGTCCTCACCAAGTTTGTGGCATATCTTAACAAAAACCCATGGGATATAGAATTTACCATCAACATTGGATATACAGAAATTGTGTTTCTGGATGTATTGATTAACAGACTTGAAGACCATACTTTGTCAACAACAATACATCGGAAATTTCCGCAATATAACACGATTCTACATGCAACGAGTTCCCACCCCCGCCACATCATTACCAATATTCCAAAATCACAATATATACGGCTTAAAAGGATTTGTTCATCCGATACAGAATATCACAAAAAAACTAGTGAATTAACTGCCAGATTTACAGACAGAGGATACAATATCAACCGACTTAACAACACAGTTGCACAAATTGACCAAAAAAGACGTGAGGATTTACTTCAATACAATAAATCTACAGAAGGGCTTCAGTCAGCCAAACAACCGATTAGGTTAATCACTACATATGGTAATAATACCAAATGGTTCAGGCAAATTGTTGAAAAACATTGGGGAACCTTACAGTCCAATTCTTTTCTTAGGGATATTCTTCCTGAAACTTGTTCATTTTCCTATCGAAGAGGACGAAATATACAGTCCAATTTTGCACATTACAAACGCCGCCTTCCTGGTATACAACACCAAACCACATTATTTAGAGACACATTGGTTGGCTGTTATCCATGTGGACACTGCAGTTTATGTCAACACATTCGCAAAACAAAAGAATTCACCAGCAAAAATACACCAAAAATTTTTAACATCAAAATCTTTGGCAACTGCAGTTCAGACTGGGTGACATATTTGGCACAATGTTCTTGCTCTGCTTTTTACGTAGGCCAGACTTCTAGGCCAATGAGGATCAGAATTAGTGAACATTTAAGCGCCATTCGAAACAGGCGTATAACCAACGCATTATATAAACACACTAGACAACATACTACAGCTTCATTTCAGTTCATTATTATAGACAGAATACAATCACACAGGAATTTTAAAATGGGTTGGCACAATAGATTAAATAATATGGAAGAAAGATGGATCACTACACTTGGGGCCCTTTTTAAACCCGGACTTAATGAATATCATGTACATGAAGGATAAATGGTATTCAATGTGATATTCTGGAGTAATATTGATCTAAATGTGATATGTCATCTCAGATATAGCATGATTATCTTTATTTATTCATAATTTTCAGTATCTATCATTATTCCTTAAATTTCTTGCATCTTTCCATGCATTACATTGGATATATAACCTGTCATTCAGCAGATGTACCCTAAAAAAAGTTAAAAATATGCTGAATATTTCACAGATTTTCATTCATAAAATATAATTCATATTACTCGCACCTGGTTTAATATTGCTGTTATAAATGGATTTCACCATATAAATAAGTATAAATTATAGGTTGATTACAAAATTAACATTGAAGTTATACTTTGTTGTATGTAACAGGTTTATTTTGGTGAATTCATTTGTAAAATATGGAGTCACTGTGTTTAGCTAAACTGTCAGTAATACAGAATGAATGTGGAACATACCACTTTAAGAAGGCAGTATAAATTGTTAGCTGAATGCAATATGGGCTGTAATTAAATTATTTGGATAAGACACATTGAGAAAGGCATTGTTGGCCGAAACCGGTATGTGCATTTCACATTAGGTTGTTGTTACAATCTAATTAAATATATTTTAAACTGCTGTCTTTGAGTGCTGGTCCCTTCTGTTTGTTTCAGAATTAGAAGAGAGCCTGCAAAGTGACCTGATTAAACCTATTTCTAAAGAAGAAATAGTATATACAATTCAACATATGAAAGCACATAAGTCGCCAGGGCCTGATGGTGTTACAGCTGAATTTTACAAAGAGTTTGCTGATAGTTTGGGAAAAGAATTGTCTCATGTATTTAATTATATAACTAAAAATAAAATTAGTGACCCCCACCTCAATGTGTCAAAAACAATTTTCATACATAAAACCAATTCAGATCCCCTTAACCCAGATAATTACAGACCAATAGCACTAATGAATGTGGATATGAAAATTTTAACATCAATTATAGCATCGAGACTAAAGAAGGTTTTGATATATCTAATTTCTAAGGAACAAGCTGGATTTATGGCAACTAGACAAACTAGTGATAACACACTTACACTGCATAATATGATGATGTATGCTAAACAAAACAACTTTAATATCTATGCTCTTATAATAGATTCCCAGAAAGCATTTGATAGAGTAGACATACATTTTTTGTTTGATGTGTTGCCCTATTTTAACTTGCCCCAAGAATTCATTCAGATACTACAAATATTATATAGTAATCCATACACTATGCTATACATCAATAGGACTTATTCTAACAGAATACAGATTAAAAATGGTACTCGTCAGGGTTGTCCCATGTCCCCCTTATTGTTTAACCTATATCTAGTACCCCTATTTTTATATATCAAGCAAAATTTGTATCATAATGCACCAATAATTTATAGGAATAAAATATTAATGTCAGCATTCGCCGATGATCTTATTTATTGTACAACCCCAATTTCGGACAGTGAAAAGATATTAAAGCTCATAAACGAATTTTCGGTAGTTTCTAATTATAAAATTAACTTACAGAAAACAAATATCTTCCCGTTAAGAACCCCAAAACCTTTTTCATTAATGGCCCTGATGAGGAAGTTAACATGTAAAGAAAATATTAAATATTTGGGTATCAACTTCTCTACGGATAATAAGGACTTTTATAACAATAATGTTAAATGAGTATGGGAACACATAATAGCTGATTGTGACAGATGGAAGAATTTAAAACTACCGGTATTAGCAAATGTATCAATAGTGAAAATGAATATACTACCACGAATGTTATACATATTTAGGTCTGCCCAATTATCAATTTCAAAAATGATTTTTAAACAAATGCATAAAGATCTAGCTAAATTTATCTGGAACCCAAAAGAACTAGAATATCTTATGAGAAATTAATGACCCTAAAACAAGAGGGGGACTTGAGCTACCAAACTTTGAAGCATATTATTTGATTGTAAACGCTAATAAAATTTTAAGAATTGCTAATTATGATATAACGAATACAAAATGGATACCAACTTGGGTGGTCTTGAATCATAAGCATATTTTGGATAGGAAAATAAATCCTAAAGCATTGCCCTTTATGGACAAAATTAGTCTGATAAAATATGGGGTCATGGACCACATAATAACCTGTGTCTCATCTTTGCAAACTTTATTTCAGTCCATAGATTTATTGCAATATATGATGGTTCTTCAACCTTTCCACAGGAATCCTAATTTTAAACTAAATAATCAGCTGATCGATCTCAGCAAATTTCCATTAATACTTAATCTGACTCTATTTGATGTTTTTAATAAACTTGACTTATCGGCTTTACAAATTAGACAGGAAATGAATCTACCTAGAAGTTACATTGTTATAATGAGACAAGTTAAAGAACTTGCCTTGAGCTACTTTAGGAACTTTAAACCTGCAGCCGGATTTGAGGATAAGTGCTCTGAATTGTGGCAAGCTATCCAACAAGACACTAAATCTATAGCAACTGCATACAAATTAATTAAGGATTTGAAATTTCAGGACAAAATTTTGCTTTCAGAGTATTGGGTAAACAAAGTAACAGTAACAGACAATCAGATATTAAAAGCAATTGATATAACTAGGAAATCAGTTTCTTTTCAAAAACTGATGTACACGCAATTGATGATTTGGAACAATGCATATTACACACATCTTAGATTACATAAATTTAACCCTAGGAATTCTCTGATTTGTCCATACTGTGCAGATCAAACAGTGGATCTTCTTCATATGTTCTGGAGTTGTAAATGCATATATAAACTTTGGAACTCTCTTAAAGTACAACTGCAAAAGATGGGTTATCAAAGTTCTACACTGTCATGGGAATTTATGATTCTACACATTCCTCCAAGAGAGCTTTCCAGATCGCAAACTATTATTTGTATGAATATTTTTTTGCTGATGAAACTCTATATAGCCACAAATTGGCTAGAACCACATAAGACATCATGGAATAATTTTAAGCTTGTGGCTATAAAACATATACTAGCACATAAATTACTTCTGAAACAAACTAACAAAAATATGAATAACCCGAAAATATGGGAAAAGGTCTTCAATATTATATTAGCATGATACTGATTTTAGGAATATATTAAATATAGGAAGCATTTCATGTAGCTATTGTATAAATGGTTTGTAGTAGTTATAGTGTATTATGTGTGATGTTTATTGTATCTTTGTAATGTTTTTGGAAAATATATTTCAATAAAAATTTATTATGGCAAAAAAATATTTATACACTGAAAATACTGACACACTAATGGATATTGACACACTGATAATATTGATAAACTGATAAATACTGACACAGATATACTGACACACTGATAATATTGACACATTGATGGATATTGACACACTGATAATATTGACACACTGGAGGATATTAACACACTGATAATATTGACACAGAGATGGATATTGAAAAACTGATGAATATTGACACACTTAAGAATATTGAAATACTGATAATATTGACACTCTCATAATACTGACACACTGATGGATATTGACACACTGATAATATTGACACACTGATGGATATTGACACACTGATGGATATTGACATACTGATAATATTGACACACAGATACATGCTGACACACTGTTAATATTGACATACTGATGGATATTGACACACTGATAATATTGACACACTGATGGATATTGACACACTGATAATATTGACACACTGATGGATATTGACACACTGATAATATTGACACACTGATGGATATTGACACACTGATAATATTGACACACTGATGGATATTGACACACTGATGGATATTGACATACTGATAATATTGACACACTGATGCATATTGACACACTGATGTATATTGACCCACTGATAATATTGACACACTAAAGGATATTGACACACTGATAATATTGATACACTGATAATATTGACACACTGATGGATATTGACACACTGATAATATTGACACAGTGATGGATATTGACATACTGATGAATATTGACACACTGATGGATATTGACACACTGATGGGTATTGACATACTGATAATATTGACACACTGATGGATATTGACACATTGATAATATTGACACACTGATGGATATTGACACACCGATAATATTGACACACAGATGGATATTGACACACTGATAATATTGATACACTGATGGATATTGACACACTGATAATATTGACACTGATGAATATTGACACACTGATAATATTGACACATTGATGGATATTGACATACTCATAATATTAACACAGAGATGGATATTGACATACTGATGAATATTGACACACTGATGGATATTGACACACTGATAATATTGATGCACTGATGGATATTGAAACATTGATGAATATTAATGCATTGATAGATATTGAGACATTGATAATATTGACACACTGATGGATATTGACATACTGATAATATTGACACACTGATGCATATTGAAACACTGATAATATTGACACACTGATGGATATTGACATACTGATAATATTGATACACTGATAAATACTGACACACTGATAATATTGACACAGTGATGGATATTGACACACTGGTAATGTTGACACACTAATGGATATTGACACACTGATGGATATTGACACACTGATAATATTGACACACTGATGAATATTGAAACACTGATAATACTGACACACTGATGGATATTGACATACTGATGAATATTGACACACTGATGGATATTGACACACTGATGGATATTGACATACTGATAATATTGACACCAAGAAAATATTGACACTCTGATGGATATTGACACGCTGATATTATTGACACACTGATGGATATTGACATACTGATAATATTGATGCAGTGATGGATATTGACTTACTGATAATATTGACACACTGATAATATTGACACACTGATGGATATTGACACACTGATCATATTGACACACTGATAATATTGACACACTGATGGATATTGACATACTGATAATATTGACACACTGATGCATATTGAGACACTGATAATATTGACACACTGATAATATTGACACACTGATGGATATTGACACACTGATAATATTGACACACTGATGCATATTGAGACACTGATAATATTGACACACTGATGGTATTGACACACTGATGGATATTGACAAACAGATAGATATTGACATACTGATAATATTGACACCCTTATAATATTGACAAACTGATGGATATTAACACACTGATAATATTGACACACTGATGGATATTGACATACAGATAATATTGAGACACAGATACATGCTGACACACTGTTAATATTGACATACTGATGGATATTGACACACTGATATATTGACACACTGATGGATATTGACACCCTGATGATGTTGACACACTGATGGATATTGAAACATTGATGAATATTAATGCACTAATAGATATTGAGACATTGATGATATTGACTCACTGACGGATATTGACACACTGACTGATATTGACAAAGTGATGGATATTGACACACTGATGGATATTGGCATACTGATAATATTGACACACTGATGTATATTGAAACACTGATAATATTGACACACTGATGGATATTGACATACTGATAATGTTGACACGCTGATGCATTTTGACACACTGATGGATATTGACATACTGATAATACTGACACCCTGATAATATTGACACACTGATGGATATTGACACACTGATAATATTGACACACTGATAATATTGACACACTGATGGATATTGACATATTGATAATATTGAAACACTGCTGGATATTGACACAATGATAATAATGACACACTGATGGATATTGACACACTGATAATATTAACACACTGATAGATATTGACATACTGATGGATATTGACACAGTGACGGATACTGATAAATATTGACACACTAATGGATGTTGACATACTCATAATATTGACACAGAGATGGATATTGAAACACTGATAATATTGACAAAGTGATGGATATTGACACACTGATAATATTAACACACTGATGGATATTGACATACTGATAATATTGACACACTTATGCATATTGAGACACTGATAATATTGACACACTGACTGATATTGACAAAGTGATGGATATTGACACACTGATAATATTGACGCACTGATGGATATTGACATACTGATAATATTGACACACTGATGGATATTGACACACTGATAATATTGACACACTGATGGATATTGACACACTGATGGATATTGACACACTGGTGGATATTGACATACTGATAATATTGACACAGTGATAATATTGACACACTGATGGATATTGACACACTGATAATATTGACACACTGATGGATATTGACACACTGATGGATACTGACACACTGATAATATTGACACACTGATGCATACTGACACACTGATAATATTGACACACTGATGGATATTGACATACTGCTAATATTGAACACTAATGGATTCTGACACACTGATAATATTGACATACTGATGAATATGGCCACACTGATGAATATTGACACACTGATGCATATTGACACACTGATAATATTGACACACTGATGGATATTGACACACTGGTGGATATTGACACACTGATAATATTGACACACTGATGTATATTGACACACTGATGGGATTTGACATACTGCTAATATTGAACACTGATGGATATTGACACATTGATAATATTGACACACTGATAATATTGACACACTGATGGATATTGAGACATTGATAATATTGACACACTGATGGATATTGACATACTGATAATATTGACACACTGATGCATATTGACACACTGATGGATATTGAAATACTGATAATATTGATAAACTGATAAATACTGACACACTGATAATATTGACACAGTGATGGATATTGACACACTGGTAATGTTGACACAGTGATGGATGTTGACACACTAATGGATATTGACACACTTATAATATTGATACATTGATAATACTGACACACTGATGGATATTGACATACTGATGAATATTGATGCAGTGATGGATATTGACATACTGATGAATATTGACACACTGATGTATATTGAAACACTGATAATATTGACACACTGATGGATATTGACATACTGATAATATTGACACACTGATTAGTATTGACATACTGATAATATTGAAACACTGATGGATACTGACACACTGATAATATTGACCCACTGATGGATATTGACACACTGATAATATTGAGACACTGATGGGATATGACATACTGATGATAGTGAACACTGATGGATATTGACACATTGAAAATATTGACACTGATGAGACACTGATATTGACACAATGATAATGTTGATACATTGATAATACTGACACACTGATGGATACTGACACACTGATAATACTGACACAGTGATGGATACTATCATACTGATGAATATTGACACACTGATGGATATTTACACACTGATGTATATTGACATATTGATAATATTTAAACTCTGATAATATTGACAAACTGATGAGTACTGATAATATTGACACACTGATGGATAATGACATACTTATAATATTGACACACTGATGAGTATTGACATACTGATAATATTGACACCCTGATAATATTGATACACAGATGGATATTGACACACTGATCATATTGAGACACTGACAATATTAACACACTGATGGGATTTGACATACTGATAATATTGAACACTGATGGATATTGACACATTTATAATATTGACACATTGATAATATTGACACACTGATGGATATTGAAACATTGATGAATAATAATGTACTGATTGATATTGAGACATTGGTAATATTGACTCAATGATGGATATTGACACACTGACAGATATTGACAAAGTGATGGATATTGACACACTGATAATATTGACACTCTGGTAATATTGACAAACTGATGGATATTAACTCACTGATACTATTGACACATTGATGGATATTGACACACTGATGGATATTGACATATTGATAATATTGACACACTGTTAATATTGACATACTGATGGATATTGACACACTGATAATACTGACACACTGATGGATATTGACACCCTGATGATGTTGACACACTGATGGATATTGTAACATTGATGAATATTAATGCACTGATAGATATTGAGACATTGATGATATTGAATCACTGAAGGATATTGACACACTGATGGATATTGACAAAGTGATGGATATTTACACACTGATCATATTGACACTGAAAAAACTGATGCACTGATGGGTATTGACATACTGATAATATTGACACACTGATGCATCTTGACTCACTGATAATATTGACACACATGGATATTGACATACTGATAATACTGACACCCTGATAATATTGACACACTGATGGATACTGACACACTGATAATATTGACACACTGATGCATTTTGACAACTGATGGATATTGGCATACTGATAATATTGACACACTGATACACACTGACACACTGTTAGTATCGATATACTGATGGATATTGACACACTGATATTCACACACTGATAATATTGTCACACTGATGGATATTGACATACTCATAATATAGACACAGAGATGGATATTGACATACTGATGAATATGGCCACACTGATGGATATTGACACACTGATGGATATTGAAACATTGATGAACATTAATGCATTGATAGATATTGAGACACTGATAATAGTGACACACTGATGGATAATTACATACTGATAATATTGACACACTGATGCATAATGAACCACTGATAATATTGACACACTGATGGATATTGACATACTGATAATATTGATGCAGTGATAAATACTGACACACTGTTAATAATGACACACTGATGGATATTGACACACTGATGGATATTGACACTGATAATACTGATACATACTGACACCCTGTTTATATCAACACACTGATGGATATTGACACACTGATACTATTGACACCCTGATGGATATTGACACACTGATAATATTAACACACTGATAGATATTGACATGCTGATGAATATTGACACAGTGATGGATACTGACATACTGATAAATATTGACACACTGATGGATATTGACATACTCATAATATTGACACAGAGATGGATATTGAAACATTGATGAATATTAATGCACTGATAGATATTGAGACATTGATAATATTGACACACTGATGGATATTGACATACTGATAATATTGACACACTGATGCATATTGAAACACTGATAATATTGACACACTGATGGATATTGACATACTGATAATATTGATACACTGATAAATACTGACACACTGATAATATTGACACAGTGATGGATATTGACACACTGGTAATGTATACACACTGCTGGATATTGACACACTAATAATATTGATAAATTGATAATACCGACACACTGATGAATATTGACACACTGATAATACTGACACAGTGATGGATATTAACATACTGATGAATATTGACATAGTGATGGATATTGACATACTGATGAATATTGACACACTGATGGATATTTACACACTAATGTATATTGACATACTGATAATATTTAAACCCTGATAATATTGACAAACTGATAATATTGACACACTGATGCATACTGACACACTGTTAATATTGACACACTGATACATACTGACACTGTTAATATTGGCACACTGATGGATAATGACATACAGATAATATTGACACACTGATTAGTACTGACATGCTGATAATATTGAAACACTAAGGGATATTGACACACTGATAATATTGACCCACTGATGGATATTGACTTACTGATAATATTGACACCCTAATAATATTGACACACTGATGCATATTGACACACTGATAATATTGACACACTAATGGGATATGACATACTGATAATGTTGAACACTGATGGATATTGACACACTGACAATATTGACGCACTGATGGATACTGATATACTGATAATATTGACACACTGATGCATCTTGACACACTGATAATATTGACACACTGACGGATATTGCCACACAGGGATATTGACATACTGATAATACTGACACCCTGACAATATTGACACACTGATGGATACTGACACACTGATAATATTGACACACTGATGAATTTTGACAAACTGATGGATATTGACATACTGATAATATTGACACACTGATACATACTGACACACTGTTAATATGGACATACTGATGGATATTGACACACTGATGGGTATTGACACATTGATAAAATTGTCATACTGATGGATATTGACATACTCATAATATTGACACAGAGATGGATATTGACATACTGATGAATATGGACACATTGATGGATATTGACACACTGATAATATTGACACACTGATGGATATTGAAACATTGATGAATATTAATGCATTGATAGATATTGAGACATTGATAATAGTAACACACTGATGGATAATTACATACTGATAATATTGACACACTGATGCATATTGAAACACTGATAATATTGACACACTGATGGATATTGACATACTGATAATATTGATACAGTGATAAATACTGACACACTGTTAATAATGACACACTGATGGATATTGACATACCGATAATATTGCACACTGATACATACTGACACCCTGTTTATATCAACACACGGATGGATATTGACACACTGGTAATATTGACACACTGATGGATATTGACACACTGATAATATTGACACCCTGATGGATATTGACACACTGATAATATTGACACACTGACAGATATTGACATATTGATGAATATTGACACAGTGATGGATACTGACATACTGATAAATATTGACACACTGATGGATATTGACATACTCATAATATTGACACAGAGATGGATATTGACATACTGATGAATATTGACACACTGATGGACATTGACACACTGATAATACTGACACATTGATGGATATTGAAACATTTATGAATATTAATGCAGTGATAGATATTGAGACATTGATAATATTGACACACTGATGGATATTGACATACTGATAATATTTAAACCCTGATAATATTGACAAACTGATGGGTATTGACACACTGATAACATTGACACACTGTTAATAATGACACACTGATGGATATTGACTTACCGATAATATTGCACACTGATACATACTGACACCCTGTTTATATCAACACACTGATAATATTGACACACTGATGGATATTGACATACTGATAATATTGATACACTGATAAATACTGACACACTGATAATATTGACACAGTGATGGATATTGACATACTGATAATATTGACACCTTGATAATATTGACAAACTGATGGATATTAACATGCTGATAATATTGACACACTAATGGATATTGACACACTGATGGATATTGACACACTGATAATATTGACGCACTGATGGATATTTACACCCTGATGATGTTGACACACTGATGGATATTGAAACATTGATGAATATTAATGCACTGATAGATATTGAGACATTGATGATATTGACTCACTGATGGATATTGACACACTGACTTATATTTACAAATTGATGGATATTTACACACTGATCATATTGACACACTGATGGATATTGACACACATGGATATTGACACCCTGATAATATTGACACACTGATGGGTATTGACACACTGATAATATTGACACACTGATGAATTTTGACAAACTGATGGATATTGACATACTGATAATATTGACACACTGATACATACTGACACACTGTTAATATTGACATACTGATGGATATTGACACACTGATATTGACACACTGATGGATATTGACACACTGATAATATTGTCGCACTGATGGATATTGACATACTCATAATATTGACACAGAGATGGATATTGACATACTGATGAATATGGACACACTGATGGATATTGACACACTGATAATACTGACACACTGATGGATATTGAAACATTAATGAATATTAATGCATTGACAGATATTGAGACATTGATAATAGTGAAACACTGATGTATAACTACATACTGATAATATTGACACACTAATGCATATTGAAACACTGATAATATTGACACACTGATGGATACTGACACATTGAAAATATTGACACACTGAAGTATATTGAAACATTGATGAATATTAATGCACTGATTGATATTGAGACATTGATAATATTGACTCAATGATGGATATTGACACACTGACGGATATTGACAAAGTGATGGATATTGACATACTGATAATATTGACACTGATGGATATTGACATACTGATAATATTGACACCCTGATACTATTGGCAAACTGATGGATATTAACACACTGATAATATTGATACACTGATGGATATTGACACACTGATGGATATTGACATACTGATAATATTGACACACTGATGGATATTGACACACTTATGCATATTGAGACACTGATAATATTGACACACTGATGGATATTGACAAACTGATGGATATTGAGATACTGATAATATTGACACACTGTTAATATTGATATACGGATGGATATTGACACACTGATGGATATTGACACACTGATGATACTGACACACTGATGGATATTGTAACATTGATGAATATTAATGCACTGATAGATATTGATGCATCTTGACTCACTGATAATATTGACACACATGGATATTGACATACTGATAATACTGACACCCTGATAATATTGACACACTGATGGATATTGACACACTGATAATATTGACACACTGATAATACTGACACCCTGATAATATTGACACACTGATGGATATTGACACACGGATAATATTGACACACTGATGAATTTTGACAAACTGATTGATATTGGCATACTGATAATACTGACACACTGTTAATATCGACATACTGATGGATATTGACACACTGATAATATTGACACACTGATGGATATTGACACACTGATAATATTGTCACACTGATGGATACTGACATACTCTTAATATTGACACAGAGATGGATACTGACATACTGATGAATATGGACACACTGATGGATATTGACTCCCTGATAATATTGACACACTGATGGATATTGAAACATTGATGAATATTAATGCATTGATAGATATTGGGACATTGATAATGTTGACACACTGATGGATAATTACATACTGATAATATTGACACACTGATGCATATTGAAACACTGATAATATTGACACACTGATGGATATTGACATACTGATAAAATTGATACAGTGATAAATACTGACACACTGTTAATATTGACACAGTGATGGACAGTGACACACTTTTAATATTGAGACACTGATATTGACACAATGATAATGTTGATACATTGATAATACTGACACACTGATGGATACTGACACACTGATAATACTGACACAGTGATGGATACTATCATACTGATGAATATTGACACACTGATGGATATTTACACACTGATGTATATTGACATATTGATAATATTTAAACTCTGATAATATTGACAAACTGATGAGTATTGACATACTGATAATATTGAAACACTGATGGATACTGACACACTGATAATATTGATCCACTGATGGATATTGACACCCTGATAATATTGACACCCTGATAATATTGACACACAGATGGATACTGACACACTCATCATATTGAGACACTGATAATATTGACACACTGATGGGATTTGACATACTGCTAATATTGAACACTGATGGATATTGACACATTGATAATATTGACACACTGATAATATTGACACACTGATGGGTACTGAAACATTGATGAATAATAATGCACTGACTGATATTGAGACATTGATAATATTGACTCAATGGATATTGACACACTGATGGATATTGACAAAGTGATGGATATTGACACACTGATAATATTGACACTCTGGTAATATTGACAAACTGATGGATATTAACACACTGATACTATTGACACACTGATGGATATTGACATATTGATAATATTGACACACAGATACATGCTGACACACTGTTAATATTGACATACTGATGGATATTGACACACTGATAATACTGACACACTGATGGATATTGACACCCTGATGATGTTGACACACTGATGGATATTGAAATATTGATGAATATTAATGCACTGATGGAAATTGAGACATTGATGATATTGACTCACTGATGGATATTGACACACTGACTGATATTGACAAAGTGATGGATATTTACACACTGATCATATTGACACACTGATAATACTGACGCACTGATGGATACTGATATACTGATAATATTGACACACTGATGCATCTTGACACACTGATAATATTGACACACTGATGGATATTGCCACACATGGATATTGACATACTGATAATACTGACACCCTGATAATATTGACACACTGATGGATACTGACACACTGATAATATTGACACACTGATGCATTTTGACAACTGATGGATATTGGCATACTGATAATATTGACACACTGATACACACTGACACACTGTTAATATCGATATACTGATGGATATTGACACACTGATAATATTGTCACACTGATGGATATTGACATACTCATAATATTGACACAGAGATGGATATTGACATACTGATGAATATGGCCACACTGATGGATATTGACACACTGATGGATATTGAAACATTGATGAACATTAATGCATTGATAGATATTGAGACACTGATAATAGTGACACACTGATGGATAATTACATACTGATAATATTGACACACTGATGCATAATGAACCACTGATAATATTGACACACTGATGGATATTGACATACTGATAATATTGATGCAGTGATAAATACTGACACACTGTTAATAATGACACACTGATGGATATTGACACACTGATGGATATTGACATACCGATAATATTGCACACTGATACATACTGACACACTGATAATATTGACACACTGATGGATATTGACACACTGATAATATTGACACCCTGATGGATATTGACACACTGATAATATTGACACACTGATAGATTTTGACATATTGATGAATATTGACACAGTGATGGATACTGACATACTGATAAATATTGACACACTGATGGATATTGACATACTCATAATATTGACACAGAGATGGATATTGAAACATTGATGAATATTAATGCAGTGATAGATATTGAGACATTGATAATATTGACACACTGATGGATATTGACATACTGATAATATTGACACACTGATGCATATTGAAACACTGATAATATTGACACACTGATGGATATTGACATACTGGTAATATTGATACACTGATAAATACTGACAAACTGATAATATTGACACAGTGATGGATATTGACACACTGGTAATGTTGACACACTGATGGATATTGACACACTGATAATATTGATACTTTGATAATACTGACACACTGATGGATATTGACACACTGATAATACTGACACAGTGATGGATATTAACATACTGATGAATATTGACATAGTGATGGATATTGACATACTGATGAATATTGACACACTGATGGATATTTACACACTAATGTATATTGACATACTGATAATATTTAAACCCTGATAATATTGACACACTGATGGATATTGCCACACTGATGCATACTGACACACTGTTAATATTGACACACTGATACATACTGACACTGTTAATATTGGCACACTGATGGATAATGACATACAGATAATATTGACACACTGATGAGTATTGACATGCTGATAATATTGAAACACTAAGGGATATTGACACACTGATAATATTGACCCACTGATGGATATTGACTTACTGATAATATTGACACCCTAATAATATTGACACACTGATGCATATTGACACACTGATAATATTGACACACTGATGGATATTGACATACTGATAATGTTGAACACTGATGGATATTGACACACTGATAATATTGACGCACTGATGGATACTGATATACTGATAATATTGACACACTGATGCATCTTGACACACTGATAATATTGACACACTGACGGATATTGCCACACAGGGATATTGACATACTGATAATACTGACACCCTGACAATATTGACACACTGATGGATACTGACACACTGATAATATTGACACACTGATGAATTTTGACAAACTGATGGATATTGACATACTGATAATATTGACACACTGATACATACTGACACACTGTTAATATGGACATACTGATGGATATTGACACACTGATATTGACACACTGATGAGTATTGACACATTGATAAAATTGTCATACTGATGGATATTGACATACTCATAATATTGACACAGAGATGGATATTGACATACTGATGAATATGGACACATTGATGGATATTGACACACTGATAATATTGACACACTGATGGATATTGAAACATTGATGAATATTAATGCATTGATAGATATTGAGACATTGATAATAGTAACACACTGATGGATAATTACATACTGATAATATTGACACACTGATGCATATTGAAACACTGATAATATTGACACACTGATGGATATTGACATACTGATAATATTGATACAGTGATAAATACTGACACACTGTTAATAATGACACACTGATGGATATTGACATACCGATAATATTGCACACTGATACATACTGACACCCTGTTTATATCAACGGATGGATATTGACACACTGGTAATATTGACACACTGATGGATATTGACACACTGATAATATTGACACCCTGATGGATATTGACACACTGACAGATATTGACATATTGATGAATATTGACACAGTGATGGATACTGACATACTGATAAATATTGACACACTGATGGATATTGACATACTCATAATATTGACACAGAGATGGATATTGACATACTGATGAATATTGACACACTGATGGACATTGACACACTGATAATACTGACACATTGATGGATATTGAAACATTTATGAATATTAATGCAGTGATAGATATTGAGACATTGATAATATTGACACACTGATGGATATTGACATACTGATAATATTGACACACTGATGGATATTGAAATACTGATAATATTGATAAACTGATAAATACGGACACACTGATAATATTGACACAGTGATGGATATTGACACACTGGTAATGTTGACACACTGATGGATATTGACACACTGATAATATTGAGTGATGGAGATTAACATACCGAAGAATATTGACACAGTGATGGATAGTGACACACTCATAATTTTGACACAGTAATGCATATTGACATACTGATGAATACTGGCACACTGATGGATATTTACACACTGATGTATATTGACATACTGATAATATTTAAACCCTGATAATATTGACAAACTGATGGGTATTGACACACTGATAATATTGACACACTGATGGATATTGACACACTGATGGATATTGCCACACTGATGCATACTGACACTGTTAATACTGACACTGATAATATTGACACACTGATAATATTGACACACTGATGGATATTGACATACTGATAATATTGATACACTGATAAATACTGACACACTGATAATATTGACACAGTGATGGATATTGACATACTGATAATATTGACACACTGATAATATTGACACACTGATGGATATTGACATACTGATAATGTTGACACACTGATGCATCTTGACACACTGATGGATATTGACACACATGGATATTGACATACTGATAACACTGACACCCTGATATTGACATACTGATGAATATTGACACACTGATGGATATTGACATACTGATAATATTGACACACTGATGCATATTGAAACCCTGATAATATTGACAAACTGATGGGTATTGACACACTGATAATATTGACACACTGATGGATATTGACACACTGATGCATACTGACACACTGTTAATATTGACACACTGATGTATATTGACACACTAATGGATATTGACACACTGATAATATTGACACTGATGGGTATTGACATACTGATAATATTGACATACTGATGAATATGGACACACTGATAATATTGACACACTGATGGATATTGACATACTGATAATATTGATACAGTGAACAATACTGACACCCTGTTAATATTGACACACTGATGGGATTAGACATACTGCTAATATTGAACACTAATGGATATTGACACACTGATAATATTGACACACTAATGGATTTTGAAACATTAATGAATAATAATGCACTGACTAATATTGAGACATTGATAATATTGACACACTGATGGATATTGACATACTGATAATATTGACACACTGATGCATATTGAAACACTGATAATATTGACACACTGATGGATATTGACATACTGATAATATTGATGGATATTGACATACTGATAATATTGACACACTGATGCATATTGAGACACTGATAATATTGACACACTGATGGATATTGACAAACAGATAGATATTGACATACTGATAATATTGACACCCTTATAATATTGACAAACTGATGGGTATTGACACACTGATAATATTGACACCCTGATGGATATTGACACACTGATGGATATTGCCACACTGATGCATACTGACACACTGTTAATATTGACACACTGATGGATATTGACACACTGATGGATATTGACACCCTGATGATGTTGACACACTGATGGATATTGACTTACTGATAATATTGACACCCTAATAATATTGACACACTGATAATATTGACACACTAATGGATATGACATACTGATAATATTGACACACTGATGGATATTGACACACTGATAATATTGACACACTGATGGATACTGATATACTGATAATATTGAAACACTGATGGATATTGACACACTGATAATATTGACCCACTGATGGATATTGACATACTGATAATATTGACACCCTGATAATATTGACACACTGATGGATACTGACACACTGATAATTTTGACACACTGATGGATATTGACACACTGATAATATTGACATACTGATATTGACACTGATAATATTGACACACTGATGGATATTGACACCCTGATAATATTGACACCCTGATAATATTGACATATTGATGAATATTGACACACTGATAATATTAACACACTGATAGATATTGACATGCTGATGAATATTGACACACTGATCATATTGACACACTGATGGATAATGACATACTGATAATATTGAGACACTGATGGATATTGACACACTGATACTATTGACACCCTGATGGATATTGACACACTGATAATATTGACACACTGATGGATAATGACATACTGATAATATTGACACACTGATAATATTGACACACTGATGGATATTGACACACTGGTGGATATTGACACACTGATAATATTAACACACTGATAGATATTGACATGCTGATGAATATTGACATACTCATACTATTAACACAGAGATGGATATTGACACACTGATAATATTGACACGTTGATGGATATTGACATACTGATAATATTGATACAGTGATAAATACTGACACACTGTTAATAATGACACACTGATAAATACTGACACACTGTTAATAATGACACACTGATGGATATTGACACACTGATAATATTAACACACTGATAGATATTGACATACTGATGGATATTGACACACTGATAATATTGACACACTGATAATATTGTCACACTGATGGATACTGACATACTGATGAATATGGACACACTGATAGATATTGAGACATTGATGATATTGACTCACTGATGGATATTGACACACTGATAATATTGACGCACTGATGGATACTGATATACTGATAATATTGACACACTGATGCATCTTGACACTGATAATATTGACACACTGATGTATATTAACATACTGATAATATTGACACACTGATGGATATTGACATACTGATAATATTGACACACTGATGGATATTGACATACTGATGAATATTGACACACTGATGGACATTGACACACTGATAATACTGACGCACTGATGGATATTGAAACACTGATGAATATTAATGCACTGATGGAAATTGAGACATTGATAATATTGACACACTGATGGATATTGACATACTGATAATATTGACACACTGATGGATATTGACACACTGATAATATTGACACACTGATGGATATTGACATACTGATAATATTGATACACTGATAAATACTGACACACTGATAATATTGACACAGTGATGGATATTGACATACTGATAATATTGACACACTGATGGATATTGACACACTGATAATATTGATACACTGATGAATATTGACACACTGATGGATATTGACACACTCATAATTTTGACACTAATGGATACTGACATACTGATGAATATTGACACACTGATGGATATTTACACACTGATGTATATTCACATACTGACAATATTGACACCTTGATAATATTGACAAACTGATGGATATTAACATGCTGATAATATTAACATGCTGATAATATTGACACACTGATGGATGTTGACACACTGATGGATATTGAAACATTGATGAATATTGACACTGATGATGTTGACACACTGATGGATATTGACATACTGATAATATTGACACACTGATGTATATTGAAACATTGATAATATTGACAAAGTGATGGATATTGACATACTGATAATACTGACACAATGATGGATATTGACATACTGATAATATTGACACACTGATGCATATTGAAACACTGATAATATTGACACACTGATGGATATTGACACTGATAATATTGACACACTGATGGATATTGACACACTGATAATATTGACACACTGATGGATATTGACACACTGATAATATTGACACTGATGGATATTGACACTGATAATATTGACACACTGATGGATATTGACACTGATAATATTGACACACTGATGGATATTGACACTGATGGATATTGACACTGATAATATTGACACACTGATGGATACTGACACCCTGACAATATTGACACACTGATAATATTGACACACTGCTGGATCTTGACATACGGATAATATTGAGACACAGATACATGCTGACACACTGTTAATATTGACACACAGATGGATATTGACACCATGATGATGTTGACACACTGATGGATATTGAAACATTGATGAATATTGACACTGTTGGATATTGACATACTGATAATATTGACACAATGATGGATATTGATATACGGATGGATATTGACACACTGATGGATATTGACACACTGATGATACTGACACACTGATGGATATTGTAACATTGATGAATATTAATGCACTGATAGATATTGAGACATTGATGATATTGACACACTGATGGGTATTGACATACTGATAATATTGACACACTGATGCATCTTGACTCACTGATAATATTGACACACATGGATATTGACATACTGATAATACTGACACCCTGATGGATATTGACACACTGATAATATTGACACTCTGATGGATATTGACACACTGATAATATTGTCACACAGATGGATACTGACATACTCGTAATAATGACTCACTGATGGATATTGACACATTGATAATATTGACACACTGATAATATTGACACACTGATAATATTGACACACTGATGGATATTGACACACTAATAATATTGATACACTGATGGATATTGACACACTGTTAATATCGACATACTGATGGATATTGACACACTGATAATATTGACACACTGATAATATTGTCACACTGATGGATACTGACACACTGATAATATTGATCCACTGATGGATATTGACACACTCATCATATTGAGACACTGATAATATTGACACACTGATGGATATTAACACACTGATGGATATTGACAAAGTGATGGATACTGACACACTGATAATTTTGACACACTGATTGATATTGACATACTGATAATATTGACACACATGCATATTGAGACACTGATAATATTGACAAACTGATGGATATTGACATACTGGTAATACTGACACCTTGATAATATTGACAAACTGATGGATATTAACACGCTGATAATACTGACACACTAATGGATATTGACACACTGATGGATATTGACATACTGATAATATTGACACACAGATATATGCTGACACACTGATGGATATTGACACTGATGGATATTGACACTGATAATATTGACACACTGATGGATATTGATATACTGATAATATTGACACAATGATGCATATTGCCACACTGATAATATTGACACACTCATGGATATTGACACTGTTAATATTGACATACTGACGGATATTGACACACTGATAATATTGACGCACTGATGGATATTGGCACACTGATAATATAGACACACTGATAGATATTGACATACTGATAATATTGACACACTGATGTATATTGAAACACTGATAATATTGACACACTGATGGATATTGACATACTGATAATATTGACACACTGATAATATTGAGACACTGATAATATTGACACACTGATGGATATTGACACACTGACAATAATGAGACACTGATAATATTGACACAGTGATGTATATTGAAACACTGATAATATTGACACACTGATGGATATTGACATACTGATAATATTGACACACTGATTAGTATTGACATACTGATAATATTGAAACACTGATGGATACTGACACACTGATAATATTGATCCACTGATGGATATTGACACCCTGATAATATTGACACACTGATGGATATTGACATGCTGATAATATTGACACACTGATGCATATTGACACACTGATAATATTGACACACTGATGGATATTGACACACTGATAATATTAACACACTGATGGATACTGACACTGATAATATTGATCCACTGATGGATATTGACACCCTGATAATATTGACACCCTGATAATATTGACACACAGATGGATACTGACACACTCATCATATTGAGACACTGATAATATTGACACACTGATAATATTGACACACTGATGGATATTGACACACTGATAATATTGACACACTGATGGATATTGACATACTGATAATGTTGACACGCTGATGCATTTTGACAAACTGATGGATATTAACACGCTGATAATACTGACACACTAATGGATATTGACACACTGATGGATATTGACATACTGATAATATTGACACACACTGTTAATATTGACATACTGATGGATATTGACACACTGATGGATATTGACACCCTGATGATGTTGACACACTGATGGATATTGAAATACTCATAATATTGACACACTGACCGATATTGACATAGGGATAATATTGACACTGATATTGACACACTGATAATATTGACACACTGATGGATATTGACTGACTGAATATTGACACACTGATGGATATTGACACACTGACTGATATTGACAAACTGATGGATATTGACACACTGATAATATTGACATACTGATGGATATTGACACACTGATAATATTGACGCACTGATGGATATTTATACACTGATGTATATTCACATACTGACAATATTGACACACTGATAATATTGACACACTGATAACATTGACACACTGTTAATAATGACACACTGATGGATATTGACACACTGATGGATATTGACATACCGATAATATTGCACACTGATACATATTGACACACTGATAATATTGACACACTGATGGATATTGACACACTGATAATGACATACTGATAATATTGACTCACTGATGAGTATTGACATACTGCTGAATATTGACACACTGATGGATATTGACACACTGATGGATTTTGACACACTGACAATATTGACACACTGATGGATATTGACATACTCATAATATTGACACACTGATGGATAGTGACATACTGATAATATTGACGCACTGATGGATACTGATATACTGATAATATTGACACACTGATGCATCTTGACACACTGATAATATTGCCACAGATGGATATTGACATACTGATAATACTGATGGATACTGACACCCTGACAATATTGACACACTGATGGATATTGATAATATTGACACTGATGGATATTGACACTGATAATATTGACACACTGATGGATATTGACATATTGAAACACTGATGGATATTGACACATTGATAATATTGGCCCACTGATGGATATTGACATACTGATAATATTGACACCCTGATAATTTTGACACACTGATGGATATTGACACACTGATAATGTTGACACGCTGATGCATTTTGACACACTGATGCATATTGAAACACTGATAATATTGACACACTGATGGATACTGACACACTGATAATATTGACACACTGATGAATTTTGAACATTGATGAATATTGACACACTGATGGATATTGACACACTGATAATATTGAGACACTGATGGATATTGACACACTGATACTATTGACACCCTGATGGATATTGACACACTGATAATATTAACACACTGATAGATATTGACATGCTGATGAATATTGACACTGATAATATTGACACTGATGGATATTGACATACTGATGAATATTGACACACTGATAATATTGACACATTAATGGATATTGACATACTCATAATATTAACACAGAGATGGATATTGACACACTGATAATATTGACACATTGATGGATATTGAAACACTGATAATATTGACACACTGATGGATATTGATAATATTGACACTGATGGATATTGACATACTGATAATATTGACACACTGATGTATATTGAAACACTGATAATATTGACACACTGATGGATATTGACATACTGATAGTATTGAGAAACTGATGGATATTGACACACTGATTAATATTGACACACTGATGGATAGTGACATACTGATAATATTGACACACTGGTGAGTATTGACATACTGATAATATTGAAACACTGATGGATATTGACACATTGATAATATTGGCCCACTGATGGATATTGACATACTGATAATATTGAAACACTGATGGATACTGACACACTGATAATATTGATCCACTGATGGATATTGACACCCTGATAATATTGACACTGTTGGATATTGACACTGATAATATTGACACTGATGGATATTGACATACTGATAATATTGACACCCTGATAATATTGATACACTGATGCATCTTGACACACTGATAATATTGACACAATGACGGATATTGCCACACATGATGTTGACACACTGATGGATATTGAAACATTGATGAATATTGGCACACTGATGGATATTAACACACTGATAATATTGATACACTGATGGATATTGACACACTGATGGATATTGACATACTGAAGGATATTGACACACTGATGGATATTGACAAAGTGATGGATATTGACATACTGATAATATTGACACCCTGATACTATTGGCAAACTGATGGATATTAACACACTGATAATATTGACACACTGATGGATATTGACACACTGACAATATTGACACACTGATGGATATTGACACTGATAATATTGACACACTGATAATATTGACACTGATATTGACACACTGATGGATATTGACACACTGATGTATATTGACACACTGATAATATTAACACACTGATGGATATTGACATACTGATAATATTGACACACTGATGCATATTGAGACACTGATAATATTGACACACTGATGGATATTGACATACTGATAATATTGACACACTGTTAATATCGACATACTGATGGATATTGACACACTGATAATATTGACACACTGATAATATTGACATACTGATGTATATTGACACACTAATGGATATTGACACACTGATAATATTGTCACACTGATGGATATTGACACACTGATAATATTAATGCATTGATAGATATTGAGACATTGATAATATTGACACTGATGGATATTGACATACTGATAATATTGACACACTGATGGATATTGACATACTGATAATATTGACACACTGATGGATATTGACACACTGATAATATTGACACACTGATGGATATTGAAACATTGATGAATATTAATGCATTGATAGATATTGAGACATTGATAATATTGACACACTGATGGATATTGACACACTGATAATATTGACACACTGATGATATTGACACACTGCTAATAATGACACACTGATGGATATTGACATACTGGTAATATTGATACACTGATAAATATTGACACACTGATAATATTGACACACTGATGGATATTGACACACTGATAATATTGACACTGATATTGACACACTGATGGATATTGACACACTGATAATATTGACACACTGATGGATATTGACACACTGATAATATTGATACACTGATGGATATTGACATACTGATAATATTGACACACTGATGGATATTGACACACTGATCATATTGACACACTGATGGATAATGACATACTGATAATATTGACACACTGATAATATTGACACACTGATGGATATTGACACACTGATAATATTGACTCACTGATGAGTATTGACATACTGATAATATTGACACACTGATGGATATTGGCACACTGATGGATATTGCCACACTGATACATACTGACACACTGTTAATATCGACACACTGATGGATAGTGACATACTGATAATATTGACACACTGGTGAGTATTGACATACTGATAATATTGACATGGATATTCACACAGTGATGGATATTAACACACTGATAATTTTGACAAACTCATTGAGTATTGACATACTGATAATATTGAAACACTGATGGATATTGACACATTGATAATATTGGCCCACTGATGGATATTGACATACTGATAATATTGACACCCTGATAATTTTGACACACTGATGGATATTGACACACTGATAATATTGAGACACTGATGGGATATGACATACTGATGATAGTGAACACTGATGGATATTGACACATTGAAAATATTGACTCACTGATGGATATTGACACACTGACGGATATTGACAAAGTGATGGATATTGACACACTGATAATATTAACACACTGATGGATATTGACATACTGATAATATTGACACACTTATGCATATTGAGACACTGATAATATTGACACACTGATGGATATTGACAAACTGATTATATAGACACACTGATGGATATTGACATATTGATGAATATTGACACACTGATAATATTGACACTGATGGATATTGACATACTGATGATATTGACACACTGATGGATATTGACACACTGATAATATTGACACACTGATGGATATTGACACACTGATGGATATTGACATACTGATAATATTGACATACTGATAATATTGACACACTTATGCATATTGAGACACTGATAATATTGACACACTGATGGATATTGACAAACTGATGGATATTGAGATACTGATAATATTGACACCCTTATAATATTGACATACTGATGGATATTAACACACTGATGGATATTGACACACTGGTGGATATTGACATACTGATAATATTGTCACACTGATGGATATAGACACACTGATAATATTGACACACTGATGATGTTGACACACTAATAGATATTGAAACATTGATGAATTTTGACACACTGATGGGTATTGACATGCTGATAATATTGACACACTGATGATTATTGACATACTGATAATATTGAAACACTGATGGATATTGACACACTGATAATATTGACCCACTGATGGATATTGACATACTGATAATATTGACACACTGATGCATATTGATACATTGATAATATTGACACATTGATGGATATTGACACACTGGTGGATATTGACACACTGATATTGACACTATTGACACACTGATGGATATTGACACACTGGTAATGTTGACACACTGATGGATATTGACACACTGATAATATTGAAGCACTGATGGATACTGATATACTGATAATACTGACACATTGATGCATATTGACACACTGATAATATTGACACTAATGGATATTGACATACTGATGAATATGGCCACACTGATGGATATTGACACACTGATAATATTGGCACACTGATGCATATTGAGACACTGATAATATTGACACACTGATGGATATTGACAAACAGATAGATATTGACACATATTGAAACACTGATAATATTGACACACTGATGGATAGTGACATACTGATAATATTGACACACTGATTAGTATTGACACACTGATAATATTGACACACTGATGGATATTGACACACTGTTAATAATGACTCACTGATGGATATTGACACATTGATAATATTGACACACTGATAATATTGACACACTGATGGATATTGACACACTGATAATATTGACACTGATGAATATTGACACACTGATAATATTGACACTGATGGATATTTACATACTCATAATATTAACACAGAGATGGATATTGACATACTGATGAATATTGACACACTGATATTGACACTGATAATATTGACACGCTTATAATATTGACATACTGATGAATACTGACACATTGATAATATTGACACCCTGATGGATATTGACACACTGATGGATATTGGCATACTGATAATATTGACACACTGATGTATATTGAAACACTGATAATATTGACACACTGATGGATATTGACATACTGATAATATGCATGTGCTAAGGGAAAGCTAAATGAATATGTGGATAATATGCATGTGCTAAGTGAAAGCTAAGGGAATATGTGGATAATATGCATGTGCTAAGGGAATATGTGGATAATATGCATGTGCTAAGGGAAAGCTAAAGGGATATGTGGCTAATATGCATGTGCTAAGTGAAAGCTAAGTGAATATGTGGATAATATGCATGTGCTAAAGGAAAGCTAAGGGAATATGTGGATAATATGCATGTGCTAGTGGAAAGCTAAGGGAATATGTAGATAATATGCATGTGCTCAGGTAATATGTGGATAATAAGCATGTGCTAAAGGAAAGCTAAGAGAATATGCAGATAATATGCATGTACTAAGGGAATATGTGGATAATATTCATGTGCTAAAGGAAAGCTAAGGGACTATGTGGATAATATGCGGGGGCTAGGGGAATATGTGGATAATATGCATGTGCTAAGGGAATATGTGGATAATATGCATCTGCTAAGGGAATATGTAGATAATATGCATGTACTAAGGGAATATGTGGATAATATGCATGTGCTAAAGTAAAGATAAGAGAATATGTGGAAAATATGTATGTGCTATGGAAATATGTGGATAATATGCATGCGCTAATGGAATATGTGGATAATATGCATGTGCTGAAGGAAACCAAAGGGAATATGTGGATAATATGCATGTGCTAAGGGAATATGAGAATAATATGCATGTGCTAAGGGAAACCTAAGGGAATATGTGGATAATATACATATGCTAAGGGAATATTTGGATAATATGCATGTGCTAAAGGAAAGCTAAGGGAATGTTGATCAGTGGCAGTGAAAAACATTGAACAGCCTGCCTGCCCCTGTGGGAGTGGTTATGACTTGAAACTGTAGTTTTATTGGCCATTTTGGGTCAATTCCAAAACTCCTTCATCTTCCTCTCTTAAAACCTGGTTGCCTCGTGGTTTTGGCATCTTTTCAGGCTTGTTGGCTGTTGGTGAAGCACCCAACAAGAGGAGAAAATGCTGAGAGAAGAAAGGAGCCACTTTTGAGACTTATTTTTCCTCTGTTTATTTGCTAAGTTTTTCTGCATAGCCGCCTATTTTGAGCATTTTCTGGCTTGTTAAATTTGATTTCTGCATTAGTAACTGTATTTAGAGCACAACCTAGAGCTGTTTACTGAATTTCCTGTTTGCACTTATTTTTAAAATCGTTTTTTTCTCAAAACTTGCATTTTATCTGTCTTTGGCATAGCACTCTTGTGTGGGGTCATTTACTGCACTGTTATAACTTGTTGATACTTGTTAAGCTCTGCTATCTCTGAAAAAACAAAAAAAAACAAAAAATCTTGCTTTTTTCCCACTTTTCTGAGATTTAAAAAAGTTCAGTTACAGGCTTGCTGTTCTTGAACTGTTTGTAAGTTTCTGTGAGGCCATTTTTTGCTTGGGCTAAAGGAAAGTCTCTCTGTTGATCAGTGGCAGTGAAAAACATTGAGCAGCCTGCCTGCCCCTGTGGGAGTGGTTACTAACTTGAAACTGTAGTTTTATTGGCCATTTTGAGTCAATTCCAAAACTCCTTCATCTTCCTCTCTTAAAATCCTCTTTTGCACTGTTTTGCGTGTTTTTGAGCATAGCGCAACAATGGGCAGCGCTGCCTAATTGGGTTTAAACTATTCCTGGCTCCACAAAGTCTGCTCTTCACTTTTTCCCTTAGAACTGCTCTATCTCTCAATTTAAACACCATATTCTCATTCTAAGGCCCTTCACTTTTCCAATTAAGTAATCCTACAAGTTAGCACTATTAAACCATAAGCACTACTTACTCTTATACTCTCTACGATTATGCTGCCCTCTATTGGTCCATCTTAAATTCAGTTTCCCTGTTACTCTAGCATGTCCAAAGGTCGGTCAATGGTTTCTTCTCCAGTCCAGCTGGTGAATCTGGGAATTTTGAGGCAATGTTACAACTGTCTCATGTACATGGACAACCCTCTCCTCCTCCAAACAGGTTCAAATATATGTGAGAGATGCAACTATTTAGCCAAACTGGAGGCCGAGCTCTCTCATCTCAAAACTGGTGCAACCAGTCAGGAGGAGAAGGTAACCTCACACAACACAATTCCAGTATCACATAGGTTCATAGGTTCATACTAGGCTATCTGCCCTAGGGCATTTATAAGCCTAGCCAGAGTGTGTGTGGCTTTCACCACCCCTTAGGATGAGAATACTATACCCATTAGTTTGCTGTGCCTCTGTCCAGCAGTGACACAGAGATGATTCCCGGGGTAAACCTACGATCTCCCATCCACTCGTCAAGATTTCTCTTGAACAGAGTCAGTGAGGGGCTCTGCCTCACATGGACTGGGATTCTAGTCCCACCACATCAGCGAACCAAACACATAAATACACAAAAACATACTCAGAGGCTCTAAATAAAAATCTACCTAAGCAACAGAGACCTCCAAAGCAGACATCCAAGCAAACGCTACCTCAAAACAAAACACACACAACACATAACCCACAAAGTCAGTGTGACAAGCAGCCACAGCCCTTAAGGCTGAATAACACACCTGATACTCTTGTTATAGGTGACTCTATTGTCAGACACACTGACATCCCACTCACCAGGCTGAATAAAGAGAAGGTCACGGTGAGCTGCCTGTCGGGTGCTAGGATCCGACACATAGCATAGCACTCAGGTCACTCCAAAGCAAATACAAATATGACTCAGTCATTGTACATGCTGGTGTGAATGACCTGAGATGTACCTCCCTGGACTACATGAAAAGAGACATAGAGGAGCTCTCTGATCATGTAGCCCAGGCTGGTATGACCCTGACCTTGAGCAGCATCTTACCCTCACCTAGAATGATGCCACAGTACAAAGACAAAATGATCGAGTGTCTGTCAGCCTGGGATGACATGCTCGACAAGTCATGTTGCTTTGCTAGGGACGACTTGCACCTGTCACCACTGGGCTTTCAGATATTGGCAAAGGCTCTTGCCACCCCCATAGTGCCTTTTTTAGGCAAGGCTCAAAAGTCAAACCCACCCCCATAGACAGCACAAGGAACAAGAAACTAAGGGTAATGCTGCTAAACGCCAGAAGTCTTAACCTCAAGATGCACTCGAAGCTCTCCTCAGTATGGAGAACATCGATATCTGTGCAGTGACAGAAACCTGGTTCAAGGCTCCAGAGAGCACCCCAGCACTACCAGGCTATACTTCGTATCATGCTTTTCGGCCCCAAAACCCGGACCGAACCACAAAAAGAGGGGGAGTTTCCATATTTATCAAGGATATCCACACCTCCAGGTTAGTGGCATTGCACGAAGTATCGGAGACCATCCATGTGCAACTAACAGTGGGCAAAACTGCTTTTCAGTTTATAGCATCCTACAGACCACCCTCTCAAAGTCAGGAATCCCATTTGGCTTTCCTGAAAACATTGGAGAACATGAAGATCTCTCTGGACACCATTATACTGGGCAACTTCAACTACCCAAACATTGACTGGGAGCACTACTCAAGCCCCAGCACCTTAGCCCAAAGATTCCTGGAAATTATAAACTCAAATGCTATGGAACAACTAGTCACCACTCCCACAAGAGGGGACAACATACTAGACCTGATCATTACCAACATGGGGACTCTATGCTCCACACCTCAAGTATATCCCTCATTTGGGAGGGTGGCCTAATGGTTAAGGTGTTTGCTTTACAAACACAAGGTGCAGGGTTTGAGTCTCACAAGGGATAATTGGCTAGGCTTAAAATGGCTCTGCAAGGGGGCAGTAGCTTAGTAACACTAACTGAAAAACCCTGAAAATGGTAAGATCAGACCATAAATTAATTTCACTGGATGTCCACATCCCGACCCCACCCCCAGCCCAGAAAACCACAGTGAAAAACTTTTCAAAAGCGAACTTCTCACTTCTCAAATCTGAAGTGGAATCCTTCAAGGCCCCAGGGCCAGTGGAAACTACAGCCCAAACTGCAGAATCCTATATAAATGCATTCTACGGACATCTCCAGGAATGCATGGATCATGCTATCCCAAACAAAACCAAGACGCAATCATCCAAATGCAGGCGTCCAGTCTGGTGGACCCCTGCCATAAATAAACTGTACAACAGAAGGAGGAAGCTACTACATGATAGAGCAAAATCCCTAATAGGGAAGGCATCTCTGATCAGTACTAGCAAAAAATTACGATCCCTCATAAAATCCTCCAAAGCCAGCTTCGAGAGAAAAATTGCACAGGACACCAAAGACAATCATAAGACTTTTTTCAGTTATGTTAGAAACCTGGGATGCAACTCCCAGACTTGTTCTGAGTTGATTTTAAATGACAAAAAATATACCGAACCCACAGACATTGCCAATATCCTGGCAGACAGGTTCAGTGCAAACTTCTCCCCCCCCCCCAAAAGAGCAAGTATCTATCCCGGCAGAGGGCTTCCTCCCAAACATCTTAAATGCTCAGGTGAAGGCTGCCCTCTCCAAAGCTAAAAACACTGCTTCCATGGGACCAGATGGCGTCCCAGGTTGCGTCCTACATGAACTACAAGAGGAACTAATCCCTCAAATAAAACAGCTGTACAATCTCAGCCTCACTACAGGATATGTGCCCACAGAATGGCATACAGCAACAGTGGTCCCACTCCACAAAGGTGGAGCCTCTACGGACCCTGGAAACTATCTCCCCATAAGCCTGACTAGCTTAGTCTGCAAGGCTATGGAGAGGATCATCATGGAGCTCATAAACAAAGACATTGGGGACCTACAGACACTAGATCCTACCCAGTTCGGCTTTGTCAAGGGCAGATCCTTCCTTTTGAACCTGGTTGACTTCTTTGAAATAGTCACCAAAGCCATAGATGAAGGGAAGGTAGTCCACACAGCCTATCTGGACCTTGCAAAGGCATTTGACACAATACCCCACTCGGGCATCATAGATAAGCTATCCAGCTTAAATATAAACCCCTATGTCACAAGATGGGTCGCAAACTGGCTCAAAGACAGAACCCATAGAGTGAGAGTTGCTGGAGCCATGTCAGACTCGAAACCGGTCACAAGTGGCATCCCACAGGGTTCTGTCCTGGGACCACTCTTGTTCGGTATATACTTTTCCGAGGTACAGGCAAAAGTGGGAGGACTATGGCTCACCAAGTTCGCAGATGACTGCAAACTGGGTGCCATAAACAACTCTCCAGCTGACACAAACATCCTTCAAACAGGTCTCACAGGGACAGATAACTGGTGCCAGCGCCATGGTTTAAAGCTAAATGCCAAAAAAGGTATAGTCATACCCTTTGGCAAAAACAATGTGCCCACAAATTACCACATAGCTGGAAACCCATTAAGTACAGAGAAAGTTATTAGGGACCTGGGGACCCAAGTTGATAGCAATCTCTCCTTTGAAAACCACATTGCCAAAGTGGTTAGAAAGACCTTCTACATAGCCCACCTCATCACTGATAATATTAACACATATATTATATTGATATTGACACATTGATGGATATTGAAACATTAATGAATATTAATGCAGTGATAGATATTGAGACACTGATAATATTGACACACTGATGGATATTGACAGTCTGATAATATTGACACACTGATGCATATTGAAACACTGATAATATTGACACACTGATGGATATTGACATACTGGTAATATTGATGCACTGATAAATACTGACAAACTGATAATATTGACACAGTGATGGATGTTGACACACTGATGGATATTGACACACTGATAATATTGATATTTTGATGATATTGACACACTGATAATACTGAGTGATGGATATTAACATACTGATGAATATTGACACACTGATGTATATTGATATACTGATGAATATTGACACACTGATGGATATTGACACACTCATAATTTTGACACAGTGATGGATATTGACATACTGATGAATATTGACACACTGATGTATATTTACGCACTGATGTATGTTGGCATACTGATAATATTTAAACCCTGATAATATTGACAAACTGATGGGTATTGACACACTGATGATATTGACACAGTGATGGATATTAACATACTGATGAATATTGACACTGTGATGGATATTGACATACTGATGAATATTGACACACTGATGGATATTGACACACTCATAATTTTGACACTAATGGATATTGACATACTGATGGATATTTACACACTGATGTATATTGACATACTGACAATATTTAAACCCTGATAATATTGACACGCTGATAATATTGAGACACTGATGGATATTGACATCCTGATAATATTGACACACTGATAATATTGAGACACTGATAATATTGACACTAATGGGATATGACATACTGATAATGTTGAACACTGATGGATATTGACACATTGAAAATATTGACACATTGAAGGATATTCAAACATATTAATGCACTGATTGATATTGAGACATTGATAATATTAACTCTGATGGATATTGACACACTGGCGGATATTGAAAAAGTGATGGATATTGACACACTTGACTGATATTGACATACTGATAATATTGACACACTGATGCATATTGAGACACTGATAATATTGACACAGTGATGGATATTGGCAAACTGATGGATATTGACATACTGATAATATTGACACCTTGATAATATTGACAAACTGATGGATATTGACACACTGATAATATTGACGCACTGATGGATATTTACACCCTGATGATGTTGACACACTGATGGATATTGAAACATTGATGAATATTAATGCACTGATAGATATTGAGACATTGATGATATTGACTCACTGATGGATATTGACACACTGACTTATATTTACAAATTGATGGATATTTACACACTGATCATATTGACACACTGATGGATATTGACACACATGGATATTGACACCCTGATAATATTGACACACTGATGGGTATTGACACACTGATGAATTTTGACAAACTGATGGATATTGACATACTGATAATATTGACACACTGATACATACTGACACACTGTTAATATTGACACACTGATGGATATTGACACACTGATAATATTGTCGCACTGATGGATATTGACATACTCATAATATTGACACAGAGATGGATATTGACATACTGATGAATATGGACACACTGATGGATATTGACACACTGATAATACTGACACACTGATGGATATTGAAACATTAATGAATATTAATGCATTGACAGATATTGAGACATTGATAATAGTGACACACTGATGGATAACTACATACTGATAATATTGACACACTAATGCATATTGAAACACTGATAATATTGACACACTGATGGATATTGACATACTGATAATATTGATACAGTGATAAATACTGACACACTGTTAATAATGACACACTGATAGATATTGACACACTGATGGACATTGACATACCGATAATATTGCACACTGATACATACTGACACCCTGTTTATATCAACACACTGATGGATATTGACACACTGATACTATTGACACCCTGATGGATATTGACACACTGATAGATATTGACATGCTGATGAATATTGACATACTCATACTATTAACACAGAGATGGATATTGACATACTGATGAATATTGACACACTGATAATATTGACACATTGATGGATATTGAAACATTAATGAATATTAATGCAGTGATAGATATTGAGACATTGATAATATTGACACTGATGAATATTGACACACTGATGCATATTGAAACACTGATAATATTGACACACTGATGGATATTGACATACTGGTAATATTGATGCACTGATAAATACTGACAAACTGATAATATTGACACAGTGATGGATATTGACACACTGGTAATGTTGACACTGATAATATTGATACTTTGATAATACTGACACACTTATGGATATTGACACACTGATAATACTGAGTGATGGATATTAACATACTGATGAATATTGACACAGTGATGGATATTGACATACTGATGAATATTGACACACTGATGTATATTGGCATACTGATAATATTTAAACCCTGATAATATTGACACACTGATGGATATTGCCACACTGATACATACTGACACACTGTTAATATCGACACACTGATACATACTGACACACTGTTAATATCGACACACTAATGGATAATGACATACTGATAATATTGACACACTGATGATTATTGACATACTGATAATATTGAAACACTGATGGATATTGACACACTGATAATATTGACCCACTGATGGATATTGATATACTGATAATATTGACACCATGATAATATTGACACACTGATGCATATTGACACAATGATTATACTGAGACACTGAAATTATTGACACACTGATGGGATATGACATACTGATAATATTGAACACTGATGGACATTGAAACATTGAAAATATTGACACACTGATAACATTGACACACTGAAGTATATTGAAATATTGATGAATATAAATGCACTGATTGATATTGAGACATTGATAATATTGACTCAATGATGGATATTGACACATTGATGGATATTGACACACTGATGCATATTGAAACACTGATAATATTGACACACTGATGGATATTGACATACTGATAATATTGATACACTGATAAATACTGACACACTGATAATGACACAGTGATGGATACTGACACACTGGTAATGTATACGTGGTCGAGGAATTTCTGATTTGCTGACTTTATTTGTTAAGAGTTCATGGTTTGACGTTTTTTCTTGATGTATGTGCTGGATTGACTGCTGTTTATTTCGTCAAATAAACTGGTAAATCAAAGTAAGCTGTATTCCTTCTGGCTGGTTCGTTTTTCAAATAATGTATACACACTGCTGGATATTGACACACTAATAATATTCATACATTGATAATACTGACACACTGATGGATATTGACACACTGATAATACTGACACAGTGATGGATATTAACATACTGATGAATATTGACACTGTGATGGATATTGACACACTGATGGATATTGACACACTCATAATTTTGACACTGATGGATATTGACATACTGACAATATATAAACCCTGATAATATTGACAAATTGATGGGTATTGACACACTGATAATATTGACACTGATGCATATTGACACACTGATAATATTGACACACTAATGGGATATGACATACTGATAATGTTGAACACTGATGGATATTGACACATTGAAAATATTGACACAATGATAATATTGACACACTGAAGGATATTCAAACATTGATGAATATTAATGCACTGATTGATATTGAGACATTGATAATATTAACTCTGATGGATATTGACACACTGACGGATATTGAAAAAGTGATGGATATTGACACACTGACTGATATTGACATACTGATAATATTGACACACTGACGCATATTGAGACACTGATAATATTGACACATTGATGGATATTGAAACATTAATGAATATTAATGCAGTGATAGATATTGAGACATTGATAATATTGACACACTGATGAATATTGACATACTAATAATAATGATACACTGATGCATATTGAAACACTGATGGATATTGACATACTGGTAATATTGATACACTGATAAATACTGACAAACTGATAATATTGACACACTGGTAATGTTGACACACTGATGGATATTGACACACTGATAATATTGATACTTTGATAATACTGACACACTTATGGATATTGACACTGATAATACTGAGTGATGGATATTAACATACTGATGAATATTGACACAGTGATGGATATTGACACACTGTTGGATATTGACACACTGATGTATATTGGCATACTGATAATATTTAAACCCTGATAATATTGACAAACTGATGGGTATTGACACACTGATGGATATTGCCACACTGATACATACTGACACACTGTTAATATCGACACACTGATACATACTGACACACTGTTAATATCGACACACTAATGGATAATGACATACTGATAATATTGACACACTGATGATTATTGACATACTGATAATATTGAAACACTGATGGATATTGACACACTGATTATACTGAGACACTGAAATTATTGACACACTGATGGGCTATGACATACTGATAATATTGAACACTGATGGACATTGAAACATTGAAAATATTGACACACTGAAGTATATTGAAATATTGATGAATATAAATGATATTGAGACATTGATAATATTGACTCAATGATGGATATTGACACATTGACGGATATTGACAAAGTGATGGATATTGACATACTGATAATACTGACACAATGATGGATATTGACATACTGATAATATTGAAACACTGATAATATTGACACACTGATGGATATTGACATACTGATAATATTGATACACTGATAAATACTGACACACTGATAATGACACAGTGATGGATACTGACACACTGGTAATGTATACACACTGCTGGATATTGACACACTAATAATATTCATACATTGATAATACTGACACAGTGATGGATATTAACATACTGATGAATATTGACACTGTGATGGATATTGACATACTGATGAATATTGACACACTCATAATTTTGACACTAATGGATATTGACATACTGATGGATATTTACACACTGATGTATATTGACATACTGACAATATTTAAACCCTGATAATATTGACAAATTGATGGGTATTGACACACTGATAATATTGAGACACTGATGGATATTGACATACTGATAATATTGACACACTGATAATATTGACACACTGATGGATATTGACACACTGATAATATTGAGACACTGATAATATTGACACACTAATGGGATATGACATACTGATAATGTTGAACACTGATGGATATTGACACATTGAAAATATTGACACAATGATAATATTGACACACTGAAGGATATTCAAACATTGATGAATATTAATGCACTGATTGATATTGAGACATTGATAATATTAACTCTGATGGATATTGACACACTGACGGATATTGACAAAGTGATGGATATTGACACACTGATAATTTTGACAAACTGATTGATATTGACATACTGATAATATTGACACACTGATGCATATTGAGACACTGATAATATTGACACACTGATGGATATTGACAAACTGATGGATATTGACATACTGATAATATTGACACCTTGATAATATTGACAAACTGATGGATATTAACATGCTAATAATATTGACACACTAATGGATATTGACACACTGATAATATTGACGCACTGATGGATATTTACACCCTGATGATGTTGACACACTGATGGATATTGAAACATTGATGAATATTAATGCACTGATAGATATTGAGACATTGATGATATTGACTCACTGATGGATATTGACGCACTGACTTATATTTACAAATTGATGGATATTTACACACTGATAATATTGACACACTGATGGATATTGACACACATGGATATTGACATACTGATAATACTGACACACTGATAATATTGACACACTGATGAATTTTGACAAACTGATGGATATTGACATACTGATAATATTGACACACTGTTAATATTGACATACTGATGGATATTGACACACTTATAATATTGTCGCACTGATGGATATTGACATACTCATAATATTGACACAGAGATGGATATTGACATACTGATGAATATTGACACACTGATGGATATTGACACACTGATAATACTGACACACTGATGGATATTGAAACATTAATGCATTGACAGATATTGAGACTGATAATAGTGACACACTGATGGATAACTACATACTGATAATATCGACACACTGATGGATATTGACATACTGATAATATTGATACAGTGATAAATATTGACACACTGTTAATAATGACACACTGATAGATATTGACACACTGATGGATATTGGCATACCGATAATATTGCACACTGTTACATACTGACACCCTGTTTATATCAACACACAGATGGATATTGACACACTGATAATATTGCCACCCTGATGGATATTGACACACTGATAGATATTGACATACTGATGAATATTGACACAGTGATGGATACTGACATACTGATAAATATTGACACACTGATGGATATTGACATACTCATAATATTGACACACTGATGGATATTGACACATTGATGGATATTGAGACATTGATAATATTGACACACTGATGAATATTGACATACTAATAATATTGACACACTGATGCATATTGAAACACTGATAATATTGACACACTGATGGATATTGACATACTGGTAATATTGATACACTGATAAATACTGACAAACTGATAATATTGACACAGTGATGGATATTGACACACTGATGGATATTGATGCACTGATGGATATTGATACTTTGATAATACTGACACACTTATGGATATTGACACTGATAATACTGAGTGATGGATATTAACATACTGATGAATATTGACACAGTGATGGATATTGACATACTGATGAATATTGACACACTGTTGGATATTGACACACTGATGTATATTGGCATACTGATAATATTTAAACCCTGATAATATTGACAAACTGATGGGTATTGACAGTGATAACATTGACACACTGATGGATATTGCCACACTGATACTGACTCACTGTTAATATCGACACACTGATACATACTGACACACTGTTAATATCGACACACTAATGGATAATGACACACTGATGATTATTGACATACTGATAATATTGACACACTGATAATATTGACCCACTGATGGATATTGACATACTGATAATATTGACACCCTGATAATATTGACACTGATTATATTGAGACACTGATAATATTGACACACTGATGGGATATGACATACTGATAATATTGAACACTGATGGATATTGACACGTTGAAAATATTGACACACTGAAGTATATTGAAATATTGATGAATATAAATCCACTGATTGATATTGAGACATTGATAATATTGACTCAATGATGGATATTGACACACTGACGGATACTGACAAAGTGATGGATATTGACACACTGATGTATATTGACATACTGATAATATTGACAAAGTGATGGATATTGACACACTGATGTATATTGACATACTGATAATATTGACACACTGATGGATATTGACATACTGATATTGACACACTGATGGATATTGACATACTGATAATATTGACATCCTGATACTATTGGCAAACTGATGGATATTAACACACTGATAATATTGACACACTGATGGATACTGACATACTGATATTGACACACAGATACATGCTGACACACTGTTAATATTAACATACTGATAATATTGACACACTGATGGTTATTGATACACTGATGATGTTGACACACTGATGGATATTGTAACATTGATGAATATTAATGCACTGATAGATATTGAGACACTGATGATATTGACACACTGACGGATATTGACATACTGATAATATTGACACACTGATGCATCTTGACACACATGGATATTGACATACTGATAATATTGACACACTGATGGATATTGACACACTGTTGAATTTTGACAAACTGATCGATATTGATATACTGATAATACTGACACACTGTTAATATCGACATACTGACACACTGATAATATTGACACTCTGATGGATATTGACACACTGATAATATTGTCACACTGATGGATACTGACATACTCATAATATTGACACAGAGATGGATATTGACATACTGATGAATATGGACACACTGATGGATATTAACACCCTGATAATATTGACACACTGAAGGATATTGAAACATTGATGAATACTAATGCATTGATAGATATTGAGACATTGATAATATTGACACACTGATGGATAATTACATACTGATAATATTGACACACTGATGCATATTGAAACACTGATAATATTGACACACTGATGGATATTGACATACTGATAATATTGATACAGTGATAAATACTGACACACTGTTAATATTGACACAGTGCTGGATATTGACACAATGATAATATTGATACATTGATAATACTGACACACTGATGGATATTGACACACTGATAATACTGACACAGTGATGGATATTAACATACTGATGAATATTGACACAATGATGGATATTTACATACTGATGTATACTGACATATTGATAATATTTAAACTCTGATAATATTGACAAACTGATAATATTGACACACTGATGGATAATGACATACTGATAATATTGACACACTGATGACTATTGACACCCTGATAATATTGACACTCAGATGGATATTGACACACTGATCATATTGAGACACTGACAATATTAACACACTGATGGGATTTGACATACTGATAATATTGAACACTGATGGATATTGACACACTGATAATACTGACACACTGTGGACATTGACAAACTGATGGATATTGACATACTGATAATATTGACACCCTGATAATATTTACACACTGATGGATATTTACGCACTGATAATATTGACACACTGATGGATATTGACACATTGCATATAGACATACTGATAATATTGACAGATACATGCTGACACACTGATAATATTGACACACTGATGATATTGGCACACTGATGGATATTGAAACATTAATGAATATTAATGCACTGATAGATATTGAGATATTGATGATATTGACTCACTGATGGATACTGACACACTGACGGATATTGACAAAGTGATGGATATTTACACACTGATCATATTGACACACTGATAATATTAACACACTGATGGATATTGACATGCTGATAATACTGACACACTGATAATATTGACAAACTGAGGGATATTGACACACATGAATATTGACATACTGATAATACTGACACACTGATGGATATTGACACACTGATGGGTATTGACATGCTGATAATATTGACACACTGTTACATACTGACACACTGATGGATAATGACATGCTGATAATATTGACACAGTGATTAGTATTGAAATATTGATAATATTGAAACACTGATGGATACTGACACACTGATAATATTGACCCACTGATGGATATTGACATACTGATAATATTGACATACTGGTAATATTGACACACAGATGGATATTGATACACTGATCATGTTGAGACACTGATAATATTGACACACTGATAGATACTGACACACTGTTAATATTGACATACAGATGATATTGTCACACTGATGGATATTGACATACTGATAATATTGATACACTGATAAATACTGACACACTGATAATATTGACACACTAATGGATATTGACATACTGATAAAACTGACAGATGATGCATATTGACACATTGATGGATATTGACATACTGAAAATATTGACACTCTGATGGATATTGACACGCTGATAATATTGACACACTGATGGATATTCACATACTGATGGATATTGACATACTGATAATATTGACACACTGATACATACTGACACACTGTTAATATCAATACACTGATAATATTGACATACTAATAATATTGATACACTGATAAATTCTGACACATTGATAATACTGACACACTGATGGATATTGACACACTGATAATATTGATGCAGTGGTGTATATTGACATACTGATGAATATTGACACACTGATGGATACTGACACACTGATGCATATTGAAACATTGATAATATTGTTACATTGATAATACAGACACACCGGTGGATACTGACATACTAATAATATTGATACACTGATAAATACTGATACGCTGATGGATATTGACACACTGATAATATTGACACAGTGATGTATATTGACATACTGATGAATATTGACACACCGATGGATATTAACATACTAATAATATTGACACACTGATGCATATTGAAACACTAATAATACTGACACACTGATGGATATTGACATACTGATAATATTGATACACTGATAAATACTGACACACTGATAATATTGATACAGTGATGGATATTGACACACTGGTAATGTTGACACACTGCTGGATATTGACACATTGATAATATTGATACACTGATAATACTGACACAGTGATGGATATTAACATACTGATGAATATTGACACACTGATGTATATTGACATACTGATAATATTTAAACTCTGATAATATTAACAAACTGATGGGTATTGACACACTGATGGATATTAACCCACTGATGGGTATTGACATACTGATAATACTGACACACTGTTACATACTGACACACTGTTAATATCGAAACACTGATGGATAATGACATACTTATTATATTGACACACTGATGAGTATTGACATACTGATAATATTGACACACTGATACATACTAACACACTGCTAATATTGACACACTGAAGGATAATGACATACTGATAATATTGACACACTGATGATTATTGAAATACTGAAACACTGATGGATATTGACACACTGATAATATTGACCCACTGATGGATATTGACACCCTGATAATATTGACACACTGATGGATATTGACACACTGATATTGCATTACTGATAATATTGACACACTGATAATATTGAACACTGATGGATATTGACACATTGAAAATATTGACACACTGATAATATACTTAAACATTGATGAATATTAATACACTGATTGATATTGAGACATTGATAATATTGACTCAGTGATGGATATTGACACACTGATGGATACTGACAAAGTGATGGATATTGACACAGTGATAATATTGACACACTGATGGATTTTGACAAACTGATGGATATTGGCATACTGATAATATTGACACCCTGATAATATTGACAAACTGATGGATATTTGCACACTGATAATATTGACTCACTGATGGATATTGACATACTGATAATATTGACACACAGATACATGCTGACACACTGTTAATATTGACATACTGATGGATATTGACACACTGATGGATATTGACAAAGTGATGGATATTTATACACTGATAATATTGATGCACTGATGGATATTGACATACTGATAATATTGACACACTGATGCATCTTGACACACAGATAATATTGACACACTGATGGATATTGAAACACATGGATATTGACATACTGATAATACTGACACTCTGATAATATTGACACACTGATGGATATTGACACACTGATGGATTTTGACAAACTGATGGATATTGGCATACTGATAATATTGACAAACTGATGGATATTCGCACACTGATAATACTGACTCACTGATGGATACTGACATACTGATAATATTGACACACAGATACATGCTGACACACTGATGGTGTTGACACACTGATGGATATTGACAAAGTGATGGATATTTATACACTGATAATACTGATGCACTGATGGATATTGACATACTGATAATATTGACACACTGATGCATCTTGACACACAGATAATATTGACACACTGATGGATATTGAAACACATGGATATTGACATACTGATAATACTGACACCCTGATAATATTGACACACTGATGGATATTGACACACTGATACATACTGACACACTGTTAATATCGACATACTGATGGATATTGACACACTGATAATATTGACACTCTGATGGATATTGACACACTGATAATATTGTCACACTGATGGATATTGACATACTCATAATACTGACACAGAAATGGATATTGACATACTGATGAATATGGACACACTGATGGATATTGAAACATTGATGAATATTAATGCATTGATAGATATTGAGACATTGATAATATTGACACACTGATGGATAATTACATACTGATAATATTGACACACTGATGCATATTGAAACACTGACAATATTGACACACTGATGGATAATGACATACTGATATTGATACAGTGATAAATACTGAAACTGTTAATATTGACACAGTGATGGATACTGACACACTTTTAATATTGAGACACTGATTTATATTGACACAATGATAATATGGATAGATTGATAATACTGACACACTGATGGATACTGACACACTGATAATACTGACACAGTAATGGATATTAGCATACTGATTAATATTGACGCAGTGATGGATAGTGACATACTGATGAATATTGACACACTGATGGATATTTACACACTCATAATATTGACACAGTAATGGATATTGACATACTGATGGATATTTACACACTGATGTATATTGACATATTGATAATATTTAAACTCTGATAATATTGACAAACTGATGGGTATTGACACACTGATGGATATTGACCCACTGATTGGTATTGACATACTGATAATGTTGACACACTGTTACATACTGGCACACTATTAATATCGACACACTGATGGATAATGACATACTGATGAGTACTGACATACTGATAATATTGAAACACTAATGGATATTGACACACTGATAATACTGACCAACTGATGGATATTGACATACTGATAATATTGACACCCTGATAATATTGATAGACAGATGGATATTGACACACTGATCATATTGAGACACTGATAATATTAACACACTGATGGGATTTGACATACTGATAATATTGAACACTGATGGATATTGACACATTTATAATACTGACACACTGATGGATAGTGAAACATTGATGAATAATAATGCACTGATTGATATTGAGACATTGATAATATTGACTCAATGATGGATACTGACGAACTGACAGATATTGACACACTGATGGATATTGACATACTGATACTATTGACACGATGCATATTGACACACTGTGGATATTGACAAACTGATGGATATTGACATACTGATAATATTGACACACTGATGCATATTATCACATTGATAGATATTGACATACTGATAATATTGACAAACAGATACATGATGACACACTGATAATATTGACACACTGTGGGTATTGACAAACTGATGGATATTGACATACTGATAATCTTGACACCCTGATAATATTGACACACTGATGGATATTGATGTACTGATAATATTGACAAACAGATACATACTGACACACTGTTAATATTGACATATTGATGGATATTGACACAATGATAATATTGACACACTGATGGATATTGAGACATTGATGATATTGACACACTGATGGATATTGACAAAGTGATGGATATTTACACACTGATAATATTGACACACTGATTAGTATTGACATACTGATAATATTGACACTCTGATGGATATTGACACACTGATAATATTATCACACTGATGGATATTGACATACTCATAATATTGACACAGAGATGGATGTTGACATACTGATGAATATGGACACACTGATGGATATTGACACACTCATAATATTGACACACTGATGGATATTGAATAATTGAATATTAATGCATTGATAGATATTGAGACATTGATAATATTGACACACTGATGGATAATTAAATACTGATAATATTGACACACTGATGCATATTGAAACACTGACAATATTGACACACTGATGCTTATTGGCATACTGATAATATTGATACAGTGATAAATACTGAAACTTTTAATATTGACACAGTGATAGATATTAACACACTTTTAATATTGAGACACGGATTTATACTGACACAATGATAATATTGATACATTGATAATACTGCCACACTGATGGATATTGACACACTGATAATACTGACACAGTAATGATTATTAGCATACTGATGAATATTGACACAGTGATGGATAGTGACATACTGATGGATATTGACACACTCATAATATTGACACAGTAATGGATATTGACACACTGATGGATATTTACACACTGATGTATATTGACATACTGATATTTAAACTCTGATAATATTGACAAACTGATGGGTATTGATACACTGATAATATTGACACACTGTTACATACTGACACTATTAATATCAACACACGGATGGATAATGACATACTGATAATATTGACACACTGATGAGTATTGACATACTGATAATATTGAAACACTGATGGATACTGACACACTGATAATACTGACCGACTGATGGATATTGACATACTGATAATATTGACACCCTGATAATATTGACAGACAGATGGATATTGACACACTGATCATATTGAGACACTGATGGGATTTGACATACTGATAATATTGAGCACTGATGGATATTGACACATTTATAATACTGACATACTGATGGATATTGAAACATTGATGAATAATAATGCACTGATTGATATTGAGACATTGATAATATTGACTCAATGATGGATACTGACGAACTGACAGATATTGACAAAGTGATGGATATTGACACACTGATGGATATTGACATACTGATAATATGCATGTGCTAAGGGAAAGCTAAATGAATATGTGGATAATATGCATGTGCTAAGTGAAAGCTAAGGGAATATGTGGATAATATGCATGTGCTAAGGGAATATGTGGATAATATGCATGTGCTAAGGGAAAGCTAAAGGAATATGTGGCTAATATGCATGTGCTAAGTGAAAGCTAAGGGAATATGTGGATAATATGCATGTGCTAAAGGAAAGCTAAGAGAATATGTGGATAATATGCATGTGCTAGTGGAAAGCTAAGGGAATATGTAGATAATATGCATGTACTAAGGCAATATGTGGATAATAAGCATGTGCTAAAGGAAAGCTAAGAGAATATGCAGATAATATGCATGTACTAAGGGAATATGTGGATAATATTCATGTGCTAAAGGAAAGCTAAGGGACTATGTGGATAACATGCGTGGGCTAGGGGAATATGTGGATAATATGCATGTGCTAAGGGAATATGTGGATAATATGCATCTGCTAAGGGAATATGTAGATAATATGCATGTACTAAGGGAATATGTGGATAATATGCATGTGCTAAAGTCAAGATAAGGGAATATGTGGAAAATATGTATGTTCTATGGGAATATGTGGATAATATGCATGTGCTAATGGAATATGTGGATAATATGCATGTGCTGAAGGAAACCAAAGGGAATATGTGGATAATATGCATGTGCTAAGGGAATATGAGAATAATATGCATGTGCTAAGGGAAACCTAAGGGAATATGTGGATAATATGCATCTGCTAAGGGAATATTTAGATAATATGCATGTGCTAAAGGAAAGCTAAGGGAATGTTGATCAGTGGCAGTGAAAAACATTGAACAGCCTGCCTGCCCCTGTGGGAGTGGTTACTGACTTGAAACTGTAGTTTTATTGGCCATTTTGGGTCAATTCCCAAACTCCTTCATCTTCCTCTCTTAACACCTGGTTGCCTCGTGGTTTTGGCATCTTTTCAGGCTTGTTGGCTGTTGGTGAAGCACCCAACAAGAGGAGAAAATGCTGAGAGAAGAAAGGAGACACTTTTGAGACTTATTTTTCCTCTGTTTATTTGCTAAGTTTTTCTGCATAGCCACCTATTTTGAGCATTTTCTGGCTTGTTAAATTTGATTTCTGCATTAGTAACTGTATTTAGAACACAGCCTAGAGCTGTTTACTGAATTTCCTGTTTGCACTTATTTTTAAAATCATTTTTTTCTCAAAACTTGCATTTTATCTGTCTTTGGCATAGCACTCTTGTGTGGGGTCATTTACTGCACTGTTATAACTTGTTGATACTTGTTAAGCTCTGCTATCTCTGAAAAAACAAAAAAACAAAAAAAATCTTGCCCTTTTCCCACTTTTCTGAGATTTAAAAAAGTTCAGTTACAGGCTTGCTGTTCTTGAACTGTTTGTAAGTTTCTGTGAGGCCAATTTTTGCTTGGGCTAAAGGAAAGTCTCTCTGTTGATCAGTGGCAGTGAAAAACATTGAGCAGCCTGCCTGCCCCTGTGGGAGTGGTTACTGACTTGAAACTGTAGTTTTATTGGCCATTTTGGGTCAATTCCAAAACTCCTTCATCTTCCTCTCTTAAAACCCTCTTTTGCACTGTTTTGCGTGTTTTTGAGCATAGCGCAACAACGGGCAGTGCTGCCTAATTGGGTTTAAACTATTCTTGGCTTCACAAAGTCTGCTCTTCACTTTTTCCCTTAGAACTGCTCTATCTCTCAATTTAAACACCATATTCTCATTCTAAGGCCCTTCACTTTTCCAATTAAGTAATCCTACAAGTTAGCACTATTAAACCATAAGCACTACTTACTCTTATACTCTCTATGATTACCCTGTCCTCTATTGGTCCATCTTAAATTCAGTTTCCCTGTTACTCTAGCATGTCCAAAGGTCAGTCAATGGTTTCCTCTCCAGTATAGCTGGTGATTCTGGGAATTTTGAGGCAATGTTACAACTGTCTCATGTACATGGACAACCCTCTCCTCCTCCAAACAGGTTCAAATATATGTGAGAGATGCAACTATTTAGCCAAACTGGAGGCTGAGCTCTCTCATCTCAAAACTGGTGCAACCAGTCAGGAGGAGAAGGTAACCTCACACAACACAATTCCAGTATCACATAGTCCCACCACATCAGCGAACCAAACACATAAATACACAAAAACATACTCTGAGGCTCTAAATAAAAATCTACCTAAGCAACAGAGACCTCCAAAGCAGACATCCAAGCAAACGCTACCTCAAAACAAAACACACACAACACATAACCCACAAAGTCAGTGTGCCAAGCAGCCACAGCCCTTAAGGCTGAATAACACACCTGATACTTTTGTTATAGGTGACTCTATTGTCAGACACACTGACGTCCCGCTCACCAGGCTGAATAAAGAGAAGGTCACGGTGAGCTGCCTGTCGGGTGCTAGGATCCGACACATAACGCAAGCACTCAGGTCACTCCAAAGCAAATACAAATATGACTCAGTCATTGTACATGCTGGTGTGAATGACCTGAGACGTACCTCCCTGGACTACATGAAAAGAGACATAGAGGAGCTCTCTGATCATGTAGCCCAGGCTGGTATGACCCTGACCTTGAGCAGCATCTTACCCTCACCTAGGATGATCCACAGTACAAAGACAAAATGATCGATTTTAACAATTAGCTAAAATTTTGGTGTCATTCAAAGGGGATCCAGTGTCTATAAGCCTGGGATGACATGCTCGACAAGCCACGTTGCCAGCTAGGGGACTTGCACCTGTCACCACTGGGCTTTCGGATATTGGCAAAGGCTCTTGCCACCCCCATAGTGCCTTTTTTAGGCAAGGCTCAAAAGTCACACCCACCCCATAGGTATGAACCTATGAACAACTTCACTAATACATGTCTTGCTACCCAACCTGCTGTTTAGCCAAGTATCTATGTCTCATAGCATTTGAATGTCTAAATCTAGACCTGTGGATGGGAGATCATAGGTTTACCCCAGGAATCATCTCTGTGTCGCTGCTGGACAGAGGCACAACAAACTAATGGGCACAGTATTTTTTCATATAAGGGGTGGCGTAAGCCACAATAATTTGGGCTAGGCTTATAAATGCCTTAGGGCAGATAGCCTAGTATAAACCTATGAACCTATGAACCCCATAGACAGCACAAGGAACAAGAAATTAAGGGTAATGCTGCTAAACGCCAGAAGTCTTAACCTAAAGATGCACGCACTCGAAGCTCTCCTCAGTATGGAGAACATCGATATCTGTGCAGTGACAGAAACCTGGTTCAAGGCTCCAGAGAGCACCCCAGCACTACCAGGCTATACCTCGTATCATGCTTTTCGGCCCCAAAACCCGGACCGAACCACAAAAAGAGGAGGAGTTTCCATATTTATCAAGGATATCCACACCTCCAGGTTAGTGGCATTGCACGAAGTATCGGAGACCATCCATGTGCAACTAACAGTGGGCAAGACTGCTTTTCAGTTTATAGCATCCTACAGACCACCCTCTCAAAGTCAGGAATCCCATTCAGCTTTCCTGAAAACATTGGAGAACATGAAGATCTCTCTGAACACCATTATACTGGGCGACTTCAACTACCCAAACATTGACTGGGAGCACTACTCAAGCCCCAGCACCTTAGCCCAAAGATTCCTGGAAATTATAAACTCAAATGCTATGGAACAACTAGTCACCACTCCCACAAGAGGGGACAACATACTAGACCTGATCATTACCAACATGGGGACTCTATGCTCCACACCTCAAGTATATCCCTCATTGGTAAGATCAGACCATAAATTAATTTCACTGGATGTCCACATCCTGACCCCACCCCCAGCCCAGAAAACCACAGTGAAAAACTTCTCAAAAGCGATCTTCTCACTTCTCAAAACTGAAGTGGAATCCTTCAAGGCCCCAGGGCCAGTGGAAACTACAGCCCAAACTGCAGAATCCTATATAAATGCATTCTACGGACATCTCCAGGAATGCATGGATCATGCTATCCCAAACAAAACCAAGACGCAATCATCCAAATGCAGGCGTCCAGTCTGGTGAACCCCTTCCATAAATAAACTGTACAACAGAAGGAGGAAGCTACTACATGATAGAGCAAAATCCCTAATAGGGAAGGCATCTCTGATCAGTACTAGCAAAAAATTACGATCCCTCATAAAATCCTCCAAGGCCAGCTTCGAGAGAAAAATTGCACAGGACACCAAAGACAATCATAAGGCTTTTTTCAGTTATGTTAGAAACCTGGGATGCAACTCCCAGACTTGTTCTGAGTTGATTTTAAATGACAAAAAATATACTGAACCCACAGACATCGCCAATATCCTGGCAGACAGGTTCAGTGCAAACTTCTCCACCCCCTCCCCCCCAAAAGAGCAAGTATCTATCCCGGCAGAGGGCTGCCACCCAAACATCTCAAATGCTCAGGTGAAGGCTGCCCTCTCCAAAGCTAAAAACACTGCTTCCATGGGACCAGATGGCGTCCCAGGTTGCGTCCTACATGAACTACAAGAGGAACTAATCCCTCAAATAAAACAGCTATACAATCTCAGCCTCACTACAGGATATGTGCCCACAGAATGGCGTACAGCAACAGTGGTCCCGCTCCACAAAGGTGGAGCCTCTACGGACCCTGGAAACTATCACCCCATAAGCCTGACTAGCTTAGTCTGCAAGGCTATGGAGAGGATCATCATGGAGCTCATAAACAAAGACATTGGGGACCTACAGACACTAGATCCTACCCAGTTCGGCTTTGTCAAGGGCAGATCCTTCCTTTTGAACCTGGTTGACTTCTTTGAAATAGTCACCAAAGCCATAGATGAAGGGAAGGTAGTCCACACAGCCTATCTGGACCTTGCAAAGGCATTTGACACAATACCCCACTCGGGCATCATAGATAAGCTATCCAGCTTAAATATAAACCCCTATGTCACAAGATGGGTTGCAAACTGGCTCAAAGACAGAACCCACAGAGTGAGAGTTGCTGGAGCCATGTCAGACTCGAAACCTGTCACAAGTGGCATCCCACAGGGTTCTGTCCTGGGACCACTCTTGTTCGGTATATACTTTTCCGAGGTACAGGCAAACATGGGAGGACTATGGCTCACCAAGTTCGCAGACGACTGCAAACTGGGTGCCATAATCAACTCTCCAGCTGACACAAACATCCTTCAAAAAGGTATCACAGAGACAGATAACTGGTGCCAGCGCCATGGTTTAAAGCAAAATGCCAAAAAATGTATAGTCATACCCTTTGGCAAAAACAATGTGCCCACAAATTACCACATAGGCGGAAACCCATTAAGTACAGAGAAAGTTATTAGGGACCTGGGGACCCAAGTTGATAGCAATCTCTCCTTTGAAAACCACATTGCCAAAGTGGTTAGAAAGACCTTCTACATAGCCCACCTCATCACGAAGGGTTTCACATCTAGATCAAGAGAGGTAATCGTGCCCCTTTATTCATCCCTCATCAGGCCCATCATAGAATACAATGCCCTTTTTGGGATGTACCTTACCCGACACCTGCAGCAATTAGAAAGACCCCAAAAGTATCTCACCAAAAGGATCAAGGGTCTCAAATAGATGCCATATGCTGCTTGGTTAAAAAAACTCCAGCTCTACTCAGTTGCATACCGCCTACTTTGAGGCGATCTATGCCTGACATACAAAGCTATGTCAAATCCAGAATTAACGGACATGCTCCACCTCAGTAAACCTAAATCCCTTAGAGCCACATGCTCGAGGGACTTGAACCTCAGCACAGAAATAAATAGAACTTGCTGGAGGGACAGGTTCATAACCCAGAGGCTCCCTTCGCTCTGGAATAGAATTCCAGTTCATGTGAGGCAGAGCACCTCACTGAATCTCTTCAAGAAGAATCTCGATAAGTGGATGGGGGATCGTAGGTTTGTCCCAGGGATTACTCCCGTGTCACTATTAGACAGAGGCACAGTAAACTAAACCTTAAAAAGGGCACAGTATACTCAAATCAAGGGTTGGCATAAGCCATACAGAATCGGGCTAGGCTTATAATTGCCCCAGGGCAGATAGCCTAGTATGAACCTATGAACCTATGAACCTATATGTCGATAATATGCATGTGCTAGTTTAAATCTAAGGGAATATGTGGCTAATATGCATGTGCTAAAGTAATATGTGGATAATAAGCTTGTGCTAAAGGACAGCTAAGGGAATATGTGGATAATATGCATGTACTAAGGGAATATGTGGATAATATACATGTGCTAAAGGAAAGCTAAGGGAATATGTGGATAATATGCATGGGCTAGGGGAATATGTGGATAATATGCATGTGCTAAGGGAATATGTGGATAATATGCATCTGCTAAGGGAATATGTGGATAATATGCATGTGCTAAGGGAATATGTGGATAATATGCATGTGCTCTGGGAATATGTGGATAATATGCATGTGCTCTGGGAATATGTGGATAATATGCATGTGCTAAGGGAATATGTGGATAATATGCATGTGCTGAAGGAATCCTAAGGGAATATGTGGATAACATGCATGTGCTAAGGGAATGTGTGGATAATATGCATGTGCTAAGGGAATATGTGGATAATATGCATGTGCTAAAGGAAAGCTAAGAGAATATGTGGATAATATGCATGTGCTAACAGAATATGTGGATAATATGCATGTGCTAAAGGAAAGCTAACAGAATATTTGGATAATATGCATGTGCCAAAGTAAAGCCAAGGGAATATGTGGACAATATGCATGTGCTAAGGGAATATGTGGATAATATGCATGTGCTAAAGTTAAGCTAAGGTAATACGTGGATAATATGCATGTGCTAAGGGAAAGCTAAAGGAATATGTGGCTAATATGCATGTGCTAAAATAAAGCTAAGGGAATATGTAAAATGATATGCATGTGCTAAGGAAATATGTGGATAATATGCATGTGCTAAAAGAAAGCTAAGAGAATATGTAGATAATATGCATGTGCTAACAGAATATGTGGATAATATGCATGTGCTGAGGGAAACCTAAGGGAATATGTGGATAATATGCATGTGCTAAGGGAATATGAGGATAATATGCATGTGCTAAAGGAAAGCTAAGAGAATATGTAGATAATATGCATGTGCTAACAGAATATGTGGATAATATGCATGTGCTGAGGGAAACCTAAGGGAATATGTGGATAATATGCATGTGCTAAGGGAATATGAGGATAATATGCATGTGCTAAAGGAAACATAAGGGAATTTGTGGATAATATGCATCTGCTAAAGGAATATTTGGATAATATGCATGTGGTAAAGGAAAGCTAAGGGAAAACTTCTCTAAAGCAAATTTCACACTCCTCAAAACCGAGGTGGAATCCTTCAAAGCCCCCGGGCCTGTGGAAAATACGGCCCAGACCGCAGAATCCTTTATAAATGCATTCTTTGAACACCTTCAGGAATGCATGGATCATGCAATCCCAAATAAAACCAAGACCCAATTCTCCAAAGGCAGACGTCCTGTCTGGTGGACCCCAGCCATAAACAAACTATACAATAGAAGGAGGAAGCTACTACATGATAGAGCAAAATCCCAAAAAGGGAAGGCATCTCTGATCAGTATTAGCGAAAAACTATGGGCACTCATAAAATCGTCTAAGGCCAATTTCGAGAGAAAAATTGCACAGGACACTAAGGATAATCACAAGGCTTTCTTTAGTTATGTTAGGAACCTGGGTGGGAATTCCTAGATATGCTCAGAATTAGTCCAAAATGACAAAAAAATACACCAAACCCACAGACATTGCCAACATCCTAGCTGACAGGTTCAGCACAAACGTCTCCCCCCTCCCCACCAAAAGGGCAAATATCTATCCCAGCAGAGTGCTGCCCCCCCAACATCTCAGATGCTCAGGTAATAGCCACCCTCTCCAAAGCAAAAACCACAGCATCAATGGGACCAGACGGTGTCCCGGGCTGCGTCCTACATGAACTCCAAGAAGAGCTAAACCCAAACATAAAACTACTGTTCAATCTCAGCATTACTACAGGATATGTACCTAAAGAGTGGTGTACAGCAACAGTTGTCCCTCTCCATAAAGGTGGTGCTTCAACGGATCCTGGAAACTATCGCCCCATAAGCCTGACTAGCTTGGTCTGCAAAGCTATGGAAAGGATCATCATGGACCTCATAAATAAAGATATTGTGGACCTACAGACACTGGATCCTACCCAGTTCAGCTTTGTTAAGGGCAGATCCTGCCTCTTAAACCTGGTCGATTTCTTTGAAACAGTCACCAAGGCCATTGACGAGGGGAAGGTGGTCCACACAGCCTACCTGGACCTCGCAAAAGCCTTCAATACAATACCCCACTCGGGCATTATAGATAAGCTCACCAGCTTAAATATAAACCCCTATGTCACTAGATGGGTTGCAAACTGGCTCAAGGACAGAACCCACATGGTTAGAATTGCTGGAGCCATGTCAGACTCCAAACCAGTTACAAGTGGCGTCTCACAAGGCTCAGTCCTGGGACCTCTCTTGTTCGGTATATATTTCTCAGAGATACAGGCAAACACGGAAGGACTGTGGCTGACCAAGTTCGCAGATGAATGCAAACTGGGCACCATAATCGACTCTCCAGCCAACACAACCATCCACCAAAAGGGCCTCATAGAAACAGACAACTGGTGCCAGAGCCATGGCTTCAAGCTAAACGCCAAAAAGTGTATAGTCATCCCCTTTGACAAAAACAAAGTGCCCACAAATTACCACATAGGTGGTAACCCATTAAGTACAGAAGAAGTAATTAGGGACCTGGGAACCCAAGTTGATAGCAATCTCTCATTTGACAACCACGTGGCCAAAGTGGTTAGAAAAACATTTTATATAGCCCACCTAATCATGAAGGGATTCACATCTAGATCAGGGGAGGTCATCGTGCCTCTTTACTCATCCCTCATCAGGCCCATAATTGAGTACAATTCCCCTTTTGGAATGTACCTTACCAGACACCTGCAGCAACTGGAAAGACCCCAAAAGTACCTCACCAAGAGGATCAAAGGGCTCAAACAGATGCCATATGCTGCCCGGTTAAAGAAACTCCAGCTCTACTCAGTGGCATACTGCCTGCTCAGAGGCGATCTGTGCCTGACATATAAAGCCATGTCCAACCCGGAATTAATGGACATGCTGCACCTCAGAAAATCAAAATCCCATCGAGCTACGCGCTCGAGAGACTTGAACCTCAGCACTGAAATAAATAGGACATGCTGGAGGGACAGATTCATAACCCAGAGGCTCCCTTCACTCTGGAATAAAATACCAGTCCAGGTTAGGCAGAGTCCCTCATTGACACTCTTCAAGAGGAATCTTGATGAGTGGATAGGAGATCGTAGGTTTACCCCGGGTATCACTTCTGTGTCACTGTTAGACAAAGGCACAGTATACTAACCTCGAAAAAGGGCATAGCAAAATTAATTTAAAATGGGTGGCAAAAGCCAAACACACTCTGGCTAGGCTTATAAATGCCCTAGGGCAGATAGCCTAGTATGAACCTATGAACCTATAAGTGGATAATATGCATGTGCTAAGGGAATATGTGGATAATATGCATGTGCTAGGGGAATATGTGGATAATATGCATCTGCTAAGGGAATATGTGGATAATATGCATGTGCTAAGGGAATATGCATGTGGTAAAGGAAAGCTAAGGGAATATGTGGATAATATGCATGTGCTAAAGGAAAGCTTAGGGAATATGTGGATAATATGCATGTGCTAAAGGAAAGCTAAGGGAATATGTGGATAACATGCATGTGCTAAAGGAGAGCTAAGGGAATGTGTGGATAATATGCATGTGCTAAAGGAGAGCTAAGGGAATATGAGGATACTATGCATGTGCTAAGTGAATATGTGGATAATATGCATGTGCTAAAGGAATATGTGAAAAATATGCATGTGCTAAAGGAAAGCTAAGGGAATATGTGGATAATATGCATGTGCTAAAGGAGAGCTAAGGGAATATGTGGATAATATGCATGTGCTAAAGGAGAGCTAAGGGAATATGTGGATAATATGCATGTGCTAAGGGAATATGTGGATAATATGCATGTGCTAAAGGAGAGCTAAGCGAATATGTGGATAATGTTCATGTGCTAAGGGAATAGGCTGATAATATGCATGTGGGAAAGGAAAGCAAGGGGAATATGTGGATAATATGGATGTGCTAAGGGAATATGTGGATAATATGCATGTGCTAAAGTGACCTAAGGGAATATGTGGATAATATGCATGTGCTAAGAGACTATGTGGATAATATGCATGTGCTAAGGAATATGTGGATAATATGCCTGTGCTAAAGGAAAGCTAAGGGAATATGTGGATAATATGCATGTGCTAGGGGAATATGTGTTTAATATGCATATGCTAAGGGAATATGTGGATAATATGCATGTGCTAAGTGAAAATGTGGATAATATGCATATGTTAAAGGAAAGCTAAGGGAATATGTGGATAATATGCATGTGCTAAGGGAATATGTGGATAATATGCATGTGCTAAAGGAAAGCTAAGAGAATATGTGGATAATATGCATGTGCTAGGGGAATATGTGGATAATATGCATCTGCTAAGGGAATATGTGGATAATATGCATGTAAGGGAATATGCATGTGGTAAAGGAAAGCTAAGGGAATATGTGGATAATATGCATGTGCTAAAGGAGAGCTAAGGAATATGAGGATACTATGCATGTGCTAAGTGAATATGTGGATAATATGCATGTGCTAAAGGAATATGTGAAAAATATGCATGTGCTAAAGGAGAGCTAAGGGAATATGTGGATAATATGCATGCGCTAAAGGAGAGCTAAGCGAATATGTGGATAATATGCATGCGCTAAAGGAGAGCTAAGCGAATATGTGGATAATGTTCATGTGCTAAGGGAATAGGCAGATAATATGCATGTGGGAAAGGAAAGCAAGGGGAATATGTGGATAATATGGATGTGCTAAGGGAATATGTGGATAATATGCATGTGCTAAAGGAGAGCTAAGGAATATGAGGATACTATGCATGTGCTAAGTGAATATGTGGATAATATGCATGTGCTAAAGGAATATGTGAAAAATATGCATGTGCTAAAGGAAAGCTAAGGGAATATGTGGATAATATGCATGTGCTAAAGGAGAGCTAAGGGAATATGTGGATAATATGCATGCGCTAAAGGAGAGCTAAGCGAATATGTGGATAATGTTCATGTGCTAAGGGAATAGGCAGATAATATGCATGTGGGAAAGGAAAGCAAGGGGAATATGTGGATAATATGGATGTGCTAAGGGAATATGTGGATAATATGCATGTGCTAAAGGGGACCTAAGGGAATATGTGGATAATATGCATGTGCTAGGGGAATATGTGGATAATATGCATGTGCTAAGTGAATATGTGGATAATATGCATATGTTAAAGGAAAGCTAAGGGAATATGTGGATAATATGCATGTACTAAGGGAATATGTGGATAATATGCATGTGCTAAAGGAAAGCTAAGAGAATATGTGGATAATATGCATGTGCTAAAGGAAAGCTAATGGAATATGTGGATAATATGCATGTGCTAATGGAATATGTGGATAATATGCATGTGCTAAGGGAATATGTGGACAATATGCATGTGCTAAGGGAATATGTAGACAATATGCATCTGCTAAAGGAATATGTGGATAATATGCATGTGCTAAAGGAATATGTGGATAATATGCATGTGCTAAGGGAATATGTGGATAATATGCATGTGCTAAGGGAATATGTGGACAATATGCATGTGCTAAGGGAATATGTAGACAATATGCATGTGCTAAGGGAATATGTAGACAATATGCATCTGCTAAAGGAATATGTGGATAATATGCATGTGCTAAAGGAAAGCTAAGGGAATAGTCTGTGAGAAGACAGACAGACCTGGTGAACAAAGGTAGGCACTACAGTCTGCGCCAAGAAAAAAATAATGTGGTAACTAGATATGTGGAAAGAGACTAAAATAAATAATTAAGAAACTGGAAGCTCTTGATTATGGATATGAATAGTAAGAAAGAAGCAGTGGAATATTTTCATTCCTTTAGCCCATTTACAAGTCAGGCATATTTGTTATCAATTACAGAAAATGTGTATATAACAAATAATAAAGAGTTGAAACAATATATTTGGGATTTAATGGGGCAAGAGTTAAGTCAGATAAGTTGATTCTTCCCATAGGACAAGGTAGCTTCGAGTTATATGACTTGAAAGGGTTCTTTAAATTTAAGCAGAAGGTTATAAATTAAAATGGAAATGGATGATGATGAAATGGGGAAGTTCAATAGGTGGAGAGAGACTGCAGTTTTGGATGCAAGTCCTTAAAGACAGTAACACAAATCATATAATGGTTATGGACATCAGCTTGACTGTCAAACAGTCCACTTATGCTGTTCTGATGATGCCATAAGAAGGCTGAAACATGCATGTCCACAGCTAGTGGGGCTTGGCTTTATTGGCTTGAATTTGTCCATAATAAACTCAAAATTTAAAAAAAAAACACATGGGCATTCAGAACTACCATATAGCTGAAACACCTGATGTCCTTAAGTTGTCATTTGCATACATCCCATGTTACTTCTAATACAAGAGTTTATAAGGAATCAGACAGTAAAACAATCTAGCTTGGCTGGTTTTTCTTTTAGTGTGTACTTATTTTTTTCCTTTGTGACCTTGTTACTCATTGTTTTAATTTGTTAGTTGAGATATTTTGCAGACACCCTAATGGTTTGGGTACAACTACCCTATGCTTCCAAAGGTTAGCCAAACAGTCTACTTCTGCTGTGCTGATAATGCCATAATAAGGCTGAAACATGCATGTTCACACCTAGTGGGGCTTGGCTTTATTGGTTTGAATTTGTCCATAATAGACTTAAGGAAAAATGTCATGGGCATTCAAAACTGCCATATAGCGAAAACACCTGATGTCCTTTAGGGGTCATTTCCATATAGCCCATGTTATCTCTAATATAAGAGGTTTTAAGGAATCACACGGTGGAAAATCTAGCTTGGTTGGGTTTTTCTTTTAGTTTCTACATTTAATAGAACATTCTGAAAAGAGAGAAGTCAGCAAACAAAGGAGAGTAGTATTGCTGAAACTGAATTCATCCTCAAGTCTTGGTGAGTACATCTTCATGAGGTGGACTCTGTGTTTCACAAAATCTCACCAAGATATGATATATAGACTGTATTTTATATAGCATATATCATGGACAGAAGTGGGTCAAAAATTTAAAGATAGCTGGGTGTACAAGACCCAGGATAAAAAAGTGCGCAATCCTGGTAGGCACACTGGTGCCAGGATTGGAAAAAAATGACAGTGTAGAATCCTCAGAATACAAAAACATTCCTACAATGGGGCCAAGCCAAGGCCTGGGGGATGATGGTTCCGCTGTTGTAGAAGGAAATAGCAGTCCACAAAAATCAGAAAAACAGATAGGCCAAAGAAGAGCCATAAAGAAGATAGAGTGGACTATTGAGGATAAGAAATAAATTATGTATTGTTACTATCATCTTCAGGCTACAATCTGTTAAATTGCTCTCTTCTACCTCCCCTTTTCTCTCTCCTCAAACTGGGATTCCCCAAGGCTCCATCCTCAGGCCCCTCTTATTCAACATCTTTACTAACAATCTCTACCTTGCCTGCCCTCACTTCACCCTGATTCAATATGCTGATAACTCATCTGTCATCTCCACATTTGACAGTCTTCCTCACCTACTCACCCTTTCTCAAGAATCTCTACATTCAGTTGAAATATGGCTCTCTACTAATCAACTACTGCTTAACCCTAACAAAAACTAAACTTCTACTTTTCCTGCCTAAATCTCTCCATCTCAAACCGTCCTTCTCCATCTCCTCTCTAAATAACACTCCTATCAAAGTAGAATCACATACTAAACTCCTCAGAGTTTGTGTAGATGATGAACTTAAATTCGACATCCACATTAATAACTGTATAAAAAAAACTCATCAAAAACTTGGACTACTGTACAGGAACAAATAAATTCTAACTCCAGAATCTAAACTGTCCCTAACTTAAGCTTACCTACTTCCCACCATTCTCTACTCCACCCAACTATTCACCCAACTTCAAAAGAACCTGACCACCAAGCTTGGACACACCTATAATAAAATAGCTCGATTCACCAGTAATCTCCCTTATCAAATGCACCACTGCCTTTTCCTAAAAAAACTTATTCCAACACCTAGTCCTCCTGCTACAGCTTCATCTGACCCACACTATCCTTCACCATCCCCTTGCTTGTCCATCTCTGACTAATCTTATCCCCCCTATATCCCTAAGTGTGACTTACATAGCTCTGACCAACTCCCATTGTGTATCTCCAAACCTAACAAATCCATTGGTAAGATACTGTACAACCACTCTGTCACCTCAGCCTGGAACAAACCTTCTCTTCATATATGCACACTTGACAAAACCCACAGTTTTAAAATAGCATTAAAGGAATTTCTGCGTACCTCTTGGATCTGCTCCTGCAATGACCCCACCTAAACATCATCTCCCTTGCCTCTCCCTTAACTTCTAAGGCCCTATCATCTTTCTACCTCCACTGCCAAAGTAACTTAAATTTCTGATCTTACTTCCTTCACCACTAATTTCCCTCCAATCAATCTCTTCTATCAGCTACTCCTAAGGTTTCCGAGTCCTCTTATTGCATATCAATGCTATGACTGTTCTGTCATCTTCTCTTATGACATATGTTTTAAATCTATGTCATTCATAACAAGTGTAAAATGTTCTTATGATTAAGTTACACGTCTTTTCTTTGTACTATGTATTTTTTAGTAGCTCTGTCTAGTGACTAATTACACTTTCCCTTAATTTTTGTATTATTCACTGTATTGCTAATTTTTTGTACTGGAGCTGTTCTCCATGGGCCTCTACTGAAAAAGGACATTTCGCCCTGACTAACCTGGTTAACAAATGTCAAATAAATAAATAAATCATGCAAAGAGCCCAGAGTTTCCAGACACAAGATATACAAAAAGATTAAGAGAGAAATTAGATAAAAGGGAAATACTTCCACAAGAAAAACTGTCAAAAGCTTCAAATAAAAATTTGTGTTCATTATTTGTGAAAAATATTATACAGGCCAAGAAACTTTGATCTGTTTGGAAAAAGAAACATCTGAGGAAGTGTGAAAATATAAACAACAAAACCTAGATATTTTTGAAAAGTATAAAAAAGAACATGGAAAAGAAAGAGAGAGATCTGATATGGTGCAATAGTTGTGCAAAGTTGAAATCCAAATTAATCAATACAAAAAAGATAGCTCCAAAGATATTCAGAGAGAAATACAGGCAAGGGAATCCAAATATGGAAAATTTCACAATAAAAAATATAAAGAGGGAATGTAGAAAATAAGACTAGTAAAGGAAAAGCTAAAAAATAGAAGTTGAAGGTATGGAGTGCCTGCGAAGTGAAGGATTTGGTGTAGAAGGTCTAACACAGGTTACATCACAGCATGATGGAATGAGTCCCCAAAATAAGGAGAAACAGGAAGATCAGGAGACATCTGAAGAAGAAATACGGACATGGGAAAGAGAGAGAGATTTAATATGGTGTAATATGTATACAAAGGAGAAAGCAAGACTAATCAATACAAAACGAGCAGCACCACAGATATTTGAACAGAAATACAGGCAAAGGAATCCAGACATGGAAAACTTTGCAATACAAAAAATAAGAAGACAAAGAGGAAAAGTAGAAAAGGAGATTAGTAATCGAGAAGTTAAAGAAACAGAAACTGAGGTTATGGATTACCTGCAAAGTGAAAGATTCAGTGTAGAAAATCTAACTCAGAAAGCACCATAGCTGGATAGAGCAATGGACATACAAATTAAAGACAAACTATTGGAATGGGAAGCAACTGGTCAGTTGCCATATGAAGATAATTTGTAGCCTTCCACAGGAAACCAGTATAAATGTTCGCTTGAAGCTAGATAGTTAGGGAAGAAACAGGAAACTGTGGCAATTCTGATGTAGTCAATGCTGAGGAGTGATAAGTCTGTGAGTTCCCATATGACAGAGCAATGGATGACACAGGATGAAAATGAAGAGAATGTGCCACAGGAAGATGTTATATAACTTTCTAGAGAATGTCCGCAGGAAATGGAGAACAAAAAATGTGCCCTCAGTTTAGAAGAAAATGAGCTAAGAGAAGAGTTGCTTGATTTACTAGAGATAGACATATTAAGATCAATGAAAGAAACAGATTGCAGAAAGTCAATAAAACCCTAAAAGTCAAAAGTTTGATAAAACAAATGAACACAGTAATTAGGACTGTCCATAGAGATCCATGTGATATAACAGAAGTAAACAGGATATATTACTGTGAATTAAATTAACAACAGATAAAATTCTACCACAGGAACACAGGGTAGTAAGGGAAGAAATCGAATACCATCACAGAAGTATTGTATAGAGAAAATTATAAAGCAATTAAGACAAAAAATGTCACTGTTAGAAGAGTATAGAAGAGGGAACAGATCCACAAAAATACTCAGAAAGATAGATGTGATCAAAGCAATGTGCAGTATTATAACAGATCAGGATTTATCATGCACTATCGCAAATAGTAAACTAAAACTACCAGCACAGGTAGAAAAAACTGAGAAGATACATAGATACATATAAAGGAAAAGTACAAAATAAGCAATTTACTGATGACTCAAAAAAGGTTCATAGAGAACTGTGACACAAGGTAAAAGGAATTGAAAGACCACCAAAAAAAGAGATACATACATTTTGGAGAAGTATTTATGAAGATACTGTGGAACATAATAAAGATGCTAAATGGATCAAAGAAGTACAAGAAAGAATAAGAAGTTCAAAGGTACAAGATATGAAATGGGATGAAGTAACAGCCAGAGAGATTGAAAAAAGTTAAGAAAAGCCTCTAACTGGAAAACCACATGCCCAGATGCAGTACGTAACTTCTGGTTAAAAGTATTAACATCTTTGCATGAAGATTTAGCCATGAGTAAGAACTATTTATATGCGCACTCTAAACAGGCACCAATCTGGCTAACAACAGGAAAAACAATGCTCTTACTTAAGAGTGAACCTGCAAGCTATCCTAAAAATTATATACCAATAAATTTGCCTTCCAACGACGTATAAACTATAGAAAACTAAACACTGAGCACTCCAAACGTACGCGGCACTTCCACCAATATAAAAGTTCTCAAGAAAGTCACGAAAATATATACGTGGACACTGACACTTTATTGAAGAAGTTTAAGCGCTTTTCGTCATCCGAATAGGATGACTTCCTCAGAACAAATTCAAAAAAATATACAATCCTCTTAAATAGTCCTTTACATTCAATTAGTAAAACCAATCATCAATTAATCAGCAGTTAAAACTATATTCTCCACATACTGGGAAACTGGGTAACCTGATGTCATGGTAACCCGCACTTACAAATAGTGTCAAAAATATAGTATTTACTATTCAATGTTTCATCAAAATAAATAGAAATGTCCATACATTTGTGATAATTGTGAAAGTATGTATATGTCTGTACACTTAGATGTAACAAAGGAAGTGTACAAGCTGAAAGTATATATGTATATATGTAAACACGGTTCAGTGTTAAAACATAACCTGCAAAACACATAAAACACATATCAAGAAACAAATGTTGTGCAACAAATTATTAAAAAGTAACAATGCTCTTACTTAAGAGTGAACCTGCAAGCTATCCTAAAAATTATATACCAATAAATTTGCCTTCCAACGACGTATAAACTATAGAAAACTAAACACTGAGCACTCCAAACGTACGCGGCACTTCCACCAATATAAAAGTTCTCAAGAAAGTCACGAAAATATATACGTGGACACTGACACTTTATTGAAGAAGTTTAAGCGCTTTTCGTCATCCGAATAGGATGACTTCCTCAGAACAAATTCAAAAAAATATACAATCCTCTTAAATAGTCCTTTACATTCAATTAGTAAAACCAATCATCAATTAATTAGCAGTTAAAACTATATTCTCCACATACTGGGAAACTGGGTAACCTGATGTTATGGTAACCCGCACTTACAAATAGTGTCAAAAATATAGTATTTACTATTCAATGTTTCATCAAAATAAATAGAAATGTCCATACATTTGTGATAATTGTGAAAGTATGTATATGTCTGTACACTTAGATGTAACAAAGGAAGTGTACAAGCTGAAAGTATATATGTATATATGTAAACACGGTTCAGTGTTAAAACATAACCTGCAAAACACATAAAACACATATCAAGAAACAAATGTTGTGCAACAAATTATTAAAAAGTTATAAAAAATTATCCAAAAATTCTACAACAAATGCTCTAATAAAAATACTTATAAATTTACTATAATGTTAATAAATACACCTAAACCACTAAAATAATTACATTTAACTAAAAATAACATCTAACGTCTTAAACTTCTAAGTTTAAGCAAACAACTAATTGAACATAGCATCATAGAAAATGAAGTCTACATCACATGCGATCATCCATTACCAACAGTTCAATAGACAGATGTGAGAAAAACAGATTATAGTGGTCCATGAAAAGAAGAAAAAAGTTGCATTAATCATTGAAACTGCTGCACCCAGTGACTACAGTGTCTTGTGTATAGAGAGACAAAGTCATAAAATATCAGGATTTGCAGGCAGAAATGAGAGCAACGAGGAAGAAAGATAACCAGACAGTTCCAATAGTAGTAGGAGTAACGGGTCTTATAAAAAGAACCTACAATCGTATTTAAATATATTACAAATTCATGTAATGCCATACTAATTTCAGTAGGAGTCATTATTGGGCACATTGCGGGTGCTGAGAAGAGCACTTCTGGCTACATCAAAGATTGAAACAATACTAATTTCAAGAACTTTAATTGTACTTTGACTTAGGAATGAGGCTAATTCCTGTCATTATTAGAAACCCAAAAGACTTGGAAAAATTTTAAAAGGTAGAAAGTATTCTAAGAAGTAAGCCAGTGTATGATTAGAAAACGGAGATTTTTATTAAGGACACCTGCGAGTATTAATTTAGAAGATAGGGCAGGGGGTGCTGGGATTAACTAGGGAAATTAGGAGAGAATCCGAGGTATTGGGAGCAAATAACTCTGTAGAGAAAGGTAATACAGTAGGGTGAGGCTACAGGTTAGATATTACCTTTCCAGGAAACTTTCCTATTAGTTAATGACAATGGAGTATGATGAAAGAAAAAGGAATAGGGGAAAGCTAAATGAAAGATCAGCTTTAGTAGAATTTTTAGTTGAGTCTAGAACAGGAGATGCTGTTAAAAAAGGATAGTTGATATGGTATACAATATATTCCAAGATTAACTGTATGAATCAACCAAATGACATTAGAAAAAGGTTGGGAAAAAGAACAGAAATTACAAAGATCAATGGGAAGAAATATGTAAGTCTCCTAAAAGTATGAAAAGTTCAGAAGGCCTTTTTTTCTTTTATTTAGGTAATTCTCTAGGTAAAAAATGGAACTCCCTCCCTCCCTCACTTAGGACAATACCTAACATTGAATCCTTCAAAAACCAACTCTTCCAATATCTCTCTTCCAAATGGAAATGCTCCTGCTTTCACTCTACATAACTCCCCCCACTAAATTCTCCATACTACTGCTTTACTATACTATCTAGCTTAATCTTAGCTTAATCTAATTTCTCCTATACTCTCAACTTCATCTAATTTCTCCAAGAACCTGAACTATCACACTTAAATAAACTCCATATTTGTAAATATTGTAAAAATCAGAAAAAAAATAGCTTTTGTTATATACTGTCTCACAATGAATATTACCGTTTTTCACTTGAATGTATGTAATTCCACTGAATGTATGAACCATACTACTGTATCTCATCTCCAAAATTATGTAACCTTTCTCATTGTTTTGTAACCCTTATCATACTACTATTGTACATGGAGCTTTTCTCCCCGGGCCTCCACTGAAAATGGGCACTTCTTGGCCCAGTGGACTTCCCTGGTAATCAAACTGAAATAATCAAACTGAAATAAATAAATAAAATAATATTTTTTCATGTCCAGAAGGTGGATTTTGTGTGTGTGTATGTATATATATATATATATATATATATATATATATATATATATATATATATGTGTGTGTATGTATATATGTATGTATGTGTATATATATATATATATATATATATATATATATATATATATATGTATGTGTATATATATATATATATATATATATATATATATATATATATATATATATATATACACACATATATATATATATATATATATATATATATATATATATATATATGTATATACACACACCTTTTGCATAAAAGTGCTTGCATAGGTATTTTTATACCCCAAGTAAACTTTATAGGATTTTCCTTTGGAAGATAATAAATGTTGGAAAAATGACAGAGAAGACGAAGCATGAATTGGGAGAATTTGGGAGAAAGGTTTAACAAACTGGTGTATTTTAATAATTTTCTTTAGAGTACTGTTGGGGAACAAATTGTAATAACAAAGGAAATGATTCTTTTGAAGTGAGATGTTGGATCTAAATTGTCAAGACACAGTAAGGCCTTACTAAGTTTTATGCTGTTGATAGCCAAAGAAAAGTAATTATTAGAAAATGGAAATCAAAATCTAACCTGGAATTGAAGTACTTAAGCAATATATACAGTGAAGACAGGATGTCAAAATAAAGGACCCCCCAAACTCAAGTCCAGTTCTATAAACAGACAGGATGTCAAAATAAAGGACCCCCAAACTCAAGTCCAGTTCTATAAACAGACAGGATGTCAAAATAAAGGACCCCCAAACTCAAGTCCAGTTCTATAAACAGACAGGATGTCAAAATAAAGGACCCCCAAACTCAAGTCCAGTTCTATAAACAGACAGGATGTCAAAATAAAGGACCCCCAAACTCAAGTCCAGTTCTATAAACAATTTATTGACCTACTTAAAATAATATTTTAGCACACTACTATGAACTTTTGTACTTTTGTTCTCATAAAAAGTAATCACACAAAGACTTTCTCTGAAACAAAGCAAGAAGTGATTTTTTGAAGTTCTTATAGGTAAATATATAAAGTATATTATAAATAAAATACATATATCATAAACTATTACAGTGGGTATAAAACAATATTAAAAATATACAAATATAAATGTGGATAATCTAGTTGTTTATCTTCATATAACACAGCTGGCTTTTAACAGTAAAAGTGCTTATTTTGTTTGCAAAGAATACATGAACAACATACAAGTATGTTAAAGTTTTTTTTTTAATTCTTATGTTGATTAAACTAAAAACCATCAAATAAAGTAAATCAATATGAAATACAATGACTTAAAATTTTTGTTGTTTATACCCCATATTAGAGCTTACAGTTTTGTCATCCTTAACTTAAGCACAGGGACTATGGATACATTTTCATTATGTCCTGGGGCAGCCATAGCTTTCAGTTTCAGTTATCACAGGAGGTCTTTATATTCCAACTAATTTTCCCATGTCCCTTCTCTGACATTCAGAATAACTTTAAAATGAAGTGAAATCCCTTGTAACTCTGACAAACTATTGTGTTTTTCCATAGGGAATTATTAATTTTAAGTTATGTACTTACCATAACCTGGCATCTGTGCTGTCCATTCTCGTTCTGATTCACGTATGGGTCACAGATCCGCTCCTCAGATCCGACTCAGCTGCCTTCTACAGAGTTCAGCTTCCAGGCTCAAGCGCCTCCCACTACCCACAATAATCTGTACTAAGCAGTTATCTCAGATCGAGTTTGCTGCCCATTAACCGTAAGGAAAATAAGGAAAAGGAGTAGAAACATAGTGGCTCAATAGAGGACAAAGGTTCCTAACAGTGCTTCATCGATCCTCAATTAAGCAGATTTTTCTACGCAGGGGGACGAATGAGAGGAAAGGTGAATCAGAATGAGAATGGACAACACAGATGATAAGTTATGCTAAGTACATAACTTAAAAATCTGATGTTGTCCTTCTTGTTCTGAATTATGTATGGGTCAGTCCTCAGCTATAAATTTTCTCTTGGGTGGCTTGAAGGAAGGATATGCCAGAGCACTGCTGAGCCAAAAAAAGCTCTGCTTCTGGAGACAATGTCCAATTTGTAATGAGTCACATATGCATGGGATTTAGACCAAGTGGTTGCTGCACAGATGTCATCTACTGAGTTTGGATGAAAAGGCAGAAGATGTGGCTACAGATCTAGCTGAATGGACTTTAGAGGGAGTAGTTAGCTGCAAATTGTTCTTATCATATATTAAAGAAATGCAATTGGTAATTGTTTGCAAGAGTTATTTTTGTAACTGCCTGCCCCAGGCGATTAGGCAAAAAGGACACAAATAAGTGATCTGACTGCCTGAACTTTTTAGTCCTGTGAAGATAGAAACATAGTCTATGAACGTCCAGTAAATGCAACATGTACTCCCTCCTTACTGGAATAATTGGGAAAGAAAACTGGTAACTGTATAGTAATGTTTGACTCACTAGCCACGTTAAGCATAAAAGGACTAGTACGGAGGGAAACTCTGTCTTTGTGGAAAATAATGTAAGGTTGTGTCGAAGAAAGGGCTTGTAATTCAGAAATTCTTCTTGCTGAGGTGATGACAATTAGAAAAATAGTTTTCCAAGACAAAAATTTTATGTCACAATCACTAGCTTGTTCGAAAGGTTTTGGAGTGAGACCTTTGACAATCAGGGGAAGATCCAAAGGGGGAGTGGGGTCTTTGATAGGAGGTCTGAGAAGGAAAACCCCTTTCATGAAAGCTCTACATAACCTCAAAGAGGCTACAGATTCCAAAGATAGGCCAGAGTGGAAATTGGAAATGGCTGCCAGTTGAAGCTTGATCGTAGTAAAGCTGGATCTCTCTTTGAACAGGGAAGCAACAAAGGAGAAGATGGTAACAGAAGCTGCATAAGGATCAGTGATCTCTTTAGTGGCCCAAATAGAAAATCTGTTCCACTTATTTTTGTATACTTTTTTTGGTGGAGGCCTTTTGAGAAGTTAAAACAATACTCTTTACTGGAGAAGAAAGTCTGGACCCCTTGACAATCATTGTAATTAGAGAAACCATGCAGTTAGCTTGAGAGTGGACAGATCTTGGTGGAGTCCCAGTAATGGATGGGTTAGGAGATCCTGGTTGGGCTCCAGTATCCAGGGAGGACACTGCAGATGAGACTAGAGGAAGGGGAACCAAATCAGATGAGACCAATAAGGGGCAATGAGGATTACAGTGCTCTTCAACCATTGGGCTTTCTGAAGGAATTTTGGGATCAACTGCAGGGGAGGGTAAGCATAAAGGAGACCAGAAGGACAGTCATGGACTAGAGTGCCCCTTGGTGATCAGCAAGAAGTAATTACTGCACTTGTAGTTTGTGAGGGGAAGCAAAGAGATTGCAGCAAAGATGATCTCAACAGTCAAAAATGTGATTCGCTACTGTTTGGTTGAGGGACCACTTGTGGGGCCATCAGAATGGACCTGCTGAGTTTTTCCACTACCACACTGGTTTCCCCGGCTGAGTGTTTCCACTACCACACTGGTTTTCCCCGGCTGAGTATTTCCACTACCACACTGGTTTTCCCCGGTATGTGAGTTGCAATGAGAAAACAGTGTGAGATCATCAGCCATTCTCAAACTCTCATGGCCTCCGTGCAAAGGGGGTAAGAACGGGGTCCTCCTTGTACTACTGACATGTTGTCTGTGTGAACTGCAATAGTCCTGACAGGGAGAACATCCTGAAAGGCTTGCAACAAGAGGAGGACTGCTTTCATCTCCAGGACATTAATATTTAGTCTGGTATCTATGGGAGTCCATGTGCCTTGGACAATCTTCCCTTTGAAATGCACCCCCCCACTCTAGCTGGGAAATGTTTGCGGTCACTGTGGCTGTGGGCAAGGGAAGAATGAATGGTCTGCCAACTGACAGGTCAGAATGAATCCATTTCCAGGTGGGTTCTGCAAACTTTTGTCAACTCAACAGGAACAGAAACTGGTGAGGTATATACCACTGCAGAGCCAAGGTCCACTGGAGAACATGCATATAGAACCTTGTCAGAGGTACTAATGTTATAGCAGCTGCCAAAGATCACCTGGTGGGAGGAAAAGGAAGAATGAGTAACTTTTGGACTTGGTTCCTCAAGGTGACTATTCGATGCGGGGGCAACGTTATTTGGGTAACTGTGTACAACTGTGCCCCGATAAACTCCAAAGATTGAACTGGTACTGGTTGTAACTTGTCCTGATTTATTGTGATGCCTAGGAGATGCAATATCTGGTACAGGTAAACTCTGGCATGAGGTAGTTGACACATGGTTGGGGCAATCAGGAGCCAGTTGTCTAGATATGGGAATACCCAAAAGCCTCGCAGTCTCAGATGAGCTGTAACCACTGCCATACATTTGGCAAACACCATGGGGGCTGTGGTGAGTCCAAAGGGCAGGGCTCTGAAATGATAGTGATTGGCTCCCAGCCTGAAGCACAAATGACTCCTGGAGTACCTGCCTATTTTGATGTAATAGTACGCATCCTTTAAGTCCACAGAGCACATCCAATCATCCTTTCTTAATGGAAGGATAGACTGTACCATAAGTACCCAAAACTTTGCTTCCTTTACGTAGAAGTTCAATTTCCTTAGGTCCAATACTGACCTTCAGTCCCCGGTCTTCTTTGGCACAAAAAAGAAGCAAGAAAGTTCTAGATTCTCTCTGTTTGGTTGGGACCTCTTGGATGCCTCTTTTTCGCAGTAACATTTCAGTTTCTAAGACTCCTGACTCCCTTTGCCAGGGTGGAACATCGGGGAGTGTAAGGGAAAAGGGAATGTAATAGCCTCTGGATATTATGCTTCGCACCCAGACATTTCTTGTTAATTGGGCCCAGGCATTTGAGTGCAGAGAAAAATGGCCCCCAACTGCCTCCAGAGCACAGCAGCTTGGCAACACTTCAGGAGCGCTGATAGGGATTGTCAGAAAAGCGTTCCCAGAAGCCCTGATTTTGTGGACTCCCTCTGCCTCTGAGGTGGCATCTCCCTTTAAAGCCCCCCTCCTGTGCCTCTGGAGGGGAACTCTCTGCATGGTCAGGAAAAGACCACTGAGACTTATGGAACCAAATCTTCTTGGCCCCCTCTCAGATTTTTGAAGTAGGTCCATTGAGGGGTGGAAAATGTTATCCCTACAGCAGGCAAGGTCTTGCCCTCTTTCTCGTTGTGGGTCAGGATGTCTTTAACTGATGGTCCAAATAAGGGGAACCATCAAAGAGGGCGTAGACAAAAGATGCTTTAAAGGGCTCCGCAAAGTCACAAAGCCTCATCCAGGCATGTCTGCGTACAGCGATGCCAGTGCAGGCTGCCCATGAGGTACCCACCACTCAGAGATGAGCGTCAATGACAAATTAACAAGGGAAGAAAGTGTGGCCAGATTCAGAGATACCTTCCTACATTCCTCTTTCGGCATGGTCTCTGCCAACATTTCAAAGAACTCCTTGACCAGGTCTCTCTGCAGGCAAGTAAAATGTGCTAAGTAGTTAAGCACTCTCAGCGTGAAAGTAGAAGAAGTGTAGACATGCTTGCAGAACCTGTCCATCACTTGCCTCCCTGTTTGGCAGATGCACAGTACAGCTCTGCTCAGCTAGCTCTTTCTCAGTGGAGCTGCCATCACCATAGCTTCAACTGGAATACCTTTGGACCAGAAAGAACAATCTGTAGATGGTGAAAGGATCTTGTCAAGTCATATAGACATGGGCTTTATAGTGTCCTGCTCCTTCCAGACCCTGAGTGCCACCAAATGTATGAGAGGATCGTGTGTGTGGGGGGGTCAACCAAGATGTAGACAGGCCTGTCCCAAAGGACTGCAGAAATACGGTCTCCTCAGAAGTAGGATCTTGGGATGACCAACCACCTCTGTTTCAGAATTTCCAAAAAGTCTACAAAGGAGATATCCTCTGGTGATGAGTTTGGAGATACTTCTTCTTCATCGAAGTCCATACCTTCGGTAAGAGACTCCAGTCTAAATGCCTCTTTTTACACCCTCTCTTCTGAGGCACCTCCTCTGTGGGATGTTCAGGGGAGGTATCGGAAGAGGTGGGAGCAACCTCAGACGTAAGATCTTAGATACTCTTCGAAACAGGCTAATGCTGGACAGGAATAGCAGGTCCAGTTCCCAGATCTGATGAGGACTGATGGGGCAGAGCAGTAGCCAAAGTGATCAGGTCTCTGTCTGCAGAGAAAGCCTTTTCTATGACCTGGAATGCCGAGGGACCTGGAGAACCTCTGCCCAGCTCCACTGGGGCTGAAGCCCTCAAAGAAGAAATGATAAAGGCCTCAGCTCCATGGCTCCCAGATAGAAGCAGACTTGTGCTGTCAAGAGACAAAGCACTGAGGGGATGAGACAGCTCTGAAAATATTAGCACTGAACCCCTACCATCGGAACCTACCTTGATGTCCCAGATCTGAGACCCGCTCTGATCCAAGGACCTAAGAGCAGAGGTGGTCAAGGTAACTGTTGGAATGGAAGAAGCGAAGGTCCACGAATCCGACACCAAGTATCTCAGATGGCTAAAGTCCTGGGGTTCTGAAACCAAGGGCCGAATCGGAGAAGAGTCTACATTGGAATGCTCATGGAGCCTAGAGGGGACAGAGCAGACAAGACCCCCATTTAGATCTGAGCCCTGATAATCTTCCTTACCATCCTGTCCACAACATAGTCTGAAAGGCTTCTAAAGGATCTGGATGAAGCTACAGAAGGAGGATGGAGCTGGTGTGGGGTTTGTAAAATTTTTGTAGGCACCGTGGGGGAGACTGACTGGATGGATGATTCCTGTGACTGGCTCCCAGTTCTCAGAACTGAAGTCATGGACTCCAAAGTTAAAGTAGAGGATAGTGGATAGCATGTCTTCTGACCAGACCTCCTCAGATAAGAGGGATGAGTAGGATTAGAAGGGGTCGAGGTAGTCATTGATCCGGACAAAGCCAGATCAGAAAAAACAGTTAACATCTTTGGCATAGGCCAAGATGGATTTGAGAGTGCTTTTGGATCTGCTGGAACAGAGTCTGGCCTTAGAGCAGAAGAATCCAAAGATTTTTAGCACTTTAGTCAGAGGTTCTGATGATGTCCTGGGGTGCTTATGAAGGAGCTGGAACAGAACCTGAAACAGCATGTTCAGGGGTGTGAGCACCTGGAGAGGAGGGAGGCAGAATCCATTTTTAGTGCAAGATTGGTTCGCCTATTGGAGACTGCTCTGGGGTTCAACCTCTCACAAATGATACACTGAGATTAAGTGCACTGTATCTAGACAAACACATTTCTCATGTGAATGAGAGTGTGGAATTTTATGTCTGCACTCAGAACATCTCTTAAACCCTGTAGGCTTATCCATAACTATAAAGAAAAAGTTATATATTTTGTCTAAGCTAGAAACAAGCAACTATAAAAGCTACAATAACTATAACCACAACAATAACTATAAACTATACTATATAGGGTTGCCTAATGCCAACAAAAACTTTCCGGGCAGGAGGAAAGAAGAAAAGGCAATAGTTAACCCAAAAAAGTCACACTTATCTGTGAACTCTAGCTGCTCAAGCACTGTAGAGCACGTCTGACATGAATGGCAGCAAATGAGATCTGAGGTAGCTGTGATTAGTAAGGAGGATTGTGGGTACAGGGAGGAGCTTGAGGCTAGAAGCTGAAGTCGGTAGAAGGCAGCCGAGTCAGACCAGAGGACTGGAACCGTGACCCATTTGTGAATCAGAATGAGGACAACATCAGATCATTACATTTTGAAATATCATAGTAACATCCATATAGCCTTTCCATTAAAGTTTTTTCAGTTTTTCCTGCATTGAAAGCTGAGCACATAGAACATTTTGCTGTATATAGCACCCTTTGTATAGCACAATTTCTCTTTTGCAAGGCTACAGGGTATTTGGTGACATTCAACAAATGTAGCAATGGTGCCTCAAATATATGTATACATTTGTCTGTAAGCCCCACACTCTTTAGTACCCATTGTAGTTGTAGTAGTGTTGATGTTTTAATAAAGCACTTTAAGAGGGCCCTTGTTTTACAATACAACATTGAGGCTGAATATATTAAATCTGTTATAAGAAACAATCTCCAATAGGCGAACCAATCTTGCACTAAAAATGGATTCTGCCTCCCTCCTCTCCAAGTGCTCACACCCCTGAACATGCTATGTCAGGTTCTGTTCCAGCTCCTTCATAAGCACCCCAGTGCATCATCAGAACCTCTGACTAACGTGCTAAAAATCTTTGGATTCTTCTGCTCTAAGGCCAGACTCGGTTCCAGCAGATCCAAAAGCACTCACAAATCCATCTTGGCCTATGCCGAAGATGTTAACTGTTCTTTCACTCCCACAAGAGGGGAAAACATATTGGACCTGATCATCACCAACATGGTGACTCTATGTTCCATACCAGAGGTATATCCCTCACTGGTAAGATCTGACCATAAATTAATCTCACTGGACATACATATCCTGTCCCCACCCCCAGCCAAGGAAACCTTGGTGAAGAACTTCTCAAAAGCAAACTTCACACTTCTCAAAACCGAGGTGGAATCCTTCAAAGCCCCTGGGCCAGTGGAAAATATGGCCCAAACTGCAGAATCCTTTACAAACACATTCTATGGACACCTACAGGAATGCATGGATCGTGCTATCCCAAATAAAACCAAGACTCACTCCTCCAAAGGCAGGAGACCTGTCTGGTGGACCCCAGCAATAAATAAGCTATACAACAGAAGGAGGAAGCTACTACATGATAGAGCTAAATCCCAAAAAGGGAAGGCATCTCTGATCAGTACTAGCAAGAAACTACGATGCCTCATAAAATCATCTAAGGCCAGCTTCGAAAGAAAAATTGCACAAGACGCTAAAGATAATCACAAGGCCTTCTTTAGTTATGTCAGGAACCTGGGTGGCAACTCCCAGATATGCTCTGAGTTAGTGCAAAATGACAAAAAATACACTGAACCCACAGACATTGCCAACATCCTGCCAGACAGGTTCAGTGCAAACTTCTCCCCCCATTCCCCCCCAAAAGAGCAAATGTCTATCCCAACAGACTGTAGCCTCCCTGACATCACAGATGCACAGGTGAGAGCTGCCCTCTCCAAAGCAAAAAACACAGCATCAATGGGACCGGACGGTGTCCCGGGCTGCGTCTTACATGAGCTCCAAGAACTGAACCCTCACATAAAGTCACTGTTCAATCTCAGCCTTACTACAGGATATGTACTCAAGGAATGGCACTCAGCAACAGTGGTCCCACTCCACAAAGGTGGTGCCACAACGGACCCCGGAAACTATCGCCCTATAAGCTTGACTAGCCTGGTCTGCAAAGCTATAGAGCATATTATCATGGAACTCATAAACAAAGACATTGGAAACCTTGAAACACTGGATCCTACCCAATTCGGCTTTAAGCGCAGAGCTTGCCTCTTGAACCTGGTCGACTTCTTTGAAACAGTCACCAAGGCCATAGATGAAGGGAAGGTAGTCCACACAGCCTACCTGGACCTCGCAAAAGCCTTTGACACAATACCGCACTCGGCATCATAAATAAGCTCACCAGCTTAAATATCAACCCCTATGTCACAAGATGGGTTGCAAACTGGCTCAGAGATAGAACCCACATGGTCAGAATTGCAGGTGCCATGTCAGACTCTAAACCAGTTACAAGTGGCATCCCACATGGCTCAGTCCTGGGACCTCTCTTGTTTGGTATATAGTTCTCTGAGGTACAGGCTAACATGGGAGGACTATGGCTGACCAAGTTCGCAGATGACTGCAAACTGGGTGCCATAATCAACTCGCTGACTGACACAAGCATCCTCCAAAAGGGTCTCACAGAGATGGATAACTGGTGCCAGAGCCATGGCCTAAAGCTAAATGCCAAAAAGTGCATAGTCATCCCCTTTGGGAACAACAAAGTGCCCACAAATTACCACATAGGTGGTAATCCATTAAGTACGGAAGAAGTAATTAGAGATTTGGGGACCCAAGTAGATAGCAATCTCTCCTTTGACAATCACATTGCCAAAGTGGTTAGAAAGACCTTCTATATAGCCCACTTTATCACAAAAGGGTTCACATCTATATCACTCATCAGGCCCATAATTGAATACAATGCCCCATTCAGGATGTACCTTACCCGACACTTGCAGCAACTGGAAAGACCCCAAAAGTACCTCACCAAGAGGATGAAGGGACTCAAACAGATGCCCTATGCAGTTAGGCTAAAGAAACTCCAGCTCTACTCAGTTGCTTACCGCCTACTCAGAGGCGATCTGTGCCTGATGTATAAAGCCATGTCCAACCCAGAATTAATGGACATGCTCCACCTCAGGAAATCCAAATTCTTTAGAGCTACACGCTTCAGGGACTTAAACCTCAGCACAGAAATAAATAGGACATGCTGGAGGGACAGATTCATATCCCAGAGGCTCCCCTCACTCTGGAACAAAATCCCAATCCATGTTAGGCAGAGCCCCTCAATGACCCTCTTCAAGAGAAATCTTGATGAGTGGATGGGAGATTGTAGGTTTACCCCTGGGATCTCTTCTGTGTCCCTACTAGACAGAGGCACAGTCAAATAACCTTAAAAGGGCTATCTTCTGTGACCTACTATACAGAGGCACAGTCAACTAATCTAAAAGGGTGGCGAAAGCCAAACACACTCTGGCTAGGCTTATAAATGCCCTAGGACAGATAGCCTAGTATCAACCAATGAACATATTGGAGTATTTTAAGACAAATCCAATGATATATAACAAATTATGGGAACAACCAACTTTTGTATACAAAACCTCTAAGAACTTAAAGTTGTTTGAAAATCTCACAAACAGCCTAATTTGCAGATATCAGAACAAAGGAAAGCTATGCACAATGTCCTCTACTGTTACATGGGTCAAAAGTGCAGGGGCTAGGACTGAAAATACTTTGACTATGTTCAGAGAGAAGGAATTGGTAAAATCTATTTCTCAGACAAAGAAAAAATTTATTTTTGCCTAGGCTATATTATCTAGTCATCTCTCTTCCAAGGAGTGCACTCAGTTTGTTTAATGCCATCTCTATGAACTGCAAGTTGTGAATACTTTATCTATAGACAATGTTCTTTTTCATCTTGTTATAGTGGTCCAAATATTTGCACTATGTATATGTTCACACTGTATGAACGGAAGCTGATTTTTATTTAATTAATATCATTATTACATTTTATCATTCAAAACCAATCCGAGTCTCGGCCCGGCAGCTACACTTAAAGTCATCACCTAGCTATCGTCTTAAACTCTCTACCATTATACTACTTATCTCTGTACTTACCCATACTTATACCTTCAGTACTCAGCATTTTCATGATTGTTCTTCCTGAGCTGCTCTTCTACTTGTCTCTACCTGCTCCGTTCACCCTGCGGGCTCACTCAACTCCCCTAACCTACTCCTAATTCCCACCCCCCAGTGCTCCTAGTCATATACTACATAGCCACACCCTCTTCCCTATCTAACCAATCACAAGATAGCAACACCCTTCTTCCCAAGCACCAATCACCTGGAACAACTCTATAAGGTTCCTAATCTACTCCCACCCACTCTATCCAATCCCTACCTCCCCCACCATAACCCTTACCTTTCACTAATCACTCTTATTACAGTTCCTTACCTCCTATTTTGCACATTACAATTACATCATCCCAATGTCTAAACTACCTAACCTAAGACATATAAAACTGCTACTCTTTCTCATACTACTACCTTCTCTAACAGCAGCCTACCTTCTAACCTCCTTTGAATACCCAATATGCCCACAATTGCATTACCCATCTAAGCATACAGCCATACTATCTCTTGTCCTCACCCTAGACCACTTAAACATTAAATCTACACCTAGCTACCTACTAGCAAAATAGCATATATTAGCACACATTAGGTATACCTATTTAAAAACTAAGAAGTCTCCAGACCTATACTTTAAACTCCCAGATCCTAGATTTGGACTACAAGTTCACTCATTAATAGATGGAGACATTCACCCAAACCCAGGCTCAAGAAAAACTTTTAAAAACCAAGCACATAGCCCTAATGCCTCTAATGAACAAACCCCCACCAAACCTCCCAACTCACTCTTTATAGCACATCTCAGTATGCATAGCTTAAATAACAAAGTTGCTCAACTCCATGCTCTCTTGGAAATACACTCATCTGACATCCTATGTTTGACAGAAACTTGGTTAAAACCTGTAACTCAAGACAATGAAGTCATCCCACCCAGATATAATATCTTAAGACATGATTGTATAGCCAAAAAGGGAGGGGGATAGCTATTATATACAAAGCAGGGTTGCTAGTTACTGCTTATGACTGCAGACCACCTCAAGATATCAATGCCAAAATCCTTATTTCTAAGTTTCAGCTTAATACTCATAAATCCATATATATCATCGGTATTTATCTTCTTCCTGGTAACACCAACACCCTAGAAAATATCCAAAGCTGGCTATCACTAAACTTCCCACAAGAAACTACAGTCCTTGGAGACTTTAATATTGACTGGAAGTGTTTTAGCAATGAACAACCTACTACCCACATTAACCTATATGTTTTTTCTCAAACCATTACCTCCCCAAACAAGATAAATAAACCCAATAATAAAGAAAGTACCTTAGATTGGATATGTATAAATAACCATCACCAAACATATGAAGTAGGGATCCTCCCTGATGATGTAAGTGACCACTCACTTACTTATATTATCAGGCATAAGATAGATATACCCTTCCCACCCACATTCAGGACAACGCGGACCAATAAAAACTTTAACCCGGATCTCTACCAAAGTGAACTTAGGGCATGTGACTGGTTATCCATAAAATATTTCCCACTAGATGAAGCTGTAAAATACTTTAATTCTAAATTCCTAGCCATTCTAGATCACCATGCACCAATCCGTTCTATCAGAATTAGGACTAAACCTGCTTCATGGCTGTCAAAAGATACCAGGCAAAAAATCCTACTTAGAAATAAATGGGCTAAATGTTGAGCTTCTAAATGCCCTGTAGATAAAAAAAGAAGTTATGTACTTACCATAACGTTCCATGTGAGTTATTTATCTCGTCTTTATTCTCACTGATGGGTTCGGAGCTGATCCTCGGCTCCAACACAGCCTATAGCAAAGCTCAAGGTTTGTCAGTAGCTCGAGACAAAGCCCCTTATCCCACAATGCACTGCTGGAATTATCTCAGATCTTGTTTGCTGCGAGTAACAGTATATATATATATATATATATATATATACATACATACATACATACATACACCCTTTCATTTATTTCTACCAAGAACACTTCCCGAAGGGGAAGAAGAAATATTGAATAACCAGGATGTTACTAGCCTCTAAGTCAACAGTCAGCCAGGAGGGGGAAGGAGGGAGGGACATGAGAATAAAGGCGAGATAAGCAACTCACATGGAACGTTATGTTAAGTACATAACTTCTTTATGTGAAGTTGTTAAATCTCGTTGTTTATTCGCACTGATGGGTAGCGTCCCTAGCACCCTCAATCCTGGGTGGCTCATGGGAGTATGTTCTTCAGTACCGTGGAACCAAAGAAAGACCTGTCCCTTGAAGCCTTATCTACTTTGTAATGTGTGATAAAGGTAAGAGGCTTAGACCAAGTGGCTGCAGCGCAAATATTGTCAAGGGACAATTTAGCTTGAAAGGCAGAAGATGTAGAGACGGCTCTGGTAGAATGAGCCTTAGGTTTGTGTGTTAATGGCATGCTCGCATTTTCATAAACAAAGGATATACATTTAGATAACCATTTAGATAAGGTTGTTTGAGCCACTGAATTGCCTTTTCTGGCTTCTGAGAAGGATACAAAAAGTTGGTCTGATTTTCTAATATCCTTAGTTCTGTCAAGATACCCGCGGTGGTGGTGCTGCGGTAGCATTGTCGCCTCACAGTAAGACGCTGTCTGGATCGATTCTCAGCTAGAGTGTCTTCTGCGTGGAGACATGCATGAATTGGTGTACCTTCGTTGAAGGTTGTGCATCAGGGCTGGTAACTCGGCACGTAAAAATAAACTACCAATCATTAGCGGACCGGAGTTCCGCTGTGGCGACCCCTAACCGGGAAAAGCCGAAAGACACAACAACAACAACTTAGTTCTGTCAAGATAAAATCTGAGCTGTCTGTGTACATCAAGTTTGTGCAGCATGTATTCCAATTTGCTAGAGTGGTTGGGAAAAAAGACTGGCAGCTCAATGACCTGATTGATATTTGATTCAGAACAGACTTTAGGTAAAAATGAGGGGTTTGTTCTGAGAGATACTCTATCAGCATGGAAAATCATGTAAGGTGGTCTGATAGATAATGCTTGAAGTTCTGACACTCTGCGGGCAGACGTAATGGCCACAAGAAAAATAGTTTTCCAGGATAAATATTTGAGATCACAAGAAGATGCTGGTTCAAAAGGGGGAAGAATAATTTGAGACAGCATAAAGTTTAAATTCCAGGGAGAATAGGGAATTTTGATAGGAGGTCTCATGTGAAGAATGCCTTTAAGAAAAGTCTTAGATAATTTATGGCCCATAACATTTGAGCCACCGAACCCAAGGTGAAAATTTGAGATGGCGGCTAACTGAACGTGAACTGTAGCAGCTGCTGCCCCTTCCTTAAAAATCTTTGTCAAGAATTCTAAAATAAAGGATAGCGGAGCTCGGAAAGGGTCAGTTTTCTGCGTGTTGGCCCAAATTGAGAACCTTTTCCATTTACTGCCATATAATTTCCTGATAGATGGCTTGTGTGAAGACAAGAGAATTTGTCTTGTATCTTCTGAAATTGAATGAAGCCTGGCAATTAGAGGAAGTGGATTAGCCAAGCAGTCAGTTTCAGGGACTGCAGTGAAGGATGGAGATCCCCTGATGGGTGCATCAGAAGGTCCGGAACTGGATCCAGGATCCATGGATCTTCCAACAGTTGATGGTGAGAAACGGGAACCAAATCTGTTAAGGCCAGTAGGAGTCTGTGAGAATACCAGTCCTTCCCAGCGAATTTGCTTTCTGTAAAAATCTGGGTATCAATGGGAAGGGTGGAAATGCATAAAGGAGATCCGGGGGCCAATTGTGTAAAAGTGCATCTCTCAGGGGGTGACCAGGAGGTGGTATTAGGGCAAAGTAGCTTCTGCATTTTGAATTGAAGTGGCTGGCAAAGAGGTCGCAGCAAGGCTGGCCCCATTTGCGGAAAATCAACTCCACAACCTGTTGTTTGAGAGACCACTCATGAGGGAGCAATATCGCCCTGCTTAGCTTGTCCGCTATCACGTTGGATTTCCCCGGGATGTGCATTGCTAACAGAAAATGCTGGGATGACACAGCCCATTGCCAGACCCTGAGGGCTTCTCGACAAAGGGGCTAAGACTTGGTTCCACCTTGCTTAAGTACCAGACTACTGACATGTTGTCCGTCTGAACTGCAGTAGTTCCTAGAGGGAGAGAGTCCTGAAAGTACTGCAACGCCAGAAGTACCGCTCTCATTTCTAGAAAATTGATGTGCAGATGTGATTATTGATCTGTCCATGTGCCTTGGGCAGTCTTTCCCTGAAAATGCCCCCCCCCCACCCTATCAGGGAAGCGTCCATGGTCACAATGGCTACTGGGGGGGGAGAACAAAGGGTCTTCTGATTGTGACATGAAGGGACGTCAACCACCATGGAAGGTCTCTCCTGCAAGAATCCTTGATGAGAATCATGTGGTGCATTGGTAGTTTCTGGTAAGACCACTGAGCAAAGAGGAGCCATTGAAGAATTTGCATGTGCATCCTTGCGAGTGGTATAGCCAGGATTGCTGCTGCCATCAAACTTAGCACCTTCAATACCTCTGCTGCTGTAGCTTTGTTCTTTGACACCAGTGAGCTGACGTTTTGGCGGAGAAGAGAAACTTTTTCAACAGGGAGACGTATAGTGGTAGTTGAGGTATCTAACTCTGCTCCTATAAAAACGGTATGCTGTGATGGTGATAAGGCAGACTTTTCGAAGTTGATTGTAATGCCTAATTGATGTCAGAGTGTCAGAGTGTATTGTGTTGCCTGAGTCAATTGATGCATGGTGGTAGCGGTGAGGAGCCAATTGTCTAGGTATGGAAACACCTGGAATCCTAGACATCTCAGGTGAGCCGTGACCACTGCCATGCATTTGGTGAACACTCTGGGGGCTGTAGTGAGACCAAAGGGCAGGGCTTGAAACTGGTAATGATTGGCTCCCAGCCGGAAGTGCAGATGATCTCTGGAGCGTCTGTTCATCTTTATGCGATAGTATGTGTCCTTGAGATCTATGGAGCACATCCAATCGCCTTTCCCTACCCCCTCAGCTGACCAACTACCTGCTGAATATCTGCGAATAGCAGCCAAACCTATAGCCTATCCCATTTTCATCCTGATTAACAGAACCATAATCAAAGGCAATATCCCAACTATCTGGAAAGTCTCTCACATTATTCCGCTGCATAAAGGTGGTAACTCTAATGAATTTTCTAATTACTGCCCCATTGCCTTACTTTCTCGTCTGGCAAAAATAATGAAAAAAATGCATCCACAGTCAACTACTAGACCACCTAATCCAAAGTAACTTACTTTCTAAATGTCAACATGGATTCAGGCCATTCCATAGTACTACTACTGCCCTCTTATCCTTTTCTGACTGCATTAATAAAAAACGTAACAACAATATTCTTTCCTCTGCACTCTTTATCGATCTCTCAAAAGCATTTGATATGGTTAACCACCAGATACTTATCAATATCCTCAAATCCCTTTCAGTAGATGCATCAGCAATAAAATGGTTCCAATCCTACTTAGATAATAAACAACAGGCTGTGCTATGGGACAACAATCTATCTACCCATCTTCTCATTACCCTTGGTGTCCTCAAGGCTCCATATTAGGACCTCTTCTATTCTCTATTTTTATTAACGACCTTCTCTCAGTAATTCCTCAAGCAACCTGTATACAATATGCTGATGATTCCACATTAATATGCTCAGCCACTTCTACATCTGAACTACAGTACCTAACCCAAAACTTGTTTAATACAGTAGAACAATGGTTTACACAGTGCTGCCTACTCTTGAACCCCCAAAAAACAAAACTTTTGCTCTTCACTCTTACCCGGAAGTCTTCCCCAGTAGATTTCACTCTCATATCTCCAGATTCAGCTACCAAACTCCTTGGAATAACAATAGACAACAACCTTAACTATGACACTCACATTAACAACACAATTAAAACCATAAATAGAAAACTGGGCTCCCTCTATAGGATCAAACCATTTCTTACCCCAACAGCCAGAACAACTATAGCTCACACCCACCTAATCTCTACACTTCTTTATGCCTCACCTATTTATGCTAATCTGTCAAAACATAACCTCAACAAACTTGAAACATCCTATAATAACATTGCCAGATTTGCCACTGGCAATCTTTTTAAAACCCACCACTGTTACGATTTAATGCAGCTAGGATGGCTTGAGCTTCAAAATCAGCTAAAATTTCACCAACTTATCATTGCACACAAGACCCTTTACCAACCTACTAATACTCCAATACATTCTACACTCATAACCCCCTACAAAAATCTTAATAACTTACGCTGTTCAAAAAAACTACTTGTTTGTATAAGTAAGTCCAACAACCTGGCCGGAGACAGTACAGTTGTGTACCTGCTATAAATGTAGATGTTCGAGTGTATTCACTGTTGCAGTCATTACACTTGGGTTATCCTGCTGGCAGGCTACCCGCAGTCGGCCTGAATTCCAAAGTCCTGGTCTGGCGTCGGTTGCTGTTGCCTCTTCCATGATGTCAGTGTGCCAGGGGTATAAAAGATGCAGCCGACACAATTTTCTTCAGTTTTTCTTGCCCCAGATGTCAGGTGCCCCCAAAAAGGTAGGCTAAAAATTCTGCTTATAAAAAAGCATGCACTAACATAAACATTACCTTCATCTACAAGCAAATACACCACATAGGTTGTATAGAATAGAGAAGTACAGATAAGTCCCAGCAATGAAAGGGGGATGGTGGGAGGGTAACCTGGACTGCAACAGTGAATACACTCGAACATCTACATTTATGGTAGGTACACAACTGTACTATGTTCATCGTGTTTCACTGTTGCAGTCATTATACTTGGGTTGAATCCCAAAGCTGAGGTTGGGTGGCTGGGCCTAAATAGAATTAGGAGTGGCTACGAGGCCCTGCAGAACTGCAGTGGCAAAGCCTGCTCTGGATTTAGAGTAAAGAGGTAAGTGGTAGTGCCTTGTAAGTGTGCACTGACGTCCAAGTTGCAGCCTCCAAAATATCCTTGGTTGGTACTCCTCTGAGGAAGGCTGCTGAAGTGGCTGCTGCTCTGGTTGAATGTGGCCTAATGCCCTTAGGCACTGATTTGCCATGTTGTGAAAAGCAGAAATGAATGCAGTGGCCTATCCATTTTGAAATAGTCTGCTTTGAAATGGCCTTTCCTTGTGATCCTGCAGCATATGCCACTAAAAGTTGCTCAGTCTTTCTGAAAGCTTTAGTTTTGTCCAAGTAGAAGTGCAGCTGTGTATGTCCAAAGAATGCAGAAGTCTCTCCCCTTTATTCTGTGGGTTTGGATAAAAGGTAGGCAAATTAATGGTTTGGTTAAGATCCACACTGGACATTACCTTAGGCATAAATGTTGGGTTTGTCCTTAGAGAAACCCTGTCCGGATGGAAAATAATAAAAGGTTCCACAGCCATTAATGCCTGTAACTCTGAGACTCTTCTTGCTGAAGTTATTGCTAGGAGCAGAGCTGTTTTCCATGATAAGGATTTTATCTCGGCTGTATTGGCTGGCTCAAAAGGAGGCAGTGTGAACTTTTCCAAGACAAAATTGAGGTCTCATGTAGGTATTGGTGCCCTCCTTAGTGATCTTATGTTTTTGGCCCCTCTGAGGTACTGCCTTAGCAGTGGATGTGAAAAGATAGGTGGGTCCGTACTGTAATGAGCTGAAATGGCAGTGGCATGGATCTTAATTTATGAGAAGGATAGGCCTTTGTCCAGCATCTCAGTTAGGTATTGTAAAATCTGAGGAATATTTGGTACAAGCGTGTCAATTCCTTGTGCCTGGTTCCAAGCACAGACTCTCTTCCATTTTTCTGCATAAGATTTTCTGCTGCTGGGCCTCCTGGCCTCCAAAATAACATCCATAACTGCTTTAGAGAGAGGTGTGTTCTGAGTGGTTATATTATCCACCAAGCAGCCAGGTTTAAAGTTCTGAGTTGCCTGTGCAGGATCTGATTGTTTTGTTGGGTCAGTAAATGAGGAATTAGAGGCAATGTCCAGGCTGGGCCTTGAGACAAGTTCTTTAGGATTGGATACCAGTGCTGGCGTGGCCAGTCTGAGACAATCAGTATCATTTTTGGCTTCTCTTGTCTGACCTTTAGGAGTACCTTGGGGAGGAAAGGCAGTGGAGGAAAGGCATATACTGTAAGGGCTTTCCAGCTGAATGATAGAACATCCACTTTCCATGCTTGCTTGTGATAAGTCCTTGTGCAGAATCTCTGTAGTTGGTAGTTGTGAGGGGAGGCAAATAGATCTATGTCTGGGCATCCCCATTTCCTTGTTATCATGCTGAAGATTTGTGGATCTAGTTTCCACTCGTGAGGGTCCAGGAGGTTTCTGTTTAGTTTGTCTGCCAGAGTATTTGTCTTTCCTGGTAGGAATTGTGCTTGCAGGTGCACTTGATAAGTCAATGCTGTGTTCCACAAAGTCATGGCTTTTCTGCAGAGAGGGTAGGAATGTGTGCCTCTTTGCTTGTTTATGTACCACATGACTATAGTATTGTCCGTCTTTAACAGCAGTTGTCCTGGATGAAGTAGATCCTTGAAGGCTGTCAGGGTATTCTGTACAGCTAGCATCTCTTTTTGATTGATATGAAGATGCATTTGGCTTGCAGGCCATGTGCCCTGAATACATTTTCCTGCCATGTGGGCCCCCCAGGCAAAATCTGATGCATCTGTTGTTAGTGTCTGCCTGGCTGTGGGTAAAGTGAATGGCTGTCACTTGTTGTGGTGACAGGCCTGTGCCCACCATCGAAACTCCTGTTGCAGGCAGGGAATGAGGGTAATTAATGCTTCCAGGCTGTGGCAATGTTGAGTCCAAACACTTTTTAGATACCATTGTAGCTTCCTCATATGCAGTCTTGCATATGGGTATTAGCAGAATGCAGGATGCTATGAAGCCCAAAGCCTGCAGAATTTTTTCTGCAGATAACTGGGTCTTTGTTGCCATCTTTTTGAAGTAAGAAGTCAGTTGCCTTTGGCGTGAGATAAGACATCTGGGCAGTTGTATTTAAGCTTGGACCCAGGAATATTATCTCTTGAGAGGGTACCAGTTTTGATTTCTTTTCGTTTACTGTGTACCCTAGGCAAATTATTAATCCTTTTACAAATGCCAGATGCTCCAAGTAAAATGTCCTTGTTCTCTGCTTGAATAAGGCAGTCGTCCAAGTAGGGATATATCTGAATTCCTCTGTCTGGAAAATGTGATTACTGGTGCCAGGCATTTTGTGAAGACCCTCGGTGCAGTAGATAAGCCAAAGGGCAGTGCAGAGAATTGGTAGAGCATTGAGCCAGCTATGAATCTGAGGTATCTTCTGCAAGACTGTCTGATTGGGACATGCAGGTATGCCTCTTTGAGGACCAAAGTTACAAGCCAAGCCCTCTTGCCCAGCATGGGCAAATGCTGCTGCAGAGTCAACATTTTGAATTTTGGAATGTCCAGAAAAGTGTTTAGAATAGACAGGTCCAGTATTGGTCTCCAGGCTTTGTCCTTTCTGGGTACCAAGAAAAGTCGAGTAAAATCCTTGTCCCTGCTCTTGCTGTGGTACTCATTGAATAGCCCTCATGTCCATGAGAGATGAAACTTGTTTTTGTGCCTCTGCCCATTGATTGTGTGGCAGGTCTGGCATACCTTTTGTCTTTGGAAGGGTGTGAAAGTGTAACCTGTAGCCCTGAAACACTATATTCAAGACCCATTTGTCCTGGGTGATCATGTGCCAATTTTGTGAAAAAAGTGCTAGTTTTCCGCTAAGGATGCTACCAAAAGATAAGTGCTTGGCATTGTCAGAGGAAAGTCATTGGGACTGTTTCCTGTATGGCTGTGATTTGTCTTCTCTGCTTTTGGAGGTAGAAGCACCCCATTGTTTGGGCCTGTATGAGCCCTGGGGCTGTTGTCTGCCTCTAGGGCGTCTGTATCTGCCTCTTTGTGGCCTGTCTGACACTGGAAAGGACCAATTCTTAGTAGGCCAGTTCCTGCTAAATCTGGGTGGCTGTACCTGTAAGAAATCCTTAACTGTCTGCATAGATTTTGCTTTATCCTCCATTTTCTTCAACACCTCGTCTGCTTTAACACCAAACAAAGCATCATGCTGTAATGGAGCATCCAATAATTTTGCTTTAACATGATTAGGCAGATTCTGTTCCTTTAACCAAGCATGCCTTCTAATGACCGAACCTGTAACAGCGGCCCTACAAGAGGCCTCCAGTGAATCAAAACCACATTGCAACGTATGCTTTCCCACTTGTTCAGCTGCATGCAATAAATCCTGCATTTCCTTGTTTTCTGTACCTTCAGAATTTGTCAACATTTTCTGTTTAAGCAGTGACATTAAGTATTGCTGATATTTAAGCATATGAAACTGACAATTTAAAGCCCTTACAGCCAAGGTAGCAGAAGTGTAAACTTTTTCCCCCATCTGTCCAGTGCCCTAGAATCCCTATCAGAGGGAACAGGGTTTTTTGCAGTGGAAGCCTTGACCCCTTTGGGACCCTGGGATATAGTTTCTGGGTCAGCAGCAGGGTTTTTATAGAGAAATTTATGAGAATCTGGAACCCTGTAGTATCTCTGTCTGGCTTAACAGGTGCAGGGGGTAGAGAGTCAGGAGACAGGCCGGACTCTGAAAATACATCATCTAAAATGTATAGAGCAGGTAGAATAGCAAGAGGTCTGTGCTGAGGTAGTAAAAGAAAGTCTCTGAGCCTTTTCTTAGATTCTGAGTAATCTTGGCTCTCCCAGTGAACATGCTCCCTCATGGTATGCAGGGTTTCTCCAAAAGAATAATCCTCAGGAGGAGAGGCTGAAGGAATAGATTCTTCAGCATCAGAATCCTCATTGGGAGGAAGAGAGCATTCCCTGTTCTGAAGAGGAGTCAGAGGAAATGGAAATCTGATCAGAAGAAACATATTCTGTGTCTTTCCTAGGCCTCTTATCAGGAGGGGGATGGGAACCCCTGATCAATGTAATTAGGTCTTCGGACATTTTAAGCATCTGTTTCTTAGGCATGGAAGTCTGTCCAGGAGAATGCTGAACTTGTTTCTTTGTCTTTAAAGCTGCTTTAGTCTTTGCCTTGGAAGCTGAGGTTGGCTTGACATATAACTGTGTAGGTCTGAAAACACCCTCAGAAGCCGATGCCTGCTCAGCGGCTCCGGACCCATCTGAGGGAATAGTTTCCGAGGGTTCAATACCTTGAGTATCCAGAGGCCTAGTTATCTCCACGTGGGAATTGAAAGCGGCCTGTGGCTCTGAGGTAGCGGGCATCAGGGGGTTGTGAAAGCACCTCACTGAGAGCCGGCAAACCGGCGACTGGCCTAGCAGAGGCCTCTTCGGTTTTGGACCTCGGATGCCCGTCCTTTTCCTTGTGCTTTTTATATACTCCGGTTGTCGGCTGTTCCGACGGCATTATATAATTAAATCTTCGGCCAAAGTAATGAAAGGCAAAATCGTACTGACTCTTAATAGTGTGTTGGTTAAATCTAGCACAAAACCAACAGCTAGCAACATCATGATCAGGGCCTAGGCAAGGAATACAGTAAGAATGAAAATCCTTATGAGGTATTTGCTTCCTACAAGAAATAAAATTGTTAACTTTTTCTGACATTGGTCTGGAGCAAGAAAAAAGTTTCCCCAACGGGGTACTTAACTTTAATGAAGACTTCAGATCTGAAATTCGATTTCAAAAATCTCAGGAGTCGGCCGACTGCCACTTGCGAACTGCTTTTGCTTCGGGCACCACGCGGCAAGAAAGACTGAAGAAAATGGCGTCGGCTGCATCTTTTATTCCCCTGGTGCACTGACGTCAGGGAAGAGGCGACAGCAACCGACGCCAGACCAGGACTTTGGAATTCAGGCCGACTGTGGGTAGCCTGCCAGCAGGATAACACAAGTGTAATGACTGCAACAGTGAAACACGATGAACATTCTCTGTTCTCTAACACTTTGGAAAACACTGGAACCTACTTCCCAGTGACCTTACATCACTGTCCTCATTATCATCTTTCAAGCATAAACTGAAACTATACCTTACAACACACTGGTTATGCCCCTGTACATTATACCTGACAACGCACTGATTATGCCCCTGTACACTATACCTGACAACACACTGGTTATGTCCCTGTACACTATACCTTACAGCACACTGGTTATGTCCCTGTACACTATACCTTACAGCACACTGGTTATGTCCCTGTACACTATACCTTACAGCACACTGGTTATGCCCATGTACACTATACCTTACAGCACACTGGTTATGCCCCTGTACACTATACCTTACAGCACACTGGTTATGCCCCTGTACACTATACCTTACAACACACTGGTTATGCCCCTGTACACTATACCTCATAGCACACTGGTTATGCCCATGTACTCTATACCTCACAGCACACTGGTTATGCCCATGTACACTATACCTTACAATGCACTGGTTATGCCTCTGTACACTATGCCTCACAACGCACTGGTTATGCCTCTGTACACTATGCCTCACAACGCACTGGCTATGCCCCTGTACACTATACCTCACAACGCACTGGTTCTGCCCCTGTACACTATACCTGACGACGCACCGGTTCTGCCCCTGTACACTATACCTGACAACGCACCGGTTCTGCCCCTGTACACTATACCTGACAACGCACCGGTTATGCCCCTTTACACTATACCTGACAATGCACCGGTTATGCCCCTGTACACTATACCTGACAATGCACCGGTTATGCCCCTGTACACTATACCTGACATCGCACCGGTTATGCCCCTGTACACTATACCTCACAACGCACCAGTTATGCCTCTGTACACTATACCTCACAACACACCGGTTATGCCCCTGTACACTATACCTCACAACACTGGTTATGCCCCTGTACACTATACCTGACAACGCACCGGTTATGCCCCTGTACACTATACCTCACAACGCACCAGTTATGCCCCTGTACACTATACCTCACAACGCACCAGTTATGCCCCTGTACACTATACCTCACAACACACCGGTTATGCCCCTGTACACTATACCTCACAACACTGGTTATGCCCCTGTACACTATACCTGACAATGCACTGATTATGCCCCTGTACACTATACCTGACAATGCACTGGTTATGCCCCTGTACACTATACCTCACAACGCACTGGTTATGCCCCTGTACACTATACCTCACAATGCACTGGTTATGCCCCTGTACACTATACCTGACAACACACTGGTTATGCCCCTGTACACTATACCTCACAATGCACTGGTTATGCCCCTGTACACTATACCTCACAACGCACCGGTTATGCCCCTGTACACTATACCTCACAACGCACCGGTTACGTCCCTGTACACTATACCTCACAACGCACCGGTTATGCCCCTGTACACTATACCTCACAACGCACCGGTTATGCCCCTGTACACTATACCTCACAACGCACCGGTTATGCCCCTGTACACTATACCTCACAACACTGGTTATGCCCCTGTACACTATACCTGACAATGCACTGATTATGCCCCTGTACACTATACCTCACAACGCACCGGTTATGCCCCTGTATACTATACCTCACAACGCACCGGTTATGCCCCTGTACACTATACCTCACAACGCACCGGTTATGCCCCTGTACACTATACCTCACAACACTGGTTATGCCCCTGTACACTATACCTGACAATGCACTGATTATGCCCCTGTACACTATACCTGACAATGCACTGGTTATGCCCCTGTACACTATACCTCACAACGTACTGGTTATGCCCCTGTACACTATACCTCACAACACACTGGTTATGCCCCTGTACACTATACCTGACAACGCACTGGTTACACCCCTGTACACTATACCTGACAATGCACTGGTTACGCCCCTGTACACTATACCTCACAACACACTGTAGTGTTTTCACTATTATGGTTTGTTAAATGTATGTGTGTTAGATTAGTGATGTACTTGTTGAATGAGTTGTAATCATTTGTTACATTATGTAATTTATCAACATTTTATTAGAATTGTGTTTTTGGAGCTTTTCTCCCCAGGCCTCTACTGAAAATGGCCATATATCCAGTTAGATTAGCCTGGCCAACAAATGTAAAGTAAAATAAAATAAATAATTCTTCTGTATTAGGCTTTGTAATATTATGTCAATGTGGAGCTTTTCTCCCCAGGCCTCCACTGAGAATGGGGGGGGGGGATCAAGTGACCCTTATGGCTGCTTGGATGGCGATCTGATCTGGATTTGGGAGAATATCAATAGTTAACAGGCACAGGAGGTAAAAAGCATAAAAAATGTAGGCGAGGTAAAGCTACCTCCTCATATTCACGCCCTCCACACAACCTTACTTAAATGTATTAACTCCACTCTCACAGCCACACTAAAACTAAAGACACTAGCCCTGAATGGGTGCTGATTATGTTGTTGGCACCATTTGCGTATACATGATTTTCTACTATTATTTTATTTGCATTTATCTATCAGGATGGTCCAGCCTGGCCAGAAGTAATACAGAATTTACATTGAGAGAGACATTTGGTACATATAATTGGCAGCTTATACAGTTAATGAAAAAGTACGTAAGTAATCATTCTAAATCTAAGACAGTATGCACGCAATACAGAGTATATACATGAGAACATATACATTCCAAAATAGTATACAAGCAATACAGAGTATATACACGAGAACATTCCATAGGAGTATTTTTCAGCAAGCAAAATTTAAATTGGACACTTCATGCTGTGGGTACAGAATAGATATGGGAAGTAATTGGAGTCTCAGTACTATAATAGTTAAGCAAAAGGCTAATGAGTACTGTTGCAGGAATCAGCAGTCAGTGGATATTATGTAGATATAAATGGTGGTGTGATATTAAGGCAGGATGTGAGTAGCTGAATTTCTCACCTGGTTCAATGGTAGATTTGTAGGGGTTAAGGAGAAAGGGAAGTAGACAGGAGGAATCAATGGGGGGACAATGGGGCAGTAGAAGAGGGAAGTGGACAAGATGGGGAGATTCCAGAGTAGTGGTATGGGGGTGAGAACAGTTGTGATGGTTGAAAACTCATAGCAAGCACTAATAAACCTTAGCACTAGACCCCCCCCCCATACTGTAGAGAAGGACGAGGCTCTCTATTCGACCTTACCAGCCAATCAGTAGAACAGTTTACTGTACCTATCCAGGCTTGTCCAAAGGGCAGTTTCAGGTGTACTCTCCAGTCCAACTGGTGAATCTGGGCATTCTGAGGCAAAGTTACAATTGCCTCATGTACACAGACAACCATCTCCTCCTTCCACCAAACACTAATACATGCGAGAGATGCAATTATACAGCTAAACTGGAGGCTAAGCTCTCTCAACCCAAGACTGGACCAGGCAGTCAAGAGGAGAAGGGAATTACTTGCATCACACCACCAGTCTCACATAGACCTATGAAACCAGCACCGGCAAAAAAACACACACAAATACACCAAAACATACTCGGAGGCTCTAAATAAAAATCTGCAGAAACAACAGAGACCTCCAAAGCAGACATCCAAGCAACCTCCACCCCCCCCAACACAAACCATGAAATACATACTTCACAAAACCAGTGTGCCACACAATCACAACCCTTAAGGCAAACATACCCAACACACTGGTAATAGGTGACTCTATAGTCAGGCACACTGACATCCCACTCACTAGGCTGAACAAGGAGAAGGTTACTGTTAGCTGCCATTCGGGTGCCAGGATCCGCCACATAACACAAGCACTCAGATCAGTCCAGAACAAGTACAAATATGACTTTGTCATTGTCCATATTGGTGTGAATGACCTGAGCCATACCTCCCTGGACTACAAAAAAAGAGACATGGAGGAGCTCTCGGATTACATAGCCCAGGCCGGTATGACCCTGAGTAGCATCCTGCCCTCACCAAGAATGATACCACAGTATAGAGAAAAAATTATCAATTTCAACAATTGGCTAAGCTTCTGGTGTCATTCAAAGGGGATCCAGTGTCTGTCAGCCTGGGATGACATGCTCGACAAGCCACACTGCTTCGCTAGAGACGGCTTGCACCTGTCACCCTTAGACTTTCAAATACTGGCCAAGGCTCTTGCCACTCCCATAGTGCCTTTTTTAGGCAAGGCTCAAAAGACAAACCCACTGCTGTAAATAGCACAAGTAACAAAAAACTGAGGGTAATGCTACTCAGTATCAGAAGTCTAAACCTCAAAATGCACACACTCGATGCACTCCTCAGTATGGAGAAAATAGATATATGTGCAGTAACAGAAACCTGGTTTAAGGCTCCAGAGAGGACCCCAGCACTACCAGGCTACAACTCATACCATACATTTCGGCTACAACACCCGGACCGAAATACAAAAGGCGGGGGAGTATCCATATTCATCAAGGATACCCACACCTCCAGGTTAGTGGCACAGCACGATGCTTCAGAGATCATCCACGTGCAACTAACAATGGGCAAAATTGCTATTCAAATTATAGCTTGCTACAGATCACCCACCATGTCCCAGGACCCCCAGTCCACATTCCTGGAAACACTGGGAAACATAAAGGTCCTACCAAACACCCTGATATTGGGTGATATCAATTACCCAAACATTAACTGGGAGAACTATTTTATTATTTATTATTTTATTTTATTTTACATTTGTTAACCGGGATGGTCTGACTGGATACATGTCCTTTTTCAGCGGAGGCCCGGGGAGAAAAGCTCCAACAGAGTTTCATTGATAATTAGGTACAGTAAATGAGCTGAAAGAACTTAACAAAAACATAGGCTATTTACATACAAGTACAAGACTGCCATTACTATTTCTGAGATTACTACAAATGTAACATTAATAACATATTAGCAAGGACGGTAGGCAGTATAATGACATAGAGTTAGACAGGATACATATTTCTTTATCACAGTATACAAAGTACTTATCATCTTAGCTAGTTGTTTATGTTTTAGTTAATGGCACAGAGCTAGTCTGGGTTTGAGCAAGGACATAGCCAGTGTGACTTGAAGTGGAGTTTTAGACTATTTTTGAATTGACTTAGAGAAGTTGCAAGCGTGATGTTATTTGGGAGAGAGTTCCATATTTTACCAGTGGTGTTGGCAAATAGCGCATCACCACCTAGGTTGAGAGATTTAGTTGTTTGGACAAGAAGTCTGTTTGCTGAGCGAAGGCAGCTTAGATTGCAGTAGGGAGTCATTAAGTTTTTTAGTGCTGGGGTATTCTCAGGTTATTTAAGGATTTTGAAGGCCTCTGTGAGTTGGGACTGGTGAAGAAGGTGTGGGAATTCTATCCATCCAAGCTTTTTCAGGTTAGTACAGTGGTGTGTTCTGTAGGGTAGGCCTGTAACGAACCTGGCAATGTGATTATAGCAGGATGAGAGCTTGGTCAGATCAGATTTGTTAAGGTGAGTGAGGACAGGAGAGGCATATAGTAGGGTAGAGAGAAGGTGTGAATGGGCTGTGGCTGCCCTGGCATTCAGGGTAAGGAAGGCTTTAATTCTATATAGGGTCCCAAGTTTCTTGTTGACTGACTTAATGGCTTGGTTGATATGTATATCAAATCTGAGTTTATTGTCAATGTTTACTCCTAATAGCTTTGCATAGGTGTCTGGGGAGATGATGGTCCCATTATTGGATTTTATAGTGAAGTTTTCAGTCGGAGATCTATTGGTTGGGTAGAAGAGAAGTAACTTGGTTTTGTTTGGATTTAAGATCAGGAGATGGTTGGCAAGCCAGTTTTCGACTTTGGTGAAGCTATGTTGGGTGGTAGTTAGTAGATTTGCAAGAGAGGCATTGGAACATATTATAGTCAGTCATCTGCATATTGAATGCAGGTGGCTTCAGGGATGACTGTTTGGATGTCGTTTATGAAGACTGAAAAGAGGAGAGGTCCTAATATGGAACCTTGAGGAACTCCTATGGTATTTGGTAGTAGGCAGGAGAGCTTGTTTTGCCACATTACTGCTTGTTGTCTCCCAGTGAGGTAAGCTTGAAACCAGTCAAGGGCTGGAGTATCTAGATACAGGTTTTTAAAGTATATAGAAGTAACTGATGGTTTACCATATCGAAGGCTTCGATAGGTCCAGGAAGAGAGCGGAGGATATTTTTTATTATTCGGTTAAGATTAATGTTTTCAGTAAAAGAGAGGAGGGCAGTGGTTGTACTATGATGGGGTCTGAATCCATGTTGAGAGTCTGTGAGTAGTTTATTTTGGGTTAGATAGAGCATTAGTTGGTTGTGCATGCACTTTTCCATAATTTTGGCAAGTGGTGATAGTATGGCTATAGGTCTATAGTTGGATAGTTCTGTGGATGAACCTCCTTTGTGGAGTGGAATAACATAGGATATTTTCCAAATTGAGGGGATTGAGGCCTCGGTTATGGTTCTGTTAATTAGGATTGAGATAGGGTAGGCTACGACATCTGCAGCAATTTGCAGGTATTCAGCCGGCAGAAGATCGGCTGAAAGGGTGGTTGGCTTCAGTTTTTTCAAAAGGGATCTGATAAAGGATGTGGACACTGGCTGGAAGTTAAAAGAGAGTGGTGAGTTGGGTATAGTGTTTCTAGAAGTGTGGGGAGGAGAACGTTGGTTAGCTAATGACTGGATGGTTTCTGTGAAGAAAGTATTGAATGAATTGGCTATATCTTCTTGGCTCTTGTCAGATAATGTTCCTGGGGTCGGAATAGTGGATTTGCCTGGTTGGAGAAGTTTATTTATGCCTGCCCAGTACTTTTGAGGGTTATTCTGATGTTTATGTTGCAGATTGTAGAAGTAATTTTTCTTATCTAGTATGATGGCTTTTTTAGTCTCATTTCTAAGTTGTTGGAATTTGATACGATCTAGGGGTGGTTTGGTAGTGTGCCATTTATCCCACGCTTTGTCTCTAGTTGTTATTTTGGTTTTGGTGTCTGTTGTTAGCCAGGGTGCTAGTTGAGTTTTAATTCTTATTGAGCGTTTAGGGGCATGCAAGTCAAGTATAGTAAGGAATGAATTGTTAAATGATGACACTGCCTCATCAAGGGGAAGGAACTTTCATTTTGTCCAGTTACATGATTTGAGTTCAAGTTGAAATTTAGTTGGGTCAAAGTTTTTCTTGGATCTGATAGACCTATAAATAGGTAAGCTTGTACAATTAATTTTGTCTTTCATGATGTATGTGAGCAGGTGATCACTAAGATCATTAGGGAGAGTTCCAGACATATAGTTCTGGGGATGACTGTTGGTGAGTATCCAGTCTAGTATACTCTCTTTTGGTTATTGTTACGCACGTGTGGTAGATGATATTATCTGAGAGAATCCATGTAGGTTAACAGGGATGGGGTTGGACTGTGCTGTGCATTGGTTCCAGTCAATATTAACATCGCCCAGGACAATGGTTTCTTGAGGGTAGTTGTTGGCTATCCAATGTAGAATGACCTCTAGTGTTTCTACATTGTTCCCAGGGGAAATATAGGTGACAATTAGGTTAATGCCCTTATGATTATTTAGTAGAATTTTTAGAGCTAGTATTTCAGCGTTAGAGACCTGGGGTGGTTGTATAGGGTTAGTTATGATGTTAAGTGTGCTATTATATAAGACGGCTATTCCACCTCCTCTTTTCTTTACTCTATCTGCCCTAAGTATATTGTAACCAGGAGGCAGGATCTCATTGTCTTTGGTTGATGGCGGAGCCATGTTTCAGATAGACACATTATGTTGGGGAGGTATGTGGCTAGTACAGCATGCAGGCTATGTATCTTATTGTTTAGGCTTCTAATGTTTAAGTGGCATATTAGGAGGGAGTTGACAAGTCGGTGGGAGAGTGGTGGGCTGGTAGGATTTTGAGTTAAGGTTGGGCCTGGATTAGGATGGATGTCCCCATCTTTGGTTATGTTTTTTCTTAGATACGCTAGTAGTCTAATAACTTTGAATAGTAGTTTTAGTTCATATTTGGATTTTGGTGTTGATTGGAGTGTTTTATTTAGAAGTAAGTGGTTGGAATTTATAATTTTGGGGTAGTGTATTAGTGGGCAAGTTCATGATCAGTGGAGGTAGGGGTCTTGGTTTGGCATTTTGGATAAGAGAAACCTACGAATGTGAGATTTTCATAGCTAGTAAGAAAGTATGGCAGAATTAAGAGTGGTAAGATAAGAGGAAGGAGTTTATAATTATTTATAGACATGTTATATGTCATCAATGGGTGGGGTCAATGTGCTTCAGAGGAATAGTAGTGGTTAAACAGTAAAGTGGTGGGGGAATTGGAGAGGAAGTTGTGTAGGTTGGAGAGGAAGTAGGGGTGTGGCCTAGTGGCTATAAATGTAGACACAGTGGGGGCGGGTGGGATAAGAGGGCAGGGAGAGGAGGCGAGCCAGCGAGGGCTTAAGCGGAGCGGGGCTAACCCAGTCCCAGTTTTTGGTCCTAGGAGTGGGGTAAATAGTCTGATAGTGTAAGTAAGCAGATTGGAGTACAGGCTTGAAATTCAACATAAACATATACAGTTGTAAAATGTCTAATACAATTCAACATAAATAGGCATTTACAGTTGTAAAACACTTACTGGAGAGACACTGAGCCTTCATGGGGCCTGTAGCAGAGTGGATTGTAGTTTTACAAATGGTGCCTGCCACAGGTAATATTTATTAACTCTGGGATTGTCTTAAGGTAATAAACAGGGAAGGGGAGGGGAGAACAAGGGTGTGAGCAGGCAGTTCTTTGTACTGCTGCTAATGAGCCAAAGCAAGACAAGTATGTGTTAAGAACAATCACAATTGACCAAGGACTGCTCTGAAACTGTAAGTCTTGTCTTAATTTCTCAGGTGGAAAACCAGGATAACCTTGTATCAGTAGGCTACTGTGGCATAGTTTAAATAAACAAACACACAGTATAAATCAGTTATTGATACTATTTGCTAAGGGAATAAGAGAAAGTGGAAGATGTGTGTGTGTGTGGAGGTGGTGGTGGGGGGGGGGGGGGCTGCTACAGCCAAAGCACAGTGCTCTCCAGGGGAAAATGAAGATTGGCTCAAACAGTTAGACACATACTCAAAGTTAACTGTAGCTGTTTGCAGACAGTTCAGACCCGGACTGCACTTTTCTTATAGGAATGTTAAAGGTGGTACCGGAGTTGAATACTTAAGAGTGGTGTTAGGTTCAAAGTTAACTGTAGCTGTTTGCAGACAGTTCAGACCCGGACTGCACTTTTCTTATAGGAATGTTAAAGGTGGTACCGGAGTTGAATACTTAAGAGTGGTGTTAGGTTCAAAGTTAACTGTAGCTGTTTGCAGACAGTTCAGACCCGGACTGCACTTTTCTTATAGGAATGTTAAAGGTGGTACCGGAGTTGAATACTTAAGAGTGGTGTTAGGTTCAAAGTTAACTGTAGCTGTTTGCAGACAGTTCAGACCCGGACTGCACTTTTCTTATAGGAATGTTAAAGGTGGTACCGGAGCTGAATACTTAAGAGTGGTGTTAGGTTCAAAGTTAACTGTAGCTGTTTGCAGACAGTTCAGACCCAGACTGCACTTTTCTTATAGGAATGTTAAAGGTGGTACCGGAGTTGAATACTTAAGAGTGGTGTTAGGTTCAAAGTTAACTGTAGCTGTCTGCAGACAGTTCAGACCCGGACTGCACTTTTCTTATAGGAATGTTAAAGGTGGTACCGGAGTTGAATACTTAAGAGTGGTGTTAGGTTCAAAGTTAACTGTAGCTGTTTGCAGACAGTTCAGACCCGGACTGCACTTTTCTTATAGGAATGTTAAAGGTGGTACCACAGTTGAATACTTAAGAGTGGTGTTAGGTTCAAAGTTAACTGTAGCTGTTTGCAGACGGTTCAGTCCCGGACTGCACTTTTCTTATAGGAATGTTAAAGGTGGTACCGGAGCTGAATACTTAAGAGTGGTGTTAGGTTCAAAGTTAACTGTAGCTGTTTGCAGACAGTTCAGACCCGGACTGCACTTTTCTTATAGGAATGTTAAAGGTGGTACCGGAGTTGAATACTTAAAAGTGGTGTTAGGTTGGAGAGACACTGAGCCTTCATGGGGCCTGTAGCAGAGTGGATTGTAGTTTTACAACTACTCAAGTACTAACTCCCTTGCCCAACATTTCCTAGAATTTATAAACTCAAACACCCTGGATCAACTGGTCAGCACCCCCACCAGAGGTGACAACATATTGGACCTGGTCATCACCAACATGGGCGACCGGTGTTCCACACCGGAGGTCAACCTCTCGCTGGTTAGATCTGACTATAAACTAATCACTCTGTATATCCACATTCTGCCACCACCCCCAGTCAAAGAAACCACCATGAAAAACTTTTCAAAGGCAAACTTCACGTTACTTAAGACCGAGATGGGAAGTTTCAAAGCCCCCATGCTAAAGGATAATGCTGTCCAAGCTGCAACATCCTTTACTAATGCACTCTACAGGCACCTACAAGAATGCATGGATCGTGCTATCCCAATCAAAACCAAGACTCACTCCTCCAAGAAAAGGAAACCAGTCTGGTGGACCCCTGCCATAAGCAAGCTATGCAATAGGAAGAGGAAACTAGTGCAGAAGAGTAAAATCCCAAGAACGACATCCCTGATCAGTATCAGCAAGAAACTACGTTCCCTCATAAAATCATCCAAGGCTAGCTTTGAAAGAAAAATTGCCATGGACTCCAAAGATAACCACAAGGCATTCTTTAGCTATGTCAAGAATCTAAGTGGCAATTCTCAGATCTGCTCGGCGTTAGTGCAGAATAGCACAAAATACACTGAACTGACCAATATAGCCAACATCCTGGCAGACAGGTTCAGTGCAAAATTCACTCCCTCTCACCTCCAAAAGGGCCCATAACTATACCAGAAGAATGTAGTGCCCCTGAAATCACAGACACTCAGGTTAAAACAGCCCTCTCCAAAGCCAAAAACACAGCATCAATGGGACCGGACGATGTCCCGGGCTGCGTCCTACATGAGCTCAAAGATGAACTAACCCCTCACTTAAACACACTGTTTAAACTCAGCCTCTCCACAGGCTACATGCCCACAGAGTGGTGCACAGCAATGGTTATTTCACTTCACAAAGGTGGAGCAAAAACGGACCCCGGGAACTATCGCTCTATAAGCCTGACTACCTTGGTCTGCAAAGCTATGGAGCGCATCATCATGGATCTCATTAACAGAAACATTGGAAACCTCTAAACACTGGACCCTACCCAGTTCGGCTTTGTTAAGGGCAGATCATGCCTCCTAAACATGGTGGACTTCTTTGAGACAGTTACCAAGGCTATAGACGAGTGAAAGGTGGTCCCACACAGCCTACCTAGACCTTGCAAAGGCCTTCAACACCATTCCCCACTCAGGTATTATAGACAAGCTCACCAGCCTGAACATAAACCCTTACGTCACAAGATGGGTTGCCAACTGGCTCACGGACAGAATCCACATGGTAAGAGTTGCAGAAGCTAGGTCTGACTCTAAACTGGTTACAAGTGGCATTCCCTAGGGCTCAGTACTAGGACCCCTCCTGTTCGGCATATACTTCTCAGGATACAGGCAAGCACAGGAGGACTATGGCTGACCAAGTTCGCAGATGACTGAAAACTAGGGGCTATAACTGACTCTCTGGCTGACACAGACATCCTCCAAAAGGGTCTCACCGAGACAGATACCTGGTGTCAAAACCATGGCATGGCCTCAAGCTAAATGCCAAAAAGTGCATAATTATCCCCTTTGGAAAAAACAAAGTACCCACAAACTACCACATAGGTGGTAGCCCCCTAAATACGGAAGACGTAATAAGGGATCTGGGGACCCAAGTAGATAGTAACCTCTCCTTTGATAATCACATTGCTGAAGTGGTTGGAAAATCCTTCTATGCGGCCCACCTAATTACAAAAGGGTTTGCATCCAGATCAAAAGAGGTCATTGGGCCCCTCTATGTATCTCATCAGACCCATCATAGGTTCATAGGTAGGTACTAGGCTATCTGCCCAAGGGCATTTATAAGCCTAGCCAGAGTGTGTCGGCTTTCGCCGCCCCATTGATTAATTAACTGAGCCTCTGTCAAGCAGAGCCAATGAAGTGATCCCAGGGGTGTACTTTGTGTTACCCATCCACTCGTCAAGGCTTCTCTTGAAGAGTGTTAGTGAGGGGCTCTGCCTAATGTAGTTAGGAACTTTGTTCCAAAGCATGGGGAGTCTCTGTGGCAGGAATCTATCCCTCCATCATGTTCTATTTATTGTTGTGGCGAGGTTTAGCTCACTAGAGCACGTGGCTTGCAGTGCCTTGGATTTCTTTAGGTGGAGCATGTCCATCAGTTCTGAGTTGGACATGGCTTTGTAAGTCAGGCAGAGATCACCTCTGAGTAAGCGATATGCCACTGAGTACAGCCGGAGTTTTTTCAGTCGGGCTGCATAGGACATATGTTTGAGGCCAGTAATCCTCTTGGTGAGGTGCTTTTGTGGTCTTTCAAGCTGTTGGAAGTGTCTTGTGAGGTACATCCCAAATGGGGCATTGTACTCTATGATGGGTCTGATGAGTGACGAGTAGAGGGGCACTATAACCTCTTTATTTCTAGATGCAAACCCTTTAGTAATTAGATGGGCTACATAGAAGGATTTCCTAACTACTTTGGCAATATGATTGTCAAAGGAGAGATTACTATCTACCTGGGTCCCCAGATCTCTTATTACCTTTTCTGTATTAAGGGGGCTTCCACCTATGTGGTAATTCGTGGGTGTTTTGTTTTTCCCAAACGGGATGACTATGCATTTTTTGGCATTTAGCTTGAGGCCATGACTTTGACACCAGGTGTCTGTCTCAGTAAGGCCTTTTTGGAGGATGTCCGTGTCAGCCAGAGAGTCAATTATGGCTCCCAGTTTGCAGTCATTGGCGAACTTGGTTAGCCATAGTCCTCCTGTGTTTGCCTGTACTTCTGAGAAATATATGCCGAACAGTAGGGGTTCCAGAACTGAGCCTTGCGGGACACCACTTGTGACTGGTTTAGAGTCAGACCTGGAGCCTACTATTCTTACCGTGTGAGTTCTGTCTGTAAGCCAGCTGGCAACCCATCTTGTGATGTAGGGGTTTATGTTCAGGCTGGTGAGTTTTTCTATAATACTCTAGTGAGGAATGGTGTCGAACGCCTTGGCGAGATCAACGTAGGCTGTGTAAACCACCTTTCCCTCATCTATGGCCTTGGTAACTGTCTCGAAGTCAACCAGCTTTAGTAGGCATGATCTGCCCTTGACAAAGCCGAACTGGGTCGGGTCAAGTGTTTGGAGGTTCCCAATGTCTTTGTTAATGAGTTCCATGAGAATAGCCTTGCAGACCAGGCTAGTCAGGCTTATGGGGCAATAGTTACCAGGGTCAGTTGTGGCCCCTCCTTTGTGGAGCGGAATAACCATTGCTGTGTTCCATTCTATGGGCACGTAGCCTGTGGAGAGGCTGAGGTTGAACAGCATGTTTAGATGGGGGGTTAGTTTGTTCTGTAGTTCGTGCAAGACGCAGCCTGGGACACCATCTGGCCCCACTGATGCTGTGTTTTTGGCTTTTGAAAAGGCTGTTTTCACCTGTGCTTCTGTGATTTCTGGGACACTACACTTTTCTGGTATTGTTGTGGGTCCTTTTAAAGTGAGAGGGAGGTGAAGTTTGCACTGAATCTATCTGCCAGTATGTTGGCAATATCAGTAGGTTCAGTACATTTTGTGCTATTTTGCACTGGCTCAGAGCATATCTGTGAGTTGCCACTTAGATTCTAGACATAGCTAAGTTAGCCTTGGATGATTTTATGAAGGACCTTAGTTTCTTATTGATACTGATCAGAGATGTCTTTCCTTCTTGGGATTTGCTTTTTTTCTGAACTAGTTTCCTCCTTTTGTTGTATAACCTGTTTATGGCAGGGGTCCACCAGACTGGATTCCTTCTCTTAGGGGAGTGAGTCTTGGTTTTGCTAGGGATGGCACGATCCATGCATCCTTGTAGGTGCTCATAGAGTGCAATTGTAAAGGATTCTGCATCTTGGGCAGTGTTATCCTTTAGCATGGGGGCTGTGCAACTTACCACCTCTGCCTTAAGTAAGGTGAAGTTTGCTTTAGAAAAGTTTTTCACTGTGGTTTCCTTGGTTGGGGGGGGGGGGTGTGGACATCCAGAGTGATTAGTTTATGGTCTGATCTAACCAGTGACGGGTTGACCTCCGGTACAAAGCACCTGTCACCCATGTTGGTTATGACCAGGTACAATATGTTGTGGCCTCTGGTAGGGGAGTTTACCAGCTGATCCAGGCCATTTGAGTTGATAAATTCCAGGAAGCGCTGAGCCTGGGAGTTTGTACTCAAGTCGTTTTCCCAGTTAATGGTAGGGTAATTGAAATCGCCCAAGATCAGGGTGTTCGGTAGGACCTTCATGTTTTCCAGTGTCTCCAGAAAGGTGGAGTGGTGGTCCTGGGTCATGGAGGGTGATCTGTAGCAGGCCACAATTTGCATTGCAGATTTGCCAGATGTTAGTTGCACATGGATGATCTCAGAGGTATCATGCTGCGCCACTAACCTAGAGGTGTGAGTATCCTTGATGAATATGGATACACCCCCTCCTTTTGTGTTTCGGTCCATGTTCTGTGGCCAGAATGTGTGGTATGAGTTGTAGCCCAGTAGTGCTGGAGTGCTCTGGAGCCTTGAACCAGGTTTCAGTTACTGCCCAGATGACGTTCTCCATACTTAGGAGTGCTTCGAGCGTATGCATCTTGAGATTTAAACTCCTGGCGTTGAGTAGCATAACCCTCAATTTTTTTACTTGTGCTGTTTATGGAGGTGGGTTTGAATTTTGAGCCTTGCCTAAAAAAAGCTTAGCCAATTGCTGAAATTGATCATTTTTTCTTTATACTGAGGTATCATTCTTGGTGAAGGCAGGATGCTACTCAGGGTCAGGGTCATACCCGCCTGGGCTACATGATCAGAGAGCTCTTCCATGTCTCTTTTCATGTAGTCCAGGGAGGTATGGTTCAGGTCATTCACACCAATATGAACAATGACAGAGTCATATTTGTACTTGTTCTGGAGTGACCTGAGTGCTTGTGTTATGTGGTGGATTCTGGCTCCCGACAGGCAGCTAACAGTAACCTTCTCCTTGTCCAGCCTAGTGAGTGGGGTGGCAGTGTACCTGACTATCGAGTCACCTATTACTAGTGTGTTAGGTATGTTATTTCACCTTAAGGGCTGTGATTGTGCGGCACATTGATTTTGTGTTTTATGTGTTGTCTGGTTTGTGACGGGAGGTGCAGGTTTTGTGGGTGTCTGCTTTGGAGCTCTCTGATACTTTTGCAGGTTTTTATTTACAGCCTCCGAGTATGATTTTGTGTATTTTTTGCCAGTGCTGGTTTAGTAGGTCTATGTGAGGCTGGAGGTGTGGTGCAAGTGTTAACCTTCTCCTCATGACTGTCTGTTCCAGTCTTGGGTGGAGATACCTTAGCCTATAGTTTGGCTGTATAATTGCATCTCTCACATATGTTAGTGTTTTGTGGTAGGAGGAGAGGGCTGTCTGTGTACATGAGGCAGTTGTAACATTGCCTCAGGATACCCAGATTCACCAGCTGGACTGGAGAGTACACCTGAAGCTGCCTTTGGTCATGCCTGAATAGTAGGGTGAGCTGCTTAGTTGCTTGGTTGGTTAGGGGTGGATAAAGAGCCTTGCCCTGCTGGGCAGTCAAGTGTTGGGGTATATTAGTGCTTGCTATTAGGTCTGAGCAAGTGCTGAACTGCAGGATGCTTTTTGAGTGCTTAGGTTGAGAGTTAGACTAGTTTCAAGTGAAAAACTGAAGAGGAGACTTAGTGGAGCTGGGAATAATTTAACCCTAACTACCAGTGCTGCCCGGCGCACAAAACCATGCAACATGAGTACAATGCCCCATTTGGGATGTACCTTACAAGACACCTGCAACAACTGGAAAGACCACAGATGTACCTCACCAAGAGGATCACTGGCCTCAAGCAGATGCCCTATGCAGCTCAACTGAAAAAACTCCAGCTCTACTCGGTTGCATACCGCCTACTCAGAGGGGATCTCTGCCTGACATACAAGGCCATGGACATGCTCCACATAAAGAAAACCATATCCCCTCAAGCCACACGCTCCAGGGATCTAAACCTCACCACAACAATAAATAGGATGTGCTGGAGGGAGAGATTCCTGTCCCAGAGACTTCCCATGCTCTGGAACAAGATTCCAATATACATTAAGCAGAGCTCCTCGCTAACACTCTTCAAGAGAAACCCTGACAAGTGGATGGGAAACAGAAAGTTTACCCCAGGGATCACTTCAATGGCTCTGCTGGACAGGGGCGCACAAGGAACTAATCTAAGGGGGTGGTGAAAGCCAACACATTCTGCCTAGGCTTATAAAAGTCTTCGGGCAGATAGCCTAGTACCTACCTATGAACCTAAGTTAGGTTATATGAGATGTGAAGTTTGGACGTGCACAGCCAAGATGAGGAGAGGTGTTGTTTAAGAGATGTCTTAAAGAGGGTTACTGAGCAGATGGATCTGAGTGTTGGGGGGGGGGGGTTCAGAGTTTTGTGATGGTAAAGGTGTAAAGCATCTGGCCAGCTGAGAGTTTGGGTTTTTCTGCATTTACGAGCAGCTGGTTGTTGGATCGGTGTGGTCTGTTAGGAAGGTATATAGTAAGTATAGAAGATAGAGCAGGGCACGTAGATGGATTATGAATGAGTTTATGAGCTGTGGTTAGTTGGATAAAGGTAAGGTAGTTGGGGAGTTCAAGCTATTTTAGGCTGCATAATGATAAGCAGTGGTGGGATGAGTAGGAGGCATTAGTTACGAACTTAGCAATTTTGTTGTAGCATGAGTCTAGTTTGGACTTTAGAGAGGCCTGAATGTTGGTGAGGAGGGGGTACTGTATAAAAGAGAGGGTAATAAGGAAAGAAGAGGCAAGAGATAGTCAGGATGATGCACTGAGTAGATATTTGTGTCAGTAGAGAGTGCCAAGCTTTTGATATGTTTTTTTTACATTGGACTGGATGTGCAGGTTGAATGTGAGGGTTTTTGTCTATGATGACACCTAGGAGTTTTGTGCTAGGTACAATGTCGATGGTGGTACCATTTAGGGATTGAATGGTGAAGTTCTTTTTTGTAAGGGTGTGGACTTTTTGGGGGCAAAGATTACTAGTTTGGTTTTGTTTGGGTTCAAAGCAAGATGATTAGACATCCAAATACTGGTGGAGGTGAGGGCGTTTTGGGTGAGTTGATGTAGTTCTGATGGGTTGTTTGCAGTGCAGGTGATAGTGGAGTCATCTGCGTACTGGATGACTGAGCCTTGAGAGAATGCGGTGTGGAAGTTATTGATAAATATGCTAAACAGAAGTGAGCCTAAAATGGAGCCTTGAGAAACACCACTAGTGGTGTTTAGGAAAAGGGAGTAAGAATTTTGCAATTTAGTTGATTGTTGCCTGTTAGTGAGGTAATTAGAGAACCAGTTTACAGTTTGAGGTGAGGTACCAATGTTAGAAAGTTTTGTTAGCACCCCAAGAAGAGGAGGAAATGGGTGGAGTTGAAGAAGAATGGCAGTACCTAAAACAGCATGTGTTAGGACTGCAGAAAAGATATGTGGCTGAGCCAGGTATGGAAACAAGGTACATACGGAAAGCTGGTGGTGGAATGCAGAAGTCCAGGAAGTCATAAAAAAAAAAGGAGTGCAGGAAGAAGTGGGAGATAGAAAAGACTGACCAGGCTAGGAAGGACTACTGGTTGGCTACCAAAGAAGCTAAGAAAGAAGTTGCAATAGCAAAGAATAGGGCATCGGAGGCACTCTACCAACTTCTGGAAAGTGACTCAGGGGTACAAAGAAACTATATCAGGTTGCAAGTCAAAGACAGAAAGATAAAGAAGATAGTTAGACATCCTTCATAAGGGATGCCAGCAACAACCTTCTCATCAGTCCAGAGGACATCAAAGGCAGATAAGCATTTCCAGCAGTTTCTGAATGAAGAAAACCCCACAGAAGCGGTACTGCCCCAGAAACAGCCTACTATGTGGGAAGAGGAGCCCACCCTAGAAGAAGTAAAAACAGCACTAAGGAAGATGAAGTCAGGGAAAGCAACAGGCTCAGATGAGGTCAAAGCACATATGATAAAGATGCTGGGTGAGATGCAGGAGAAATGGCTACTGAGGGTACTAATAGCAGTGTGAAGAGAAAGGCGTACCCCAGATGACTGGAGAAAAAGCATACTCATGCCAGTATACAAGAACAAAGGGGACATCCACAACTGTGGGCAGTACAGAGGCATCAAACTCGTCACATTGCATAAAAGTTCTGGAGAGGGCGATTGATAAACTGATACACACAGTAGTAGAATGTAAGATGGGAGATGAGCAGTTTGGGTTCATATCAGGATGCAGCACAACTGACCCAATGTTTGCACTGAGACAGATACTTGAGAAAAAGTTATAGATAGGGAGAGTGTCCAACTGGGCATTCCTAAACTTGGAGAAAGCATATGACAAGGTCCCAAGAAAGCTGATCTGGCCAGTACTGCGGTGGTTTGAAGTCCCAGAAACAATGGTAGAATTAGTGCAGACTATGCACAAGGGCCCAATGACTCAAGTATGAACAGTGTTCAGCCTCACAGAGGGGTTCCCATTGGGAGTGGGTGTACACCAAGGTTCAGCCCTGAGCCCCCTGCTGTTCATACTGGTGATGCACTACATTAGCAAACGGGTTGGAGGGATAGGATCAACAAAGCTGCTGTATGCAGATGATGTGGCAGTACAGGCAGCAGACTCTGAGATAGAACTTCAGCAAAGGATAGGAGAATGGAATGCAAATGTGAAGGCACATGGGATGAAACTAAGCACAGATAAGACAGTGGTAATGGCAGCAAATTGGGGAAATCAGAAGAAGCTGAGAATAGAGATAGAAGGGAGGATAGAATAGGTAAACAGCTTCAAGTATCTGGGAGGGGTGGTTGAGAAGGGTAGTCTAAATGAAGAGGTCAAAGCTAGAATCAGAAGGGCTGCAGCCAACTGGCATAGAGTATCCGGTGTAGTCTATGACCGAAAAATGCCAAAGAAGCTGAAAAGTAAGGTATACAAGACAGTGATGCGACCAGCACTACTGTATGGTACAGAAACCTGGGCAGTAAAGGCAAAACAGTTGAAGAAGCTAGAGGTGATGGAAATGAAGTGCCTGAGAAAGGTGGTAGGATGCACACTGTGGGACAAATGAAGAAATGAGGACATAACAGCAGAAGTTAGAGCAGCTCCAATTGCAGAAAAGATCAGAGAGAACAGATTACGGTGGTTTGGGCACATGTGTAGAAAAGCAGAAGACAATCTGGTGAGGAAGACTTGGGACAGACAGGAAGAAGATAAGAGGAAGCAGGGACATCCAGCAAAGAGGTGGATGGATTGTGTGAAAGAAGACCTGCGACAATCAGGCATGAGTGTTGAAGAAGGCAGGAGTGTAGCACTGAATTAAGAGAGTTGGCGACAGTTAACACGATACCCTGACCCCATATAGAAAAATGGGAAAAAGTGGGCTGCTGCTGATGGTTTTACCAGCATCGCAGGCTCAGTTGACAGTGTCCATGAAGGATATTAGGGCAGTGGTGGTGCTATGTCCTGGTCTAAATCTGTTGGGAGGAGGAGAGGATGTGGTTGAGTCAGATAGTGAAGAAGTTGAGAATTAATACATTTTTCCAGAATCTTAGAGATGGGTGATAGCATAGCAATGGGGCAGACATTGGTGGTGTCTATGTTGGGGCTCCCTTTGTGTAGCGGTAGGATACAAGCTTTTTTCAGATGATGGGCATATAGGATTCTTGGATAGATCTGCTGAGAAGTATGTTGCTAGGGTAAGTGACTGAGTTGGCTGACATTTGCAGGTATTTGTCAGGTATATTGTCAGGGGCATTAGAGCATGGTTTGAGTTTTAGAAGCAATTTTTTAACAGGTGAACTGAGAATGGGTAATAGAGTAAAGTTGGGAACGGGGGGGTGTAAGGTGTTCGCTGTGGAAAGGTCTGTGGAGGACAAGTTGGGAAAGGTAGCCGTTAGATTGGCTATAATATCTATGAAATGGGAGTTGAAGGTTGTGGCAAATTCAATGGGTGTTTTGTTTGGGTGTGAGCAAGGATTATTAGTAGAGCCTGGATTTAATAAAGAGTTAAGAGAGCTCCAGAATTTCTTTGGGTTTTGCTTGTGTTGATTTTGTAGTGTAAGGTAACATTTTTTTTTGTTTTCTAGTACTAGGCACTTAACCTGGTTTCTGAGCTCTTTGTATTGGGTGAGATCAGATGGGTTTTTATTTTTTTGCTAGACTTTCCATGATTTGTCCCTACGTTTTATGAGATCCTTAGTGGGTCTTGTTAGCCAACTGGCATGGTTGGCCTTTACTCTCTTTTGTCTAAGAGGAGCAAGATTGTTTAGTATGCTGAGAAAGGCTGAGTTGAAGAAGTCAACTGCCTCATCAAGGGGAAGTGATTTTAGAGCATTCCAGTTGATGCTAAGCAACCTTTGGTTAAAGATAGGACACAAGTGGGATTCATCTCTGGTAACCCAGAGCAAGTTTCTTGCATCCATTAGTACCTGATGCAAATCCTCAGTAAACAAGTGCTTAAAAGGTATCAAGACCCTATCATCTAGGAAGTCTGTTGAAATTGTTTGGTGTCTGGATGTACCAAACACCCCTGTTCTTGTATAGTAGATCCATTCTCATAGGGAGCTTGTGGTAACTACTCCTGGTCAATTACAATAGAAAGAATCACTGCTGCCTGGGATGGAAAGGAGTCGCCACTATGATCTTGGGAGATTCCTTATGAATCTTCAGAAGTACCCTGGATTTCAGCTAAAAGGGTGGAAAGGCATAAAGAACCATTCTTGCCTGAAGAATAAAAAATGCCCCTATCTTCCAGGCCTTCTTGCGTGAAGTCCTGGGGCATAACTTTGCCCACTGAATGTTCAGAGTGAAGGCAAAAAGGCCTACTGGAGGAACTACCCACAGATAGAACAAATCTTGGAAAACCCCAATCTAGTTTCCATTCTTCAGGGTCTGCCTTTGTCTTGCTCAATTTGTCTGCCACAAAATTTGCTCTGACAGAGTTGCAAGATATCTATAGAGTGAGAATGCACTGGAAAGCTATACCCCAAGCTAACATGGCCATTGTGCATAGGGGGAAGAACTGGTTCCCCCTTGCTTGTTCATGTACCACATCTCTCTGAGTTTGTCTGTTAACTACCTGAATAAGTCCTGGGGACCAGAGGTGATTCACAAATTTGAGATGAGTACCCTGATAACAGCAATCATCACCTTGATGTTTATGTGCTTGTGTCTGTCCTTGTTGTCCCAGATACCTTGAATTTTTAGTCCTTTTGATACTGATACCAAATGAAGTCCAAAGCATCTGTGGTAGCTGATGTTTTGGAGCAGGGAGGGAGAAGAAAAGACCTGGATTTAAGGATTTTTGATGTGTCCATCGAGTGATTTCTTTGGTATCAGAGAAACTTCAGATACCATCATCTCTCATGGAGTGTTGCCAGGGGTATTATGAGAAACACAGATGCCATGAGACCCAGAATAATGAGGTGCAGAGACTAAAGTGAGTGGAAAATCCTTGAAATATATTTAGATATAGATCTATTTTTCTTGTGGAAGAAAAGCTTGTTGAACTGAGGTGTCTAAGAAGCACCCAAGGAACACAGCCCTGTGTGATGGACTCAAAAGACTTTTGATGGTTCTCTCGGAATACTAGCTTGTGTAAGAGATCTCGCACGCAAGAAAGATTCCTGACACTTTGAAAAAAAGATTCTGGAAAGATAAGCAAGTTGTTTAAATATGGAAAAAATGCGGATACCCTGTAACCTGCAATGAGCTCTAACTGGAGCTAGACAGTTTGTGAACACACTCGGTGCAGTGAACTGATAATGTAATCCAGATGCAAAACCTTAAACATCGGATGTCTAGATGAATAGGGATGTAATCAGCATCTTTTAGATGTAGTGTTACTTAAAAACTTAAATGAGGGAGGAGGAGTAACAGGTTGTGAAGTGAAATTCTGAAATAGGGCACTATTACAGATCAGTTTAGAGATGATAGATTCAAAACTGGTCTCCAGGCATTTTCTGTGCACCAAAAACATTCTTGAATAAAAACCTTTCCTCAGCTGGGAAGAAGGCACTGGCTCCATTAATCACTGAGACGCGTATTGTAGGAGAGGGGAAAATAGTTATTTTGTCTGGCAGATGAGGACCACCACCCTCAAAGGGAGGAATGTCCTCCCACTGCCACCTTGCTGAATGATCTTCAGAACCCTGTTGTATTAAACTATTTTATTTATTTACTGTTTTTGTTTATCAGGAAAGTCTAACTGGGCACAGGTCCCATTTTCAGTGGAGGCTCGGGGAGAAATGCTCCATTTTACAGAATGAGTAGAAAGCAGTTATGCAAGATTTAAAGAATAAATGTACATATATTAACTGCCATATAATTACTAGTCTAGCAAAAAATAATAAATGCATATACATAAAATAAATATATACATAGAATAGTAAATGAACATGCATAGAATTGTAATGGTATGGCAGTTAAAACATTACAGTTAAATGAATAGAGTAAAATATTACCTATTATCAAACTTATGAGTCAAGTTACTTTCAAATAGAATCAGCTGAAAATAGTTTAGTAGAAGACAGTGAAGTAGTTATAGGATAAAGATGGTTACAAATTACAAAAAAAAGTATTGAGGAGGTCCAGTTAAAACAGGGATGGAGATAGTAGTGGACAGGGGTAGATGATAGGATAGCTGGAGATTGTGATGAAGTATCTGTATTATGGCCAATTACATAAAAGAGTGGTGACAGTAAAGGATTAGAGATTATCCAGGAACATCACATGTGCATAGCATCTGTTGCCAGACACACAAAAAATGGAGTCAGATTTTCTGGAAGGGATAAGGGACTGCCAGGATGGAAGGGAGGAATGTGGTCCCTTAAACAGTCATTCAGACATGTCTGACTGTCTTTTGTTTGGGGGGGGGGGGGCTGCTATCTTTTTGGAACCCATTTACCATTGTTTTTTAAATATCTGTTTACTAGCATTGGGTTGATACTGTTTATTAGGTTCATAGATTAGTACTAAGCTAACAGCCCTTGCGAGCCATTTTAAGCCTAGCCAATTGTCCCTTGTGAGACTCAAACCCTGCACCCTATGTTTGCAAGGCAAACACCTTAACCATTAGGCCACCCTCCCTGTTTCTTGTCAAAATTGGATGGGGTAGAGAATTGCTTGGAAAATTTGGGCTGACATTTTTGACAAATTCAGTTCCCTGAATCAATTTACCCATCTCAACACATTCTCCAGTGACCTCTGCAGCAGAGGGTCCAAAACTAAGTTTCTATCCACAGGGGAATTTAAAATCTCATTTTAACATTTTGTGAGGTTCTGAGAATGCAGTCAGGCCAAGCTCATTTATACTGTACTAGTGGGCATAGCCCTGGAAGTAGTACCTACAAAATCATAAACACACTAAACAAAGAGCTGTGACCTGTGAAATGGATGAAATTAAGCCAATCAAAGCAGATTTGCTTCACAAGAAGAAACTGTAGATAAAACAAGTAAAGTGAGCTACTCATACTTTCACAATTTAGCATAAACTTTAGCATATGAACCTGACAATTCAAAATTCTGAAAATCAAAGTTCTAGAAGCATAAACTTCTTTCCCATACTTGTCAGAAAGGGAAGGACTGGAATTTAAATGTTTAGCAACACCAGGAATAACTATTTTTTAAACTATAGGAGCTGGATCATGTCTGGGATTTGTGTATAAAAACTTTAAAGACTGAGGAACTTTGTACAATACATCTGCTTTTTTTTTTTTTTTTTTTTTAGGGACAACAGGCTATCGGGAATTGCAGGGAGTGATACACACACCCTACAATGCTGGCAGCACAGATGTGAGAAGGCTCTGGAAATTCCAGTTGTAGTACTTTCAGTGAAACCTGAATGCTTTCCCACTTAAAACTCTGACACATTCTGGAAATAATCAGAAAGATAACCCCTCACAGGAAGAGTCAGATACTATTGCTTTTCCTCTCAATCTGAATCAGAAATCTGAGAAAACCCTGCATCTGTTCCTTCATCCCGTCCAGATTCAGAATATTAAATCTCTTCAGGAAAAGAGGACTCTCTTTTTCTTTTACCTGAAACCACTGGGACCAACAGCCTGAACTAGACCCTGGGCCAGACCTGATAAACTAGAGAACTTGAGCAGAAGCAGATACTTTTTTTTTTTACATGAATACTGTGGCAAACCCCAGGGATAGGCACAACATTCTGGGTAAACAGGGAAGTCGGGCCCTGTCCCTTCTCCCAAGAGTGGCTCTCCCTTGCTCACTGATGGGACCACAAAAGCTGAAGATGTGGCTAGCCCATGGCCCAGACTGACAGTAGGTGCTACACCAGATACAGGGAAAAAGAAAAGTGGGCTGAGGAACCAGCTTTGGGCACAGCAGAGTCACCCACCTCCAGCTGAGGCAAACTGCTAGCCTGCTGTGGTGACAAAGGCTACTTAATCTTTTATTTTTGTGGCTAGACAGACTGACCATGCAACTGGTGGTTTATTCCATGGTCAAGCCGAAAATGTGTCCCTTTACTGAGGAAACCAAGCAGCAAAAATCGGTAATGCTTCAAAGACCCAAAAAGTCAAATTTTCCTGGTAAAAATACAGTTTGCCTAGCCCAAAAAGTTAAAAGCACAATTTATCCACAGAAAAAAAAGTCTGACCATTTTAACAACTTTTAAATGGACAAACAATGTGCTTCCATTTTAACAGTACAGTTAAGTTGTGTAACAATCCAGTAAAACTCCTAGTTCAAAATAACTTTCCTAATCAGGAAACTAAAGAAAATTCAAAAGTATTTTTCCCCCCTCAAAGGAAACTTAACTGCTAAGCAATGGAACAGCACAAGGTAATCATCAACCCTCAAAACCCCACAGAGGTGCAATCTCTTCAGCAGCAGGAAAGCTCTAAAGGGCTTGGCATCCAAACTAGTCTTTTGGATAGCACAGCTGAAGATAACAGTTTGGGAATGTGCCCCAAAGCTTTGGAAGCTGCCCTGCTGTGATATACTTGGCAGAATATTACCCATACAACTTCGGTACTGTAGCAGTGATCAGTATAATCACTATCAAGAGGTACAGAGGTAAATAAACCACCAGCTGTCCCTGCAAGCACAAAATTCTGCCCCAAATACATTAACGTACACACTCATAAGAAAAGTGTCACAAAATGTAACATTTTTTAAACAAAATGTTCACAAGAATTTAAACACACTCCGTTAGAAATGCATAGTCAAAAAACACTTTCCACAGAAAAAGAATTTTACTGTAAGGTTTTGCTGAACAGAAGACTTATCTGTCCAGCCTTGAAGGAAAGCTAGTGGACTAAGTTTCACAAGACCAGCTGATGAACAGTGACTGCAAAAAAGTGCTAATTTACCTCTGTCACACAGCATGTGGAAGGCACCCTTAAGCTTTGACAGCTGGCCAGTTATTGGGTCAGGAACTAAATACCATACACTACTGCAACAGTGATCTAAATGTTGAACATACAGCTTTTCCTTAAAGTTTGGAGCACACATGTCCTCTTGTCATTTGTTCTCAGGCTGAAGAGAGAGTGGAAAGCTGTTCCCCCTAATTTCAGGAAGAGTTGGGATGGCAGACAGGGTTGACGCAAAATTTGGAGGGAAGGGGGACTAGAGGTGATTGGAATAGTCATAGCAGCTCCCCTGCAAGGTCGTGGTTCCTTAGACCCCACAGGTCTAGATAGCGATTCGGGTTGCCATTTTTTATGGTACTTAGTCTTTTCGTCCTTGGAAAGCTTAGACTCTCCTTGCTTGGGGATTTACTGGGATAACCTTTGTAGTGATTGTACAAAAAAAGGGGGAGACTGTACAACCTCTGAAACACATTCAAAGATGGGGCCCAAACAGAAACGCCTTGTCCAAGGGAAGCATTAAGGAGCTCTATTTTTATTGCTGTAAAATGGGTTGATTCCTCAAGCTAGGCATGTCTGTGAGTCAGGCACTGCAGCAGCTGCCCTGGATGATGCATCTACTGCAACATATCCACATATGAATGCATGTCTTGTCTTGAATGCCCTCTGCCTTAGACTTACTTTGTTCTTGCATTGAATCAAGCTATTTAGTACAGCTGCATAAACTTACCATAAAGTGCAGCTGTGTACACTTACCATAAATGTAGATGTTAGAGTGTATTCACTGTTGCAGTCATCACACTTGGGGTTATCTGCCAGCAGGTAGCCCTCAGCCCGAATACCAGAGTCTTGGGATTTCTACGTCGGATGCTGTCACCCTCTTCCAGGATGTCAGGTCGTCAGGGGTATAAAACATGCAGCCGACGTCATTACATCAGTTTTTCTTGCCCCAGATGTCAGGAGCCCACAAAATAGGAAGCAATTACATGGTGTGGAACACCTCCAGTAAAAAGTAAATACCATTGCCATAAGATATGGTGAAAAAAGAGGATAGGCAGAAAGCCTAGATAAGTCAGGGGGCTGGAGGGAGGGTAATCAGGACTGCTACAGTGATACACTCGAACATCTACATTTATGGTAATTGTACACAACTGTACTATATTCTTCATGTTTCACTGTTGCAGTCATCACATTTGGGTTGATTCCCAAAGCTGAGAAAGGGTGTAGGCAGTCAAGAAGTATTAGGGCTGGCTAGCAGGCCTTGTAAGACTGCTGTAGCAAATCCAGCTTTGGATTTAGAAAAAAATAGGTAAGTGGTAATGCTTGGTGAAGTTGTGTACAGAACTCCAGGTTGCAGCTTCCAGGATGTCCCTGGTAGGGACTCCCCTGAGAAATGCTGTAGAGGTTGAGGTAGCCCTAGTGGAATGGATTCTGATCCCCTGTGGGGTAGGTTTTCCATGGTGTTTGTAGCAGAAATGGATGCAGTGTGCTATCCATTTGGAGATGGTTTGCTTTGAAATGGCCTTGCCCTCTGCCCCTGTAGCAAAGCTGACTGGCAGCTGGTCAGATTTTCTGAAAGGTTTAGTCCTGTCAAGGTAGAACCTAAGCTGTCTGTGCACATCCAAGGAGTGCAGGATCCTTACCCCTTTATTCTGAGGATTAGGAAAAAAGGTGGGTAAATGGATTGGTTTAAAGCCACAATGGATACCACCTTTGGCATAAATGATAGGTTAGTCCTGAGGGAAACTCTGTCCACATGGAAGATAATGAAGAGTTCCACGGCCATAAGGGCCTGCAACTCAGACACTCTTCTTGCTGAAATGATGGCTAGAAGTAAGGCTGTTTTCCAAGACAGGAATTTTAACACTGCTGTAGCAGCTTCTCTAGTACAAAATTAAGATACCAGGCAGGAGTGGGAGCTCTCCTCGGGGGTCTTAAATTTTTAGCTCCTCTCAGGAACTGTTTGACCAGAGGGTGAGAGAAGAGGGGAGGGTTCAGTATTGTAATGAGCTGAGATGACAGAGGCATGAATCTTAATTGAAGAGAAGGATAGGCCTTTGTGGAGCAGCTCTGCTAGATAATCTAGGATTTGAGGTAAGGTGGGCATGGTTGTGTCCTTTCCCTGAGACTGGCACCAAGAACAGTATCTTTTCCACTTTTCTGAATACGATTTCCTACTACTAAGGCCTCCTGGCCTCAAGGATGACATCCAGCACCTGTTTGCTGAGGGTTGCTGGTGATGTACTCAGGGAGTAAGCCAGGTTGCTATGCTCAGGGTTTGCAGCTGAGGATGCAAAATTTGGCCCTCCTGCTGGAACAGCAGAGAGGGGGTATGAGGCAGGTGCTAGAATGGCACTGCTGTCAAACTGCATAAAAGTGGATACCAGTGCTGGCATGGCCAGTCTGGTGCAATCAGGATGGTCCTTGGCCTGTCCTGTTTGATCTTGAGTAGTACTTTCAAGAGTAGTGGCAGAGGGGGAAAGGCATAGATTGAGAGCTTTTCCCATGTAAAGGAAAGGGTGTACACTTTCCATGCTTGCCTGTGGGGAGTTCTGGTGCAAAATTTGTTCAATTGATGGTTTTTTTGGGGGGAAGCAAAGAGGTCCACCTCTGGTGTTCCCCACCTGTGGATTAGAAGCTTGAATGAGTTGGGTTCCAGTTTTCACTCATGTGGGTCCATTAGATTTCTGCTTAAATCATCTGCCAGTGAATTTTCTTTGCCTGGCAGAAAGTGAGCTTGCAGGTGCACTTGATTGCTCAAGGCTGTGTTCCACAGAGCCTCAGCTAACCTGCAGAGTAGGTAGGAATGAGTCCCCCCCTGCTTGTTTATGTACCACACAACTGTGGTGTTGTGTCTTTATCAAGAATTGTCCTGGAAGGATAAGGTATTTGAAGGCTGTCAGTGCATTCTGTACAGCTAACATTTCTTTTTGATGGATATGCAAGTGCATCTGTCCTGTGCTCCATTTGCCTTGAATGCACTTGCCTGCGATGTGAGCCCCCCATGCATAGTCTGATGCGTCTGTTGGCAGGGTTTGGGCGACAGGGGGGGTAGAGTGAAAGGGAGTCCCTCATTGTGGTAGCAGGCCTCCGCCCACCAAAGGAACTCTGTCCTTAGGCAAGGAATGAGAGGAATCACTGTTTCCAGGTCCTGAGAATGCTGACACCAGAGACTTTTAAGTACTACTGAAGTTTCCTCATATGCAGTCTTGCATTTGGAATTAGGAGAATGCATGAGACCATGAACCCTAGGGCTTGCAGTATTTTCCTTGTAGATAGCTGGGTTTGGGTGGCCAGTAGTTTGAAGTAATTTGTCAAATAAACCTGCTTTCCTGGAGTGAGGAATGCCATCTGGGAAGTTGTGTTCAAGCTTGCTCCCAGGAATACAATTTTTTGGCTGGGTACCAGATGTGATTTATTTACGTTGATGGTATACCCCAGAAAAGTTAGGAGTCTCTCTACAAATGTCAGGTGCTGTAGTAGCAGTTCCTGACTGTCCGCCTGACCCAGGCAGTCATCCAAGTATGGGTACATTTGAATTTTTCTCTGTCTGCAGTATGCAATGGCTGGAGCCAGGCACTTTGTGAATACCCTGAGAGCAGTAGAGAAGCCAAAGGGAAGTGCAAAGAACTGATAGTGCATAGAGCCTGCCCTGAAATGTAGATATTCCCTTATAGGTATGTTCAGATAAGCTTCTTTTAAGTCTAGGGTGACCAGCCATGAGTCCTTGGCTAGCATAGGAAGCAGGTGTTGGAGTGTAAGCATTTTTAATTTTGGTACCACCAGGAAGGTGTTGAGAACAGACAGATCCAGGATAGGGCACCAAGAGTTTTCTTTTCTGGGCACCAGGAACAGTCTGGAGTAGAAACCCTGTCCCCTTTGCTCTATTGGAACAGGTTGAATAGCCCTGATACTGAGAAGGGAAAGTACTTGCATTTGGGCCTCTGCCCGTTGGTATGGGGGAAGGTCTGGCAATCCGCTTGGGGTTGGCAAAGAGTGGAAGTAGAATCTGCATCCCTGGGATACAATGTTTAAGACCCATCTGTCCTGGGTAATGTACTCCCAGGTTTTTGCATGCAGGATGAGTTTCCCTTCTAGGGGTGCAAGTACTTGGGCATGGCTGGGAAGGATGCAGAAGTCATTGTGAACTTTTTCCATAACAGGGTGGCTTACCACTCCCTGTTTTTGAGGTGGGAGCACTCCATTGTTTAGATCTGTGCATACCCTGAGACTGTAGTCTTGGTGGTCTGTTGCCCCTGGGTTTGGACTGAGAAGGTCTGGGAGGGACTGGAAAGGACCAGTTCTTTGAAGGCCAATGCCTACTGAATCTAGGTGGCTGTACCTGTAGGAAATCTTTAACAGTTTGCAGAGATTTAGCTTTTTCCTCCATCTTTTTAAGAACTTCTGCTTTGTGCCAAACAAACATGCTTGGTTTAATGGAGCATCTAGTAGTTTTGCTTTGACATGGTCTGGCAAGATTTGTTCCTTCAGCCAAACATGCCTTCTCAGAGCAGACCCAGTGACAGCAGCCCTGCAAGATACTGCTAATGCATCAAAACCACACTGCAAAGTATGTTTTCCAACTTGGTTTGCAGAATGCATTAACTCTTGTAATTCTTTATTTTCTGCACAATCAGGAATCAACATCATTTTTTGTTTAATTAGTTCTATAATATGCTGCTGGTACTTCAACATGTGAAACTGGCCTGATGGCAAGAGTTGCAGAGGTATATACCTTCTTCCCCCTTCTGTCTAAAGCCCTAGAATCCCTGTCCGAAGGGGTAGGGTTTTTGGCTGTAGTAGCCTTAATACCTTTAGGTCCCTGGGAAATGGTCTCTGGATCTGCAGTGGGAGTTTTGAAAAGAAATTTGAGAGAGTCAGGTACTCTGTAGTACCTGTCAGGCTTTCTAGGAGCTCGTGGTAAAGTATCAGGGGTAAGACTGGATTCCATGAAGACATCATCTACAATTTCCAGAACAGGGGGGATAAGCTAGGGGCCTGTGCTGAGGCAAGTTGAAAAATTCCCTGAGTCTCTTTTTGGACTGTGGGTAATCCTGGCACTCCCAACAGAAAAGCGCTCTGAGGGTATGCAGGGTTTCACTGAAAGAAAAGTCCTCTGTGGGGGAGCCAGAGGGAATGGAATCTTCTGCATCTGAATCCTCATAGGTAGATAAGGGTATGTCCTGGTAATCAGAGGGGTCAGAGTCATTGGACTCATGATCTGTAGAATCAGAAGGAAAATCAATTCTTTGTCTTTTAGAGGGGGAAGGCTGGCTTCCCCTGATTAAAGTAATAAGGTCTTCAGCCATTCTAAGTATTTGTTTCAGTGGCATTGGAGTTTGAGAATGCTCTTTGGTCTGTTTCCTAGGCGTAGTGCGAACTCTGGGCCTGAAAAATTCAGTAGTTTTAGTCAGAAACAAAGTAGTCTGTTTAATACGAACATTGGAAGGTCTGAATACACCCTCAGAAGCCGGTGCCTGCACAGCAGTTCCGGACCCATCCAAGGTAGAGACATCCGCAGGTTTCATAGTCAAAGAAGCATCTCGCAGCATACTGGACTCCAAATGGGTCTCAGTAGAGGCCTGCAAAGCTGTAGAAGCGGGTATCAGGGGCTGCGAAAGCGCCTCACTGAGTACCGGTGGACTGGCGACAAGCTTAATGGAAGTGTCGGCAGTTTTGGACCTATGCGGTCTGTCTTTATCCTTACGTTTTTTCAAAAGATCGGTAGAATTTAGCGACAAAGATAGCCCGACAAATAGTTCAGGTGTTGAACAGGTCACAAAACTGACAGCGAGGAACGTTGTGGCCGGGGCCTTAACAGGTGACGCAGTAAGAATGAAAATCTCTGTGAGGTATTTGCTTTCCACACGCAAGACAATTGTTAACTTTGTCTGACATTGGTTAGAGTAAGAAAAAAGAATCCCCAACCGGGTACTTAGCTTTAGAAGACGAGGTTTGAAACCTGATTAACGAAAATTTCAGGTAGCAGCCGACCAGCACTTGCGAACTGCTTCTGCTTGGCAAGAAAAGCTGATGTAATGGCGTCGGCTGCATGTTTTATACCCCTGATGACCTGACGTCATGGAAGAGGTGACAGCATCCAACACAGTAATCCCAAGACTCTGGTATTCGGGCCGAATGCGGGCTACCTGCAGGCAGATAACCCCAAGTGTGATGACTGCAACAGTGAAACATGAAGAACATCTGATGTTCTGATAATCACTGCTGCTACAGCCTTAGCTATATAAGCGATATCCTGCTAAGGTTATAAAAGCCAGCCATCTTTCAAAGCTTCAGGACACTTTCCACATGCACAACTCATCTTTGGGTGCTATGCCCTTCAGAGCTTTCATGCCATCAGAGTGATGGTGGCTAAATTGCTGACAAAAATAATGTTAGGAGAATGAAATAAAGAACCATACCCTGGTATAAACATACAAAAATAAGGGGGGGGGATGGAGGGAGCAGTTACTGCAGCAGTGTTCAGATGAAGATCTACTGTTGTGGCAAGTTTACTTGCACAACTATAATCATGCAGAAAAATGTCAGTTGCTTTAGCTATATGGATAGATTATCACAGCTTAGACTGACCAGAAAGAGGAAGAATAAGGGTCCAGGAGTTCCTGGAGAATGGCTCTAGTAAAGCCCGTCCTACACCTGGAGAAGGAATCCAGTTTAGACTGCTTTGTAAGTGTGCACAGAGGACCATGTTGCTCTTTCTCAAATACTGAGAGAATTCGATCCTTTCCAAAAAGTTAAGGATGAAGCCAAGACCCTGGTAGAATAAGCCTTAACCCTACATATAACTTTTGTTGTGATTTTATTGAAAGGTAATAGCGTGAATTGACCATTTGAAAATAGTCTTAAAAGTTGCAATTTTTTTCTTACCCACAAAAAATGAGCACCCAATCTGAGTTCCTGAAAGATCTTATTCAGTCAAGATAATACCATAGCTGCCTGTGGACATTCAAGGCACAAAGTATCCTTTCTCCATCATGTTTACATTTTGGAAAGAAGACTGGTAAATGGATAGCTTGGCTCAAGGTCAACTTGGACACCACTTTAGGCAAAAAAGTATTAGTTCTTAAGAGAACCTTGTCTTTGTGGCAAACGAGATAAGGGAGACCGACCATAAGAGCATGCAACTCAGATACTCTTGAGTAGGTTAGAACAGTAACACTGTTTTCCATGTCAGGAATGGCAACCTCACAAGCTGGTTCAAGTGGAGCAAAAGATAACTTTTCTAACACTAAATTAAGATCCCAAGGAGGAGCTACATGTTTTCTAGGAGACTTTGTATGCAATACCCCTTTCAAAAATATTTTACAAGAAACTGCATTGAAAGAAGGAGATCCATGGGCATACATGCTGAAATGCCTGACAAATAAACCTTGACTGAGAAGAAAACAGTCCAAAGGATAGTAACAAACAAAAATAATGTAGAACCGGAGAAACACTAACCCATATTGGGTGCTGCTTCCTTTGTCACCAACTAGAAAATACTTTCCGTTTGCGGACATAATATTCTTGGCTCCTTTAACACCCGCTGCACAGCCTCAGGGAATAGGTGTTTAAAAGGTATTAAGATTCTATTATTAATGCAGTCAGTTGAAGATGTTTATCAAACACCTTCTGGTCTTATGTGACTAGACAGTCTGTGAGGAAAGTTTGCGGTGATTGCCTCTGGCCATTTACAAAATATAGGAGAATCACTGATGCCTCCCCCCAGAAGGGACTCACCACTATGATCTTTGGGAGTCTTTTTGAATTTTCAGAATGAGCCTAGATATTAGTGGAAAAACAAAAGAACATTCCTGCCCATGGGTTAAAAAAACATCCATTTTCCCCACATTCTTGCATGGAGTCCTACAGCCTAATTTTGATAACTAATTGTACAGAGTGGCGGCAAAAATATATATTTGAGGTGTTTCCAACAGTTACAGTAATTTCTGTAAGACCCCCTGTTTCAATTTCCATTCATGAAGGTCTGTCCTTGTCCTGCTCAGTTTGTCTGCCACACATTTCTTTGACAGTATGCAAGTTATATGTAGTTAGCTGCATAAATGGTAAAGCTCTGGTTACCCCTTGCTTGTATATGTACATCACTGTGAAGTTGTCTGTGAACACTTGAAGTCCCAGAGACCATAAAAGATTGAGAGAGTTATAAGAACCATCATCTATTTCTGTGTTTTGGTCTACTTTTTCTGTTCCCATGACCCTGCAACTTTTATTCCCATTCACACTACACTCCAAACAGTCTGAGGCATCTGTTATGACAGAGGGACAGAATGTTAGACTTGGATTCAGAGAAATGTGGTGCTTCTACTATGAATCTCCCTTTTCACAAAACTCAAATACGGAATGTGAAATTTCAGGGGATGTTGATACTGGGACCATACTGATTTAAGGTACCGCTGAATTTTTATCACATTGTCCTGCAAGAGGTGTGAGAATCACAGATGCCATGAGACCCAGAATCCTGAGGAACTCCCCTGCCAAGACAGCAGTCAGAGTGGAAAAAACTCTTGTTACAAATCAACCTTTTTACTGTGAAAGATAAGATTTTTCAACAGAGGGATACAATTTTATGGGAATTACACAAGACTTTTAAAATTTCTCATGGAAAAGCAGACTATGTGGGAGCAAATTCCTTATTCAGGTAAGACTCCTGACACTTAAAAAAAAAAGACTCTAGGATACACAAGTTATCTAAATAAGGACAATGTAATACCCTACAGTCTGCAGTAGGCTGTCACAGGAGCTAGACCTCTTGTGAATGTTCTTGGAGCAGTGGATAGACCAAAGGGCACTGTAGGGAACTAATAATTTGATCCATGCACAGAAAACCTTAAACATCTGAAATCTGGAAATACAGAAATGAGATAACGTATCTTTTCAGTTTAAGGTTACTAGAAAACTCAAATGGAATAAGGAGTAGCAAGTTATGAAGTGACAACATTTTGGACCTGGCACCATCACAAACAAATTTAAAGTCCTTCTTCTAAATGAGGGACAGCTTTCATCACTTCCTAGACCATCATTATGTTGAATGACAGGAAGGCCAAGAGTTTGGTCCCCCCAGATTGGCAGTGTCCCTCAAAGACTCTACCGGACGTCTGTAATCTTGATGGATTACTCTCAAAACCCATCAGTGTGAACATATTTGCTGCCAGAGAGAGAAATGAATGTTCAGACGTTTAGAAAGGATTAAGGGATAGTCAGGGTGGGAGGGGGAGGGAAGTCTTACAGTCATTCAGACCTACTGTCTTTTGTTCTGGGGTGATCTTGTTTTCTTTCTGGAATCTTCCTGCCATTACTTTTTAAATATTACACTTAGTAGCTTGCTGGCTCTATTTTGCTTTTTAAAGAAAGTTGAAAAGGAAACATTAAATCCATTGATAAGAGGAGAGGGCTGAAAAATACAAGTGAGCTCTTGAATCAATTTACCCCTCTCATCTCACTTTTTAAGGACCTCTACAGCAGAAGACACAAAAAAAAATCACTATCAAAGGGAGAACTTTTTTTTTTTTTTTTTTTTTTACATCAGACAAATACATTTTGAGAATGCAGCCAAGCAAACTCCCTTGTAACAGTTCCAGTCGTAGCAGCCTTGGAAGTGGCATCCACAGAATCATATGCCCATTTCAAATAGTGGGTAGCCACTTGAGAAACAAAAACAACCAAATACACACAGCAGATTTATCCTCAGAACAGGATAAAGTTCTTAAAAGTCGCCAGCATACTCCTCATATTCTCAAAACAGGCAAGCATAAACATTAATGAAGGAGTCTGACAGCTGCAAATCCTAAACAAAAAGAGTGTTGCAGAAAAATGTATTTTCCTGAGATCTATCAAAAGCCTTCTCATCCTTGTCAGGAGACAAGGAATTAGTATTAACTAAATGTTTGCAGCAGCTGGGTTGACTAATGCAACAGCTGTAGAGTCCAATCTGAGATGACTGTACAAAACATTAAGACTGAGGAACTGTTTTGTTGGGGGCAGCAGGCTTGCAATTAGGCAAGTTGCAGGTTGTGACAAAAAGATCCTCCAAAGTTGAAACAGGAAGAACTGGGGCAGGTTCTACAAATTGTAATAAAACATTTTCTTAGGGACCGAGAAATCATTTTCCTACTGTAACTGACTGATTCTGGAAATAGTTTGAGAAAGAGAACCCTTCAAATGGGCTGACGTGAAGCTATGCACTTCATGGAATCTGAATCAGAAACCTGGGGAGACCAAACAGAATCTATCCCTTCACAATCATTTTGAGGTTCAACATCTTGAATCTCTTCAGAAAATTAATCTCCTTTCTTTTACTGCAGCCATTCCGGAAGGGTAAAAAGCCTGAATTACACCTTGCAGTAAAGCACAATAAATCACACCTATCCAGGGTAACAGACAGGAGAAAGTACAGTTGTGTACACTTACCATAAATGTAGATGTGCAAGTGTATTCACAACTGCAGTCCTGATGTGTGTGATTTCCTGCCGTGAAAGTCCTTGGCTGACCTGACTACTAGAGAAAATATTTCCTCTTTCTCCTAAGGCTGGCAGATGCCCTAACCAACATCAGTATTCACAGATATATAGGCAGCTAGCCTACGTCATGAAATCTTTTTTTTTTCTTGTCCCCTACCAGGAAGGGGCTCCAGGTGAGCGGTAGGGAACTGAGGAAGAGAACCCCTACAGGAAGAAAGGCCAAGAGGGGCTCCTTTGGCTAAAAAAGAAATAAGTAGACTACCTAGTAGGCTAAGGGGGAAGGAGGGAGGGAAAGAAGACTGCAAAAGTGAATACACACTAACATCTACACTTAAGGTAAGTGTACACAATTGTTCTATTTTCTACGCGTTTCACTGTTGCAATCCTGACTTGAGGGAAGATTCCCAAAGTTGAAAAGAGGGTGGGAGGAGATTAGGGAAGAGAGAGGATGCCTTGCAAGATGGCAGTGGCAAATCCTGCTCTGGACCTAGAAAAGGTTGCCAAGCAGTAATGTTTGGTAAATGTATGCACAGATGACAGCTTCCAGGATGGCTTTATTAGTGACTCCTTTCAAGCAGGCAGCAGAGATAGCAGTAGCCTTAGTGGAATGTGACCAGACAGCCTCAGGTGATTTTTTTGGCATGATGGCTATAACAGACACAGTAGAGATCCATTTTGAGATGGTCTGTTTAGAAGCCTCAGAGCTGGGGCAAAGGTCACAAAAGAGCTGGTCAGATTTTCTCAAGGCTCACATTTTGTCAAGACTGTAGCAGAGCTGCCTATGAACGTCCAGTGAATGAAGTATTCTTTCCTCTTCATTTTTGGGATTGGGAAAGGATGGAGGCAGGTGAATGGCTTAATTTAGAGAAGTGTCTGTGACCATCTTGGGCATGTAGGAAGGGTTAAGTCTGAGGGGAAACCCTATCTGGGTGGAAGATGAGGAATGGTGCAACTGCCATGAGAGCCTGCAGCTCAGAGACTCTCCTGGATGAGGTGATAACCAGCAGCAGGGCAGTTTTCCAAGTTAGAAACTTCAGTGGGGCAGATGTTGCGGGTCTGAAAGGAGACCATGTCAATTTCTCCAGAACAAAGTTTAGGGCCCATGGAGGAGTAGGTTTACTCCTGGGAGGTCTAATGTGAATGACTCCCCTAAGAAACTGTCTTATCCGAGGATGTGAAAAAGACAGGAGGAAGAGCAGGTATATGGGCCAAAATGGTATAGGCATGAATTTTAATGGAGGAGTTTTTATCAACCAGACTAGCCAGGTAATCTAGAATGGTAGTAATCTGGGCTGAATCAGCAATGTGCTGTTGGGACCAGATGGAAAATTTCTTCCAGTTAATGACTTCCTAGTGCTAGGCCTTCTGGATTCCTTAAGAATGTCCTTGACCTGTTTGCTTAGGCTAAGCTTGTTGCTGAATGCTGTGGGATTATCCAAGATGAAAGGCTGAGCGTCTGCAGATTGGGATGCACTATCCTTCCCTTGTCCCAAGAAGGGTAGGACTCTCTGAGCCAGCAACCATTGACTCTGGTTGGCTAGTTTGAGAACAGAAGGATACCAATGCTGCCTGGTCAGTCTGGGAGTATCAGTATTGCCCTTGAACCCTCCTCCATTACCTTCAGAAGCAACTGTAGTAGCAAATGTAAAGGGGGAATACATAAATGAAAAAATGAGTCCAAGAGAAGGAGAATGAGTCTGATGTTTATCGTGTTTTACTGTTGCAGTCATTACATTTGAGTAATCTGCTGGCACATTGCACTCAGTCGGCCAGATTAACAAATTCTTGGGTCCTGCGTTGGTTGCTGTCCCTTCTTCCATGATGTCAGGTCGTCAGGGGTATAAAACATGCAGCCGACGCCATTACATCAGTCTTTCTTGCCGCGTGGTCCCCGAAGCAGAAGCAGTTCGCAAGTGCCAGTCAGCTGACTCCTGAAATTTTCATTTTCGAGTTTCAGAATCGAAGTCTTCAACTTAAAGCTAAGTACCCCATTGGGGAAACTTTTTCTTGCTCCTTACCGATGTCAGTAAAAGTTAATAATTGTATTACTTGTGGGAAGTAAATACCTCATAAGGATTTTCATTTCTACTGTATTCCTAGCATAGGCCCTGACCACAATGTGCCTTGCTGTCGGTTTTGTGCTTTAATCAGTGCACTATCCGTCTTCGGTACATTTTTGCATCAAAATATTTTGGTTCTCACTTTAATTATCCAGAAATTACATCAGTTAGCCATCCGGCTACCGGAATACCAAAAAAACACAAAGAAAAAGACAGGCCTTTGAGGTCCAAAACTGCCGATGACGCTTCTCCTAAACCAGTTGCCAGTTCGCCGGTATTCAGTGAGGTGCTTTTGCAACCCCTGATACCCACTACGTCGGATTCGCAGGCCTCTACTGAGACCTATTCAGAGTCCGGTATGCTGCAAGATGCTTCACATATGGAACCCACGGATGTTTCTACCTTGGATGGGGTCTGGAGCTGTTGAGCAGGCACCGGCTTCTAAAGGTGTATTCAGGCCTACAGACTTGCATATTAAACAGACTCCAACTTCAGTGCCAAGGCCTAAATCTCGATCTACGTCTAAAAAACCGATGTCCAGGCTATATGTTCAGGCACCTATGCCTAAAAAAACAAATGATCAAAATGGCTGAAGATTTAATTACTCTAATCAGGGGTAGTCAACCCCTCCCCCTCAAAGAGGCATAGGATTGAATTTGACTATGAATCTTATGAACAGGACTGTTTCTTCTGACTCTTCCAATGATCTGGATTTGTCCATACCTACTTATGAGGACTCTGATGCAGAGGATTCCATTCCCTCTGCTTCTCCACCTAAGGGTTTCTCTTTTGGGGAAACTTTACATACCTTAAGGGAGCATTTCCACTGGGAAAGTCAGGGTTCTTCTGAATCCAAAAAGAGGCTTAGGGATTTCCTTCTTCCTCAGCATAGGCCATTGGCTATACTTCCTGTACTAGATATTATGTGTTTTTGGAATACAGTATGGTCCCTGATTCCTTGCCTCCAGCCCCTAGCAAACCAGACAGGTACTACAGGGTTCCAGAGTCCCACAAATTCCTTTTCAAAAATCCTGTTGCAGACCCTGAAACCATTTCTCAGGGGCCCAAGGGCATTAAGGCTTCTATTGCTAAAAACCCTACCCCTTCTGATATAGACTCCAGGGCGCTGGATAGATGGGGTAAAAAGTTTTATACTTCTGCAACCCTAGCAATCAGGGCTTTAAACTGTCAATTTCATAAGCTAAAATATCAACAGCATATCATGGGACTGCTTAAACAGAAAATGATGTTGATTTCTGACTGTGTGGAGAATAGATTTACAGGATTTATTGCATTCAGCTGAACAAGTTGGCAAACATACTTTACAATGTGGTTTTGATTCCTTAGATGCCTCTTGTAGGGTTGCTGTTACTGGGTCTGTGCTTAGAAGGCATGCTTGGCTTAAGGAGCAATTTATGCCTGATCATGTTAAAGCAAAGCTTTTGGATGCTCCTTTACAGCAGGACAGCTTGTTTGGCAATAAGGTTGAAGTAGTTCTAAAAAAAAGATGGAAGATGAAGCTAAATCTATGCAAACTGTGAAAGATTTCTTACAAGTGCAACCTCCTAGATTTAGTAGGCATTGGCCTACTAAGAACTAGTCCTTTCCAGCTCCTTCCAGAGCCACTATGGCCAAACCCAGACATTCCAAAACCACCAGGTTTCAGTCCCAAGGGACTTTCAGAACTAAGCAATGGGGTGCTTTCACTTCCAAATCTGGAAACAACAAGGCACCACCCTATGGTAAACAGTCTCAATGACTTCTCTTTGAAATTACCAAGCACTTTCCTCTTAGCCGCCCCTTTGGGGGGGGGGGACCTGGTTCTTCATTCAAGAAACTAGCAAATTTATAACCCAGGACAAATGAGTTTTAAATATGGTCTCTCAGGGATACAAATTTCATTTCCACACGCTGCCAACACCAAGCGGGTGGCCAGACCTGCCCCCAAATCAGTGGGCAGAGGCTCAGAAACAAGTTCTTTCCCTCCTAAACATGGGGGCTATTCAACTAGTACCAGAAGAGGAAAAGAGACAAGGTTTCTATTCCAGACTTTTCCTGGTACCCAGAAAAGACCAGTCGTGGCGTCCAATTCTGGACCTGTCCACTCTAAACACTTTTCTGAACATTCCAAAATTCAAGATGCTAACTCTTCACCGGTTACTTCCTATGCTAGGCAAGGATGCCTGGTTGGCAACTCTCGACTTAAAAGAGGTTTACCTGCATATCCCAATCAGGAAATCTTGCAGAAGATTCCTAAGCTTCAAAGCAGGCTACAGGCATTTTCAGTTCTCTGCACTGCCCTTTGGCATGTCTACTGCACCCCAGGGTATTCACAAAGTGCCTGGCTCCAGTAATTGCATTTTGCAGGCAGAGAAATATTTAAATACATTAAAATTTATAATATATAAATATATACCTGTACAATTGTCTAATTCAGGCAGAAAACCAGGCCATTCTTCTACAACATCTGGCGTTTGTAAAGAGACTTCTAACCTGTCTACAGTACACCATAAACAAAAAGAAATTTCAGCTGGTACCCTCTCAAAAATTATATTCCTGGGTGCAAGCTTGAATACAACTGCCCAGATGGCTTTCCTTACACCAAAAAAGCAAATTCACTTGGTGACTTACTTCAAACAGACGGCCAAAAAACCCTATCTGCAAAGCAAATACTGCAAGCCTTTGGGTTCATGGCCTCATGCATTCTTCTAATTCCATATGCAAGACTGCATACGAGGAAACTTTAGTGGTACTTAAAAAGTGTATGGAGTCAACACTGTCACAGCCTGGAAACAATGATTCCTATCATACCTTGCCTGCGCCTAGAGTTTTTATGGTGGGCAGAGGCCTGCAACCAAAACAAGGGACTGCCATTCTCTCCACCCCCTGCCGCACCCTGACTACAGACGCATCAGACTATGCATGGGGGGCTCATCTGGCAGGGAAGTGCATTCAGGGCAAATGGAGCCCAAATCAAATGCACCTTCATATCAATCAAAAATAAATGCTAGCTGTACAGAATGCACTGACAGCCTTCAAGGACTATCTTCATCCAGGACAATTACTGATAAAGACAGACAACAACACGGTTATGTGGCACAAACAAGCAGGGGGGTACACATTCCTACCCCCTCTGCAGACTAGTCATGGCATTGTGGAACACGGCCTTGAGCTTCCAAGTACAACTACAAGCTCAATTCCTGCCAGGAAAGCTGAATATTCTGGCAGACAAACTAAGCAGAAATCTCATGGACCCTCACACGAATGGAAACTGGAACCATGGATTTTCAACATGTTGACACGCAAATGGGCGAGCCCATACATAGATCTTTTTGCCTCACCCCAGAACTACCAGTTGGAAAAATCCTTCGGCTGGAAAAACCTATCGGTCTATGCCTTTTCCTCTCCAAAGTTCTACTAAAAGTCAAACAGGACAAACCAAAAATTATTTTGATTGCTCCAGACTGGCCTAGCCAACACTGGTACCAACTCCTGCGCAGTGTCGCACATTTCTCCATGGCACCTGCTTCAGACACCTTCCTTACTGTCTCAGCAGGAGAACCAAATTCTGTACCCTCAGCTCCAAACATTGAATCTTGCAGCTTGACTAAGCACTTCAATTCACCCTTAGCATCCCTCAGCAAACCGGTGATGGATGTCATTTTGGAGGCGAGAAGACCTAGTACTAGAAAATCTTATGCTGACAAATGGAAAAGATTCTGTGCCTAGAATCAATCTCAAGGGAGGAGCATGGCAGTGCCCAATTTACCTCAGATTTTGCAATATTTAACTGAGATGCTTCATAAGGGCCTGTCTTTTTCTTCCATAAAAATCCATGCCTCAGCCATTCCAGCTCATTACAACACAGACCCCCTTCTCTTCTCTCATCCTCTTCTAAAGCAGCATCTCAGAAGGACCAAAAACTTGAGACCACCCAGGAGAGCTCCATCCCCTGCCTGGGACCTTAATTTTGTATTGGAGAAACTCACTCTACCTCATTTTGAGCCAGCTGCAACTGCAGACTTAAAATTTCTTTCCTGGAAAACAGCCTTCCTTTTAGCAATTGTTTCAGCTAGAAGGATATCTGAATTACAGGCCCTTATGGCAGTGGAGCCTTTCATCATCTTTTATACAGACAGGGTGTCACTCAGGACCAATCCATCCTTCATGCCCAAGGTGGTATCCAGTGTGGCTCTTAACCAGTCCATTCATTTGCCAACTTTCTTTCCCAATCCACAGAACAAGGGAGAGCAGATTCTGCATTCATTGGATGTACACAGACAACCTAAATTCTACTTGGACAGGACTAAATCTTGAAGAAAATCTGATCTGCTGGTAGCATTTGCTGCAAGGGGAGAGGGGAAGGCTATTTCAAAGCAAACCATTTCTAAATGGATAAGCCATTGTATTCATTTTTGTTATAAGCACCATGGAAAACCTATCCCCCAGGGGATCAGATCTCATTCCACCAGGGCTGCATCTACTTTAGCAGCCTTTCTCAGAGGTGTTCCTACCAGGGATATTCTAGAAGCTGCTACCTGGAGTTCAGTTCATGCTTTCACCAAACATTATCATTTACCAATTTTCTCTAAATCCAGAGCTGGCTTTGCCACTGCTGTTTTGCAGGGCCTTATAGCTGGTCCTAATGCTGTATAAATCCATCCTCCCAACCTTAGCTTTGCGAATCAACCCAAATGTAATGACTGCAACAGTGAAACACGATGAACATAGTACAGTTGTGTACACTTACCATAAATGTAGATGTTCGAGTGTATTCACTGTTGCAGTCATTACATTTGGGTAATCTGCTGGCAGGTTGCCCTCAGTCGGCCTGAATTCCAAAGTCTTGAGTCCTGTGTCAGTTGCTGTCTTCTCTTCCATGTCAGGTTATCAGGGGTATAAAGCATGCAGCCGATGCCATTTTCTTTAGTTTTTCCTGCCCCCGACGTCAGGTGCCCCCCAAACGGTAGCAATATTATAAATATTTATAAATATACATACATCAATATAAAGTTTACCTTCATCTACAAGCAAATACACCACACAGGTTGTAGAAAATAGAGAAGGAAAGATAAACTGTAGAATGACAGGGGGATGGCGGGAGGGTAACCAGGACTGCAACAGTGAATACACTCCTACACTCCAACATCTACATTGATGATGAGTATACACAACTGTACTATGTTCTTCGTGTTTCACTGTTGCAGTCATTACATTTGGGTGGAATCCCAAAGCTATGGTTGGGAGGCTGGAGCTAAACAGCATTAGGTGAGGCTATAAGGCCCTGCAGCACTGCACTGGCAAAGTCTGCCCTGGACAGAGTAGAGGGGCAAATGGTAATGCTTTGTAAAGGTGTGAACAGAACTCCAAGTAGCAGCCTCTTGAATGTCCTTGGTTGGTACCCCACTGAGAAAGGCTGCTGAAGTAGCTGCAGCCCTGGTGGAGTGAGGCCTGATGCCCTTGGGCACAGGTTTGCCATGGGGTAAATAGCAGAAACAGATGAATGGCTTATCCACTTTAAAATTGTCTGCTTTGAAATAGCCTTTCCTTCTGATCCTGCAGCATATGACACTAGTAATTGCTCAGTTTTTCTTAGAGCTTTACTTCTGCTCAAGTAGAATCTTTGCTGTCTGTGAACGTCCAAGGAATGCAGAATTCTCTCCCCCTTGTTCTGTGGATTTGGATAAAAAAGTTGGCAGATGAATTGCTTGGTTAACAGCCACACTGGAAACGACCTTAGGCATGAAAGTAGGATTTGTCCTCAGAGACAAACTGTCTGGATAAAATACGACAAAAGGCTCTACAGCCATAAGGGCCTGTAGCTCTGAAACTCTTCTTGCTGAAGTAATTGCTAGCAGCAGAGCTGTCTTCCATGATAAGAACTTTATATCAGCGGTAGCAGCTGGTTCAAATGGAGGCAGGGTGAGCTTTTCCAACACATAATTGAGGTCCCATGCAGGTAAGGGTGTTTTTCTAGGAGGCCTTACATTTTTGGCTCCTCTAAGATACTGCTTTAGTAAAGGATGAGAAAAGATTGGTGGCTCTGTATTGTAATGAGCCAAAATGGCTGGGGCATGAATTTTGACTGATGAGAAAGATAGGCCTTTGTCAAGCATCTCAGTTAAGTATTGTAATATCTGAGGAATATGTGGTTCTGTTGTATCAGTTCCTTGTGCTTGATTCTAAGCACAGAATCTCTTCCATTTGTCAGCATAAGATTTTCTAGTACTAGGCCTTCTGGCTTCCAAAATGACATCCATCACAGCTTTACTGAAAGGTGTCATTTGTATGATTACAGGATTAGCCATGCTGCCAGGTTCAGTGTCTGTAGTTGATTGTGCTGATTGTTTTGCTGGGACAGTAGTTGTGGTTTTTGAGGCAAGGTCCAAGCTGGGTATTGAGACAAGTTCCTTAGGATTGGGTACCAGTATTGGCGGGGCCAGTCCGGGGCAATTAATATCTTTGGCTTCCCTTGTCTGACTTTTAGGAGGACCTTGGGTAGAAGAGGCAGAGGAGGAAAGGCATAAACTAATAGGTTTTTCCAACTGAAGGATAGGGCACCCACTTTCCATGCTTGTCCGTGATAAGTCCTTGTGCAGAATCTTTTCAGTTGATAATTTTGAGGAGAGGCAAATAGATCTATGTCTGGGCTCCTCCATTTCTCTGTTATCATGCTGAAGACTTGTGGATTTAAGTTTCCACTCGTGAGGATCCATAAGGTTTCTGCTTAAGTCTGCCAGTGTTTTGTTTTCCTGGCAGGAATCAAGCTTGAAGATGTATTTGGTAGGTCAAAGCTGTGTCCCATAGTGCCATGGCTAATCTGCAAAGGGGGTATAAGTGTGTGCCCCCTTGCTTGTTTATATACCACATGACTGCGGTGTTGTCCGTATTCATCAGTAGTTGTCCTGGATGAAGTAAGTCCTTGAAAGCTGATAGGGCATTTTGAACAGCTAGCATCTCTTTCTGATTGATATGCAGATGCATTTGATTTGGTGCCCATATGCCCTGAATGCATCTTCCTGCCATGTGGGCCCCCAGACAATCTGATGCATCTGATGTTAAGGTTTGGCTGGCAGGGGGTAGAGTGAAGGACTGTCCCATGTTCTGGTGACAGGCCTTTGCCCAAGATAGAAGCTTCTGTTGCAGGCAGGGAATGACAGGAATCATTGTTTCCAGACTGCGGGAATGTTGACTCCATAAACCTTTTAGGCACCATTGAAGTTTCCTCATATGCAGTCTCGCATATGGAATTAGTAGGATGCAGGATGCCATGAAGCCCAGAGACTGCAGAATATGTCTTGCAGAAGACTGGGTTTTTGTTGCCATCAGTTTGAAGTAAGTAGTCAGTTGCCTTTGTCTGGCATGAGGTAAGTCATCTGGGCAGTTGTATTCAAGCTTGCACCCAGGAATGTTATATCTTTTGAAAGGGTACCACTTGTGATTTCTTTTCATTTATTGTGCACCATAGGCATGTTAGAAGCCTTTTCATAAATGCCAGGTATCATAAAAGGGTGTCCTTGTTCTCTGCTTGAATGAAACGGTCGTTCAAGTAAGGATATATTTGAATACTTCTTTGACTGCAAAATGCAATTACTGGTGCCAGGCACTTTGCAAAGACCCTGGGAGCAGTAGATAAGCCAAAGGGCAGTGCAGAGAATTGGTAATGCATTAAGCCAGCCTTGAATCTGAGGTATCTTCTGCACGACTGTATTATTGGGACATGCAGGTATGCCTCTTTCAGGTCTAAAGTCACCAGCCACGGATTCTTGCCGAGCATGGGCAGAAGCTGTTGCCAAGTGAGCATTTTGAATTTTGGAATGTCCAGGCATGTGTTCAAAATCGATAAATCCAGTATTGGCCTCCATGTCTTGTCCTTTCTGGGTACCAAGAACAGTCTTGAGTAAAAACCTTGCCCTTTTTCCTGTTCTGGTACTGTGTGAATGGCCCCCATATACGAGGGATGTAACCTGTTTCTGTGCCTCTGCCCATTAGTTTTTTGGCAGATCTGGCCAACCATTTGTCATTGGCAGTGTGTGGAAATGGAATCTGTCTCCTTGTGATACAATGTTTAGTACCCACTTGTCCTGGGTTAACTGCCAATTTTGAGCAAAAAGTGCTAATTTTCCCCCTATGGGTGCTGCCAATAGACAGGTCCTTGGTGTAGGCAGAGGGAAGTCATTGGGATTGCTTTCTGTAGGTTTGCGCTTCATCTCCTCCAGATTTGGAGGTGGATGCGCCCCATTGCTTTGACCTGTATGAGTCTTGAGCCTGGTACCTGGAACCCTTAGGGCATCTGGATTTGCCTCTGAGCTCTCTCTGACACTGGAAAGGACCAATTATTTGTAGGCCAGTGTCTACTGAATCTAGGTGGCTGCACTTGTAAGAAATATTTAACAGTTTGCATGGACTTAGCTTTGTCTTCCATTTTCTTTAAAACCTCTTCTGCCTTAATACCAAACAGAAAATCCTGCTGTAAAGGTGCATCTAGCAATTTAGCTTTAACATGATCAGGCAAATTTTGTTCCTTTAACTAGGCATGCCTCCTAATCACAGATCCAGTAACTGCGACCCTGCAGGAGGCCTCTAAAGAATCAAAACCACATTGCAAAGTATGCTTTCCAACTTGTTCAGCTGCATGCAATTCCTTATTTTCTGCACATTCTGAAATCATCATTTTCTGTTTCAGCAATCCCATAACATGTTGTTGGTACGTAAGCATATGAAAGACAGTTTAAGGCCCCGATTGCCAAGGTTGCAGATATATAAACCTTTTTCCCCATCTGTCCAGTGCCCTTGAATCTCTTTCAGAGGGGGTAGGATTTTTTTGCTGTTCAGGCCTTAACTTACTGTGAAATAGTTTCAGGATCAGCAGCAGGGTTTCAAAATAAAAATTTATGAGAGTCAGGGACCCTGGTAATACCTGTCAAGCTTACTGGGAGCCGGAGGTAAGGAGTCAGGCGTCAGGCTCGACGCTGAAAACACATCAGCCACAATGCCTAAAATGGGGAATAGCTAAAGGCTTGTGCTGAGGGAGAAGGAAATCCCTGAGCCTCTTTTTTTGATTCTGAGAAGTCTTGACTCTCCCAGTGAAAATGCTCCCTCAAAGTATGCAAGGTTTCTCCAAATGAATAATCCTCAGGAGGAGATGCAGATGGAATAGACTCCTCAGCATCAGAATCCTCAAAGGGAGGTAAAGGTAATTCCTGATCAGAAGAGGAATCAGAAGAAATAGAAACCGGATCTGAAGATTCATAGTCAGTGTCTTGCCTAGGCCTCTTATCTGGAGGGGGATGGGTACCCCTGATCAAGGTAATAAGGTCTTCAGCCATTTTGATCATCTGTTTTTTAGGCATAGAGGCCTGTACATGTGGCTCAGGCATCGTTTTTTTCATTTTAGAAGATGTCTTTGCCTTTAGTTTTGCAGCTTTCGTCGGTTTAATAGATACATGTTGAGGTCTGAATACACCCTCAGAAGCCAGTGCCTGGGTCAGCGGCTCTGAACTCATCCGAGGGAGATGCATCCGTCTGTCCAATACCTTGAGTATCTTGCGGAATGCCTGACTCCACAAGGGTGTCGGTTGAGGCCTGCAACTCGAAGGTAGCGGGTATCAGGGGCTGCGATAGCACCTCACTGAGTACTGGCGAACCGGCGACTGGCTTAAGAGAAGCTTCGTCGTCGGTTTTGGATCTCGACTACCTTTCTCTGTCCTTTTCTTTGCGTTTATGTACTCCGGTAGTCGGATTGCTATTCAACGACATTTCTGGGTAGTTAAATCAGTTTCCAAAATACTTAGATGCAAAAATATACCAACGCTTAATAGTGCGTTGGTTAAATCTAGCACAAAACCAACAGCCAGGCACGTTGTGATCAGGGCCAAGGAATACAGTATAAATGGAAATCCTTATGAGGTATTTGCTTCCCACAAGTAATACAATTATTAACTTTTTCTGACATCGGTAAAAGGCAAAAAAAAGTTTCCCTAATGGGGTAATTAGCTTTAGTGAAGACTTTGGTTCTGAAACTCAAACTCGAATATTTCAGTAGTCGGCCGACCGGCACTTGCAAAATGCTTCTGCTTCGGGCACTGTGTGGCAAGAAATACTAAAGAAAATGGCGTCGGCTTCATATTTTATACCCCTGATGTCATGGAAGAGAAGACAGCAACCGACGCAGGACCCAAGACTTTGGAATTCAGGCCGACTGAGGGCAACCTGCCAGCAGATTACCCAAATGTAATGACTGCAACAGTGAAACACGAAGAACATCTGTACTTTCTCCAGGCTGATTTCTGTTTGATCCTGGAGCAGAATCATTTCAGTTAAGCGTTTTCCTTGGTAGCAAAGAGGTCTATCTGTGGGACTCCCCATCTCTGCACAATGCTGAGAAAGATTTCCTGATACAGATGCCATTTGTGGGGATCCATCAACTTTCTGCTGAGGTGGCCTGCTGGACTATTTTGAACCCCTGGAAGGTATTGTGCCAGGAGGTGCAACCACAAACAGTGAGCAGTTTGCCAGACTTGCATTGCTAGGCAGCATAGAGGAAAGTGTGTGTGCCCACCTGCCTATGTACATTACTGTGGTGTGTTTTGACCAACAGGACCCCTGGTTTCCATTTTTCCTTGAAAGCCACCAGGCCTTTTTGCACTGCCATAAGCTCTTTCCAGTTTATGTGCCTATCCCTGAACTGAGCCTCCCACTTCCCTTGGGACTGGAAGTGCTAAAAGTGAGCACTCTAGGTCGTCTCTGAGGCTTCTGGTGGTGACAGTTTGACCCTGGTGAGTGAATATGAATGGAAGGCCCTGATTTGGGCACAGACCTGTACCCACCATGCAAACTCTTCTTTGAGACAAGGGATCAACTGTATCTAGTCTCTAGGGACAGAGTGCTGGCACCATACATTTTTGAGGTACCACTTTACTTTCGTGTGCAGCCTGGCCAGGGGAACCATGAGGATGCAAGATGCCAAGTATCCCAGTGCTTGGAGAAACTCTCTGGCTGAGATGGATTGTTTCTGCTGGATTCTTTGAAAGTAGTGGATCAGAAAGGAGATCTTGTCTGGCGAAATAAAGTTTTTTTTTGAAGTAAAGTAGAGAGTCCAGGAGTGCCCTCAGGAAGACTACCCTGTTGAACAGAACAGTGTTGGATTTTTGCAGATTTACCATAAATCCCAGGGAGGAAAGGACAGGAAGTCTTGGGTAAACTTCAGATCAATGTGAAGCTTTGATAGATTTGTGACCTATCAGGCAATTGCCCAGGTAAGGGCATATTTGGACCACTATGGTTCTGCAGAAGGCATTCGCAGGGGCTAAGCACTTGGTAAAACCCTTGTAGCAGTAGACAAGCCAAAGAACAGTGCTGAAGATTGCTAGTGACTGGAACCTGCTCTGAAGCGAACAAAGCTTCTGTGTGATTCTTGAATTGGGATAAATCCAGATAAATCATAAAGGCCTGTGGGGCAATCATGAGTAAGAGTTTTTGAAGTGTCAATATTTTGCATTTTAGTACATGTAGAAACTGAGGTTGGACAGGTCTAAAAACTGCCAAGAGCCTTCTTTTGTGAGAACCAGGAATAACCTGGAGTACAACCCTTTGCCTTTTTGATGTTCTGGAACTGGTCCTAGGAGTCCTTTTCCATTGGGTTTTCCTCTTCCTCTAGATTGGGAGAGAAAGGGCCAGTGTTTAGTGGGGAAGTTCCTTCTAAACCTAGGAGGCTGAACTTGCAGGAAGTCTTTCAGAGTCTCCATAGACTTAGCTTTGCTTTCCATTTTTTTTTAACGGTAGTCTCAGCTTTAAGCCCAAAGAGGAATTCCTTGTCACAGGAGCATCAAGAATGTTAGATTTAACATGGTCAGGAAGAGATTGTTCCCCAAGCCATACATGCCTTCTAATAACTGTGCCAGTGGCAACTGCCCAGCTACAAGCCTCCACAGTGTCATAGCCACAGTGTAAGCAATGCTCAGCTACCTGAGAACTGGAGTGGCACAGATCCAAAAGTTCTTTTTTTTATCCTCTAAACAAGAGACCCTTTGTTTTAGCTGATAATGGTTTGTTGATATTTAAGCATGTGAAATTGACAGCTGACAGCCTTCATAGTAAGGGTGGCTGATATATATATTTTTTTCCCAAATTGACCAAGGGCCCTGCTCTCTATCAGTAGTCAAAGGGTTTCTAGAGGAACTGGCTCTAGCCCCTTTAGGTCCTGGGGTGACCACCCTGGATCTGCAGATGGATTTTTAAAAAAGTATTTATGGGAACCCTTTAGAACCTGTCTGGTTTATGAGTGGCTGGGGAAGACTGCCAGAATTCAAGAAGGAATCCTAGAAGACATTCTCAACCTCCTCTAAAATGGGTGGACTAGCACGAGGTTTGTGCTCTGCCATTTACAGGAACCCCCTCTCTTTTTGACTAAGGGAATTCCTGTGCCTCCTACTGAAAATGTTCTCTCATAGCATGGAGTGTCTCACCAAAGGTGATATCCTCCGTGTGTGTGTGTGTGTGTGTGTGTGGGGTTTCCAGACCAGGCCAAGGGCAGACTCTCCGATTCTCCTTTGAATCTTCAAAAGATGTGAGGGAAGAGTCCTTCATCAGAACCAGACCCCTCTAGGTCTGAATCCTTATCAGATGCAAAAGGGTCTGGGAAGGCTTCAAAAGTAGGGGGTCCCTTTTTCTTTTAAGGAGGGAGGCATCCCCAGGTGCTTGTCTAGACCTAACTATGGAGATCAGGTCTCCCGCTAGTCTAAGTCCAGTTGGTATCCTTGAGAAAGGGAGCCAGTAAGCCTAGGCAAAGGCCCTGTAGCAGTACTGCTCTTAAAAGTTGCTTTGGCCTTGGGTTTAGGGATGTCTGACATCCTGATGCCCGTCTCTCTGGAAGAAAGATGAACCGGTGTAGGGTGAAGCTACAAAGAAATGTCACCAGGAAGAGAGTGCTCTTTGGAACCCAAAGCCTGCTGAGCGGCCCTAGACCCCACCGATGAGCTGAAAGCAAGGGACTGTGCAGAAGTAGAGGGACCTGATGGCATGTCGTACTCTGAATGGGTCTCAACAGAGGCCAGCGGCACCACCTCAGACACAAAAGGGGGCTGGAAAAGCACCTCACCTTCAACAATCACAAGCACAGAGGGAGAAGGAGATGGGGACTGGTTGTTATCTGAGGGCCTAAGCTTGAGTCTCTCTTCTTTTTCCCTCTTACTTCTAGGCTGCTCAACCTCTGGACAGCCAGACGCCATCGGATGCTTAAGGGAAGATTCAAGAGTAAGGAATCTAGCTAAAAAATCTTGGCCCTGTGTCGGACTGTCCTAGAGTTAAAGCAGACATAAAAGTGGCAATTAGGGAAGGCTGTGACCCGGGGCCTAAGCAGGAGACACAATGCGAATGCAAGTCTCTGTGTGGGATTTGTTTACCACAGCAGAGACAATTATTTACTTTATCAGATATAAGTTTAAAGCATAAGAAAAGGAGTTAGACAGTATGATGACCCAGAAGGTAAAACAAAGCATAGAACCGAAGCTGCCACAGGAAACAGAAGTTTAATCCACAAGTCACAAACAGTTCACATAAACGCCTCCAAATACACAGTACGTTTTCGTTTCTCCTACTTCATCAGATGTGAGCTGCTTTCAAAGCCAACACCTTTTATAGAGCACATTATTTCAATTAACAAATCACCTTTGCTAAGCAATCAACTTGTAATTGAGAAAAAGTGAAAAAAGTGCTTTTGTGCTTTTAATCTGATGTTAACATTGTATGTTTTACATGATAAAAATTTAAAGATGTGTGCCAATATATTACTAAATCACATAATCTTATTATAAATAACCATTCACTTTTAAAATTGTGTTCAATTTTGGTAAAATGCATGAATGAATTAAAAAATACTTTTTTTTTTGTCTCTGCTTTTCCTGGTTAGGGATCGCCACAACGGAACTCCGGTCCACTAATGATTGGCAGTAGATTTTTACCTGCCGAGTTGCCAGCCCTGATGCACAACCTTCAACTAAGGTACGCCCATTTACGCACGTCTCCCCACAGAAGACGCTCTAGCTGAGAATCGAACAGGACAACGTCGTACTGTGAGGCGACAACGCTACCACAGCACCACCTTAAAAATACTAAATAAGTAAAAAAATGAAATGAAACTTTCCTTTGATGAAAGAAATACTTCTGCAAAAACTAATCCATTTAGCACCGTCTAGTGGCCATACAAAGATTTTGCAAGGAACAAAATAACAAACCATTCCCTTTTCCTTAAAACATAACTTACATAGAGTGTTCTAAAAATGCCTACTTTAATATATGTTTGGTCGATAAATACATACATATGTTAAAAATACATAATTAACACATTACTGTTTAATTAAAACAACTTATTAAAAACCATGTTAAAATTGCATTCAAATGAACATTGTAATAAAAATTACTTAACAAAAAAGATGTTTAGTAAAAAGTATGTAGAGAGTTTATAAAGCATTTAGGACACTTTATAAGGTTTGAGCAACTTTCTTGAAATTCCTATTAGACACGTATTACAATTTAGCTGATCTTATTTTCAAAAGGGGGGCTATGGAAATATTTTCATTAAGACCAGGGGGGTTTTGTTTGCCTCTAGTATTAGTTGCCAATACAACTCCCTATATTCTATTCTTTCATCCCACAGCCCTCCCCTTTTATCTATGTCTACTCTCTCAATAACAAAATGTAAATTGTGCCTCCGGGCATTCCTTAGTATGCTTATACAGTGCATGTTTCCTTTACCTGTACGTCATATATATGCTCGTATATTCTCCTTTTTAGTTTCCTTTCTGTTTTTCCAACATAAAAACCTTGGCATGTCTTACACAATGGCAGGTATACCAAACCTTTAGAATCACAATTATTAAAGTCCCTACTTTCTAGCTTTATGCTTCTACTTTCTATAAAAACTTCTTCTTTGTTTATAACATAGGTGCATTGCGAACAATGACCACATTTAAATGTTCCTTTCTTTATTCTCCTATTAGAATATCGGGTATCTGTATTACCTTCCAATAGTTTTTTGAGATTATTAGAATTTTTATATACTACCTTTAAATTACTTTGAGATGTTGTCCAAATCAGTGAAAGCTATGAATCTATTCCATTCATTTTCAACTATTTCTCTCACTATCCTTGAACTGGCATTGTACTCTAATACCAATGCATTACTGAAATTCTCATCCACATTTCTTGTATTTACTTCCTTTTCAGTAGCATCTATACCCAATATAGGTTTAAATTTACTCTTCCTACCCTCCATCACCTCTATCTCCATCTTTTCTATTAACCAGTCAGGATAACTTTTCTTCCATAAAATCATCATTTGAAGTCATTTTACATGACCTAATATACTGGCCTTTTACTATATTTCTTTTATAATACATAGGATGAGCACTCATATAATGTAGGTAAGAGTTCGAATAGGTCTTTTTCCCATAAACCTTGGACTGAAATGTATTGTCTTTTTTATATATTTCTATGTCCAAGAATTCTAGGGTATCTTCACTCAAGGAATAAGTGAATTCTAAAAAAATCTGTACTTGTATTTAAAAAAAATCAATAAATACTGGTATCTGTTCACTCGGTGCCACCCAAAGAATACAAATGTCCAAAAATCTCTAATATTGTATCCAACACCTCTTATACTGTGATTGTAAAACAAATTTCTCTTCCCATTTAGCCAATACCAAATTCACATATGTAGGGGCACAGGCTGCCCCCATTGCTACTCCTGTTATCTGGTGAAAGTATTCTCCCTTAAAATAAACATAGTTACACTTTAGAACCAGATCAACTGCATAATTACTGTACATTCATTATGACTTAAAGTGTTGTCTTCAAACACTATTTCTTCCAGTAATTTTGATTACAATGTTCATTTGAATGCAATTTTAATAACATGGTTTTTAATGTTTATTTAATTAAACAGTAATATATGTATTTTTAACATATGTATGTATTTATAGACCAAACATATATTAAAAGTAGGCATTTTTAGAACACACTCTATGTAAGTTATGTTTTAAGGAAAAGGGAATGGTTTGTTATTTTGTTGTTCCTTGCAAAATCTTTGTATGGCCACTAGATGGTGCTAAATGGATTAGTTTTTGCACAAGTATTTCTTTCAAAGGAAAGTTTCATTTCATTTTTTACTTTAGTATTTTTTAATTCATTCATGCATTTTATCAAAATTGAACACAGTTTTAAAAGTGAATGGTTATTTATAATAAGATTATGTGATTTAGTAATGTATTGGCACACCTTTAAATTCTTATGTAAAACAAAGTGTTAACATCAGGTTAAAAGCACAAAAGCACTTTTTCTCAATTACAAGTTGATTGCTTAGCAAAGGTGATTTGTCAATTGAAATAATGTGCTCTATAAAAGGTGTTAGCTTTGGAAGCAGCCCACATCTGATGAAATAGGAGAAACGAAAACGTACTGAGTATTTGAAGGCGTTTATGTGAACTGTTTGTGGCTTGTGAATTAAACTTCTGTTTCCTGTGGCAGCTTCGGTTCTATGCTTTATTGTTTTACCTTCTGGGTCATCATACTGTCTAATTTCTATGTTGTTTATAGTGTTGGTGACCGAGTTACTTTATTTATAAGAAAAGGAGTTCCCAAATGGGGTACTTATCTTTCCAACAACTACTCCCTGGTGCAGACTGACCAATGCACTGAAACACTACTTCGGGCTCCGACGGCAAGAAAAGATGGATTTCAAGGTGTAGGCTGGCTTCCTATATATCCAGGCATATTGTTAGTTAGGGCATTCACCAGCCTTGGGAGGAGGAAAGATTTTCTCTGGTAGTCGGGCCAGTCAAGGACTTTCACAAAGTACAGTTGTGTACACTTACCATAAATGTAGATGTTAGAGTGTATTCACTGTTGCAGTCCTAACATATGGGTTATCCGGCTCCCGGTAGCCCTCAGTCAGCCTGAATACCGGAGTCCTCGGTATAGGATGTCGGCCGCCGTCGGTTGTAAAACTGATGTCAGAACATCAGGTATAAGGGGAGGTGGCCGACGCCATTTCCTCAGTTTTTCTTGCATTAACTGTCAGGAGCCCCCAAAAGAAGGCTAACCCAGGAAGGAAACGCCCTGGAAATGTCATCCAAAAATAACATATCTAGTCTGTGCCGTAGGAAAAAAGAGGGAATGAAGGGTGGGATACACTTGAACATCTACATTTATAGTAAGTGTACACAACTGTACTATGTTCTTCGTGTTTCACTGTTGCATTCCTAACATATGAGTTGATTCCCAAAGCCCAGGGAAAAACAAAAGGGGGGAGGAAGAATCAGATTAAGGGTTTGTAAGAAGGCCTTGCAAAACTGCCGAGGCAAAACCAGCCCTGGATTTTGAAAACAAAGGTAGAGATAAATTTGAATGTTTCTCTGCCTGCAAAAACCAATGGCTGGTGCCAGGCACTTTGTGAAAACCCTGGGAGCAGTAGATAAGCCAAAGGGCAGCACAGAGAATTGGAAGTGTTGCTCCCCAGCCCTGAAACAAAGAAACTGCCTGCAACATTCCCTTATTGGGATGTGCAGATAAGCCTCCTTGAGATCCAAAGTTACCAGACATGAATCCTTGCCCAGCATTGGCAGTAACTGTTGAAGAGTGAGCATCTTAAATTTGGGAATCACCAGAAAAGTGTTTAGAATAGACAGATCCAGAATAGAGCGCCAGGTGCCCCTTTTTTGGGTACCAGAAAAAGTCTTGAATAAAAACCTAGGTCTGCCTGATTTGCAAGAACTGGCTCTATAGCACCCATAGTCAGTAAAGAAATTTAATTCTCTACCTCTGCCCTGAGAGTTCTGGGTATGTCAGGGTACCCTTGTAGAACAGGGAAGGTGTGAAAATAAAACTTGCAACCTTGGTTTACTATGTTGAGCACCCATTTATCATCTGTGATGGTAGACCATACCTCTGCGAACCTGGCCGGAGTCATTGAGAATGCTTGCTTTGGGAAGCTGGCTTAGAACTTCCTGATTTAGCAGAAGGAGGATGCCATTGTTTAGCCCTTTGAGGGTCAGAAGCCTGCCCTCTGGAAGATCTGAAACCCCCCTAGGCCTAGAGCGACCCTGCTTCCCAGGATCACGGAAAGACCAATTTTTGGAAGGATAATGCTTACTAAACAGAGGCTGAACCTGAAGGAATTTTACAGCTTGCATAGATTTCGCCTTTTCCTCCAACTTTTTCAGTACCTCCTCAGCCTCGTTACCAAAAAGGTTGTCTTTTGTGCAAAGGAACATTCAGCAATTTAGATTATACAGGTTCAGAAAGAGGCTGCTTCCTAAGCCAAGCATGCTTTCTAATAACAGAACCAGTGGCTGCTGCTCTGCAGGAAGCCTCCAAGGTGTCAAAACCACAATGAATTGAATGCTTATTAACCAGAATTTAGTAAATCTTGCAAGTCTTTTTTTCTCCGACATGGAAGGAACATCCCCAATTTTAGTCTTAATAGCCTCCATAGTATGCTGCTGATACTTAAGCATGTGAAAAAGACAATTCACAGATCTAATGGCAAGAGTAGCAGAGGTATTTTTACCCACCTATCCAAGGCCCCAGACTCCTTATCAGAAGGTACAGGGTTTTTAGCAATAGTAGACTTAACACCCTTGGGACCTTGAGAAATAATCTCAAGCTCAGCAGTAGGATTTTTAAAAAGAAATTGATGAAAATCAGGAACCCTATAATACCTATCAGGTTCTCTGGGAGCAGGAGGAACAGAATTAGGAGTTAAAGAATTTTCCATGAAATCATCATCCACAAACTTCCAAAACAGGAGGCATAGCCAGAAGTTTATGCTGAGGCAAATCCAAAAATTCCCAGATTCTCCTCTTAGATGGAGGAAAATCCTGACTTTCCCATTTAAAGTGCTCCCTAAGAGTATTCAAAGTATCCCCAAAGAAAAAATCTTCTGGAGGGGAGGCAGAAGGGATAGAATCCTCAGCATCAGAATCCTCAAAGCCAGAAAAAAGTTGTGAATTTCCTTCCTCAGTAGCAGAAATACTGGAAACCTCAGAATCTGAGAGAGACAAAACATCAGGAGACAATTCCCTAGCCCTCTTGGAAGGGGGGAATGAGAGCCCTTAATAAGGGAAAGATCATCACCAGCCATCTTTACCAACTGGGACTGAGGCACAGGAGGGGAGGCAGACACCTGCTTGTTAGTAGATTTGCGGCTGAAAGGTTTGCTAGTAATCCAGAGGGACTCGGGAGGCCTAGCAACTGCAGAAGTCTGAGCTAAGGTAATCGGTCCGGCTCTGTTCTCAAGTCGAAGAGAAGAGGCGTCGGAAGCCAGTGCCTGCATAGCGGCTCCGGACTCATCTGAGGAGGCAACAGGCGGAGGGTCTGAAGACAAAATAGCAACCTGCGGCATGGAGGACTCTGTAAAGGTCTCAGCAAAGGCCTGCCGCTGAAAATCTGGGGACTGTAGAGACTGGAAGATGCCATACTGATGAACTTAGGGCAGACTCTGAAATGCTTATATAAAATCTTAGCTCTACGGCGTATGGTACGCAGGTTGAAGGAAGTACAGAGATCACAGACAGGGACGTCATGCTCAAGGCCCAAACAAGTTATACAACAGAAATGAAAATTACAGTGCGGAATCTTTTTCCACAAGCAAGACAGTTATTAACTTTATCTGACATTCGTTAAAGCAAGAAAAGAGGGTCCCCAACAGGGTACTTATCTGGTAGTCGGAATGCAGAAAGAAGGTAAACGGCCGACCGGCACTAGTGCGAATTGCATCTGCTTCGGGCTCTGCGGCAAGAAAGACTGAGGAAATGGCGTTGGCTGCCTCCCTTTATACCTGACATTCTGACATTAGTTTTACAGCAGTCATATACCGAGGACTCTGCTAGTCGGGCCTACTGAGGGCTACCGGGAGCCAGATAATTCATATGTTAGGACTGCAACATGCAACAGTGAAACATGAAGAACATGATACATTTTCTGTTTTTGTTTCTTTTTGACAGGCATTTTTGAGAAAACCTACCCAGTTTTATAAGGAAAAATCTCCCAAGAGAGTGGTATAGCTTTTTAGCTAGGTATAGAGGGATTCTCTGCCCCTTCTCCCAGAGCTGACCAGAGTGGCTTTCCTTTGCCCATATAGGACATCTCTAACCACCAGGTCCATGGTGGCTGTAGGGACTACACCAGATGGGACCCAGGGGAAAAACGTTAATGGTCTGAGGAAGCAGTGTTGGACATAGTCCCACCAACTTGCAGCCGAGGTTCTTTAGCAGCCTGCTGTGGTGGCAAAGGCCGTTTATAGCAACTTTCTTCTGTTTGTGGCTGGAAGGATGAAATGACCATGGAACTGGTAAGGTTGCTCCACAGTAGTTCATTAAGTTTTTTCCCTGTTAAAACGCAACAAAAAAGCTTAAACATTAGCCCTAGCCCCAAAAGCAAAACAACTTTTATGACAGAAAAAGTAGTTCTAAATTACTTTCAACAACTTTTTACCACAAAAGATAAAAATAGATACTCCTGTTCAAAAGTAATTAAAAGTCACGACAGTCATTAAAAACACTTTTTCCAGGTTTTAAAAATAATGTTTCATAGAAAAAGTGCACTTTGTCATAAGTGGAATGTTTTTTTTTCCTCCAAAGGGAACTTGTCTGCTCAGCAATGGAACAGACCATTATCCTCGAAAGCTCACAAATGGTGCACTCTTCGGCTGTAGGAAAGCTCTGAAGGGCTCTGTACTCAACCCAGACTTTTTAGTCAGGTCAGCTCAAACCACCATTTCTGGTACATGGAAGGTACCCTGAAGCTTTGTAAGCTATAACCCACATAGCTTAGCCTACTGCAGCAGTGATTCATATTACGAACATCTCAAACAGCAGGCAAACAGTATTCACAAGGATAAATACTTAATTCAAAAATGTTAAACGCTTTCATCCCTGCCTTGGGACTTCATCAGAACTAATCTGCCGAGTGAGTTTGCCCTATGTTTAATGGTTCAGTCATTGAAATTAGCACAATACTGGCAGCTAAGCGAGTTGTGCTGTAGGCCTAGGCAGGGCAGACAACAGGAATGGTAGTTCCTGTGTAGAATTTGTTTTCCAAACCAGAGGCAGTTATTTACATTAACATTAAAACTAAACAGAAACGTTCCAAATTCAAAAACAAAGGTACACAAAACCCGGCTGATGAATTGATATAACCAAAAAACGAATACCACGCTCCAAAATAGTTTTAGCGCTTTCATTCAACTTTAATTTACGTGAACTTCTTCAGAAACATGGGAAATGACATAAGTTGTATAAATACAAATGTTACAGGAAGTGATGTCATGTTAATACAATTAAAAACTTTTTTCATTATAACTTCACAAAAATTGAACTTGGTATATTGCTCACAAATGTTAATATTCCTACTTGATTATAACTTTTATAAAAAAATTTTGTGTATATATGTGAATATATCCATAAACAAAAAATAGTAATAATTTAATTAAAACTATCTGTACATTAAAAAACATTTTAAATTGATGACTTCATTGAGTCCTGGTGACTGGTCTGCTCCAAACACCAGTTGCCAAAATGATTCTCTGCACTCTAGGGTGTTATTTAAATCACCCAAAAAAATTCCCTTTTTTACTGCATCCAAAATAAAAAATTCAAACTTCTTAAAATCCTTACATGTAATGGCATGCCTGGCCAAAGAGTTGTTTTTATCCTTCTTTTGAATGGCCAAAGCATGCTCATATACTCTACGCTTAAAGACTCTTTTGGTCTTTCCTATATAGTAATTCTTACATGTGACGCAGGTTGCCAGGTAAACCACTAACTCACTGTTGCAATTATAATAATTTTTTCGCCCAAAAGGTGTGGTTTAGATGTTCTACCACTATAAATGAAGTGTTACTCATATACCTGCATTGTTTGCAATTAGTACAGCTAAAAGTTCCCTTTTTATTAGTACATCTCCTATCTAAATTTTTGTTACTATAGTCACTCTTTCCTGATTCCAATAATAGTTTTAAATCTGTAGTTTTTTTGTAAGCAAATTTAGGTTTCGAGCCTATAACGGAAACCAAATCCTTGTTCCCCAAAACAACTTTCCAATTGTTTTCTATAATAGATTTTATTGCCCATATTTCGTTGACTATTGGTAATGGGAAAGCCATCAAAAACTCTGTAGCCTGTTTATTTGTTTGAATATAGGTGTTACACACTGTAGGTTCACCTATTAACACTTCTTCAGAGAACAATATGGGTTTGGCTACTCCGCTTCTTAGAGGCACTACTTCACTTACTATTTTTTCTATAAACTTTTCAGAATAACCTCTACTAATAAAGAGGAATTTTAAAAGTGACAATTCTTTCTGAAAAGTTTCTTCCTCTGAGGTTAATCTACTTAGTCATATGATTTGACCCTTTATGACCCCTCTTTTCATGTGTATAGGATGTGAACTATCTTTGTGTAGATAGCTGTTGGCAAAATATGGTTTCCTATATATTTTGCTAATAAAGGTCTTAGAGACATCATCAATAATGAGTCAAATCCAAAAAAGAAATTATTTTGCCAAACTCCCCTATTTTGAAAAACAAAAAGTTGGTACTCTGACTCATGTCTTGAACTAATTCTACAAACTCAAACTGCCCTTTCCATAAAAAGAACAAATCATCTATATATCTACGATATAAGATGACCTTGTTAAACAGTCGGTGTGTAGTCAAAAAAGTGGTTTCCCATTGAGCCATTACAATATTTGCGAAGGATGGGGCCACTCTTGACCCCATAGCTACCCCTGACTCTTGTTTGTATATACTATCATTAAATCTAAAGGAATTGTTGTCCAAAATTAATTCCATTAAGGTACACAAAGAATTTATTTTGGTCCCTGGGAAATCTGTATGTTTAGTGAGATATTCTCTCATAAATTCAATACCAGTCTCCTGATCTATACTAGTGTAAAGATTTTTTACATCTAGGGTCCCAAAAACATGTTTACATCTTCAATGTTTGTGTCCCTTAAAATTTCTAATTAACACATTTCTACGTTAACATTAGTGAACAATTAGAAATTAGAAAAATAAGCAAGATACTCAACTGTGGTCTCAAGCCTGACTGATGATGCACCTGAATGTGTTCTACTGACTCACCAACAAAGATCTGAATTTGGCACCTGTTGTCGACTCCTTCATACCACTAACATCCCAGCATTAGGTAGGGAGGGCATCTGCCAACTGGGGGATGGTGAAATTCTCTAGTATCCTAGGCTCATACAAGCAGGAATTCCCCAAGACTGCAACAATGATTATGATGAGCACCTCTTGCATTCCTGCCTTCCCAACATAAAAGCACAAGAGTTGGCTACAGGGTAAACGGAATTGTTCAGCTCACTTGAAAACTTACTGCCACTGGAGAATTTGCCAGCTGCAATGCCAATATGAAGAATGACAAAAAATGTAATGCGTTCAATTTCCTGGCACGTTTAACAAGGAAAAAAGTTAAGTAAAATGTTATCAGTTTCTAAGCACATTCATCCTCAAAAGACTTGCATCTTAAAGTTCCACATAAATTTGTTGAACTACTGCAAACTAAATTCTTATGCGGTGATGCAACCAAGGATGTAGCTAGGGATATACTTTGTATTCGTAGTACAATTTTATAATCATTACTTAGAGAAACTATGGCTTTTTAGGCCACGGTGTCCACAACTGTGTAAATTAAGGCTTCCAATAAGAGTTGCATAGATAGATAAAAAATGTCATGCTTTTATGAGGGATAACGTGTCATATATGTATGCATGTGTGTGTGTGTGTGTGTGTATATATATATATATATATATATATGTTTTGTATGATTAGCATACTTATAATGTTTTTGATAGTTTTATACATGAATGGTATACGTAGAATAACATAGTTTAATGCATTTATAATACATACTGGAAAAATTTTATTTAAATATTTTATTTATTGAGCTTCATGCAACAGTTAATGCTTCTAAATGCTGTAGTAATTATTATTATTTAGATATGCTTTTCTAGCAACAAACATCATATATTAGTATGTTTTAGTAAGTATTGAATGATGTGTACCTAGTAAATTCTTTATAGATATGAATTTACTCTAATATAGAAATGTTATGACACTGAACCTTCCTTAAAGAAACTTTCAATATCCTGGTTTGTATCACTTTAAAGTTTTATAAGATGAAACACATGACTACTATAAAAGGAGCAGACTGATTTTTTGAATGTTAACAGTCTGAGGTGTTAACGGTCTGAGGAAGCAAATGTGAAAGCGCTTACCGACAACAAGTTTATTAAATAAATTCTTTTGCTTTTACATCTAAGCTTGGTTCTTGGAAAACATCCCAGTTGTAGATACAGGCACTTTATGAATGGATTATTGAGAAGCCTTGGTTACCTCTCTGCCTTTATATTTGGCTTGTTCTTTACTGTTTGGTTTCTGAACAGAGGGGGATTTACACCATTGGATACGAACTTTTGGTTAATATATATATATATATATATATATATATATATATATATATATATATATATATATATATATATATATGTATTTTTTTTTTTTTAACTGCCCACACACAATAATAACAGCACACAAGTACAAAATTAAATTCTCTGGCTACACCACCTGGATGCAAGTGCTTTGAATTATGTATTTATCCAAGCTCTACTCAGTGGACTCTTCAGGTACCTTTACTACTATAAACATGTTAAGCTTTTCAGCTGCAACATAGCCATCTCCTCCCCATACTATGAAAAAGCAAGATCAGTTACATAATAAAAAAAAACAAAAAAAAAAAAACAAACTTGTTTCTTGAAGTCCAGCATCAGTCTCAGTTTTTATGTTGTATATTGCAAGTACGAGCTATACTTTTAGTTAACACAACCTTCAATGTCATACTTACATAGTAACACAACTATATCATGAGAAAATCTGGGACTGAATTTTGTCAACACACATGAAACTAGATGGAGCAAAGGAAAAAAAATTATAATATAAAAGAATGCTCATTTGAAAAATTTCCTACATAATGAATATGAACAATCCATTGAGGAATCACTTCCTTTGATTATTCCACTAATGTTTAGCCACTTCAACTTACCTCACTATATAAATCAACCAATACACACTACGTCTTAGCATCAGCAGCTGCCATACATGAAGGTCACAAGAATATTTTTAGTGCGAGTCCTCAGCCCCCACCGAGGAGAAAAGCAGAGGTCTATGGCGCGTCTGCTGTGGAAGCAAGCAATGCAGTATCAACTTCTTGCAAAAGCTGACACAATGTGGGAATATTTCCCAGCCTTTAGATAGGCTCCCTAATCTAAAGTGCAGCACCTAACGTTTCAAGTCCTGAAATAAGTCAAACAAAACCCAATTATAAATATTGCTATTATACCGGAGAAGCATCCTGCAGGGGATCTATCTCCACCACTCCTTTTATACTTTAGGTCCTCTATTCTGAAGACTACCTGTGGTCATCACTCAGGCCACCTAGCCTGATCAGTGTAATGATATATAACACAAAAAATCTCTGCTCCCCAAATTTGTTTTTTATTGTACACAAACTTTCAAGGCTTCCCAGACCACCATGTTTCATGCTTCATACCCATAGCACTCTGACTGATTGCTGTTCAAGTTTCATGCTTCGTACCCTTACCACTCTGGCATTGACTGTTCTTCACATCACGTTTCATGCTTCGTACCTTTAGCACTCGGGCTTTGACTGCTCTTCACATGTTTCATGCTTCGTACCTTTAGCGCTCTAGCTCGGATTGCTGTTCATGTTTCAAGCTTCGTACCCTTAGCACTCGGGCTTTGACTGTTCTTCACATCACGTTTCATGCTTTGTACCTTTAGCACTCTGGCTCTGATTGCTGTTCATGTTTCATGCTTCATACCCTTAGCACTCTGGCTTTGACTGCTCTTTACTGTAATCTGCTGGCAGATTTATGAAGCATTCTGCCAGTCAGTGGAAAACCTAAAGGAAATAATGTTGTGATAACACTTAGTTCGACTCACTGAATTCCTACACTCCATTTCCTCTACTGGTATAGCAGGACATATGTCATATTTTGGCAGATGTCTTCCACACCAGTTCCAGGATCTCTTAGTCGACCTTAATGGAAATTTGTAACAAAACCTAGAAGGAAGTATGATCACATTAATAAAAAGACACACGTTACAAGGTCTTGCTGAAAGAGATGAAGACACTTCTGCTCAATTTGTAAGATAAGTACAGTTGTGTACACTTACCATAAATGTAGATGTGTATTCACTGCTGCAGTCATCACCTGTGGGGTTATCCCTGCTGTGGTAGACCTCGGCCGGCCTGAATACCAGTGTCAATGTTCTTCTGCATCTGCTGTCGCTTGTTGTCCGACATCAGGTCGTCAGTGCTATAAAGGAAGGCAGCAGATGCCATTACATCAGTTTTTCTTGCCCTAACCAGTCAGAGGCCCTAGTAAATATGGTAAACTGGTTCTGGTGGCTGAAAGCCAGAGTTAGCAACTTATATCTCCCTAAATAAAGAAGATACAAGGGGGGAGGAGTGTGGGAAACCAGGACTGCAAAAGTGAAGACACTCGAACATCTACATTTATGGTAAGTTTACACAACTGTACAATGTTCTTCATTTTTCACTGTTGCAGTCCCAAAGCTAAGGAAAGGGGTGGTAGGATTAGCAAGATACCTAGGAATGGGTCAGCATGCCCTGCAGAACTGCAGAGGCAAACCATGCCATAGTCTTAGAAATTAAAGGTAGGTGGTAATGCTTGGTAAAGGTATGGACAGAAATCCAGGTGGTAGCTTCCAGGATGTCCCTGGTGGGAACTCCTCTGAGGAATGCTGTGGAAGTGGAGGCTGCCCTACTGGAATGGGTTCAGTAGACTTGAGGGGGGTTCCAATGCAATCTGCAGCAGAAATGGATACAGTGTCATATCTGTTTGGAAATGGGCTTCCCCTCTGCCCCTGGGGCAAAACTGACAAGTAGTTAGTCAGTTTTCCTGAAGGGCTTACTATGGTACAGATAGTATCTGAGCTGTCTGTGCACGTCTAGTGAGTGCAGAATTCTTTCCCCCTTGTTTTGAGGGTTAGAAAAGAAGGTGGGTAGATGTATGGGCTGGTTGAGAGTTACATTAGATACCACCTTGGCCATAAAGGAGGGATTAGTCCTCAGGGAGACCCTGTCTGCATGGAAGATGATGAAGGGCTCGATGGCCATCAGTATCTGAAGTTTTGAAACCCTTCTGGCTGAGGTGATCGCTAGAAGAAAAGCAGTCTTCCACGACAGGTATCTTAATTCTGCTGAAACAGCAGGTTCAAACAGTGGTAAAGTAAGTTTTTCCAAAACATAATTCAGGTCCCAGGCTGGAGTGGGTGGCCTTCTGGGAGGTCTGATATTAGAAGCCCCTCTGAGGAATTGTTTAATCAAAGGATGGGAGAACAGGGGCTGTTCTGTATCAAAATGAGCTGAAATGGCTTGAGGCATGGATTTTAATACAGGAGGAGAGGCCACTATTAAGTAGTTCTACTAGGTAGTCCAGGATACGAGAGACAAGGGTTGTGAAGTATTGTCCCCCTCTGGACTGGCTCCATGAGCAGAATCTTTTCCATTTTCCTGGGTAAGAATTTCTGGTGCTGGGCCTTCTGGCCTCTATGACAATGTCTAAGACCTGTTTGCTTAACAGGGGCCCCTTGTTTGCCTTTAGAGCATTAGCCATGCTGACAGTTTGAGTCTAAGTCTGGGTGCAGCACCCCCCCACCTGAGTTAAGAGGTTTGAGGGGAAGCTGCCTGGGAGGCTGTAAGGTCAGACTGCGCAGTAAGGGGTACCAATGTTGGCTGGGCCAATCTGGAGCAATGAGGATGGCCTTTGATCTTTCCTTCCTTACTTTGATCAGTACCCTGGGAATAAGAGGCAGAGGAGGGAATGCGTACACAAAGAGGGTGTTCCAGAGGAAGGTCAAGGCATCCACCTTCCACACTAGGTGATGGTACTGCCTGATACAGAATTTTTTCAGCTGATGGTCGATATGCGAAGCAAAGAGATCCACTTCCAGGGTCCCCCACGCCTGAGTGATTTGTAAAAAGATTTTTTCTGTGGAGTTGCTATTCGTGGGGGTCCAGTAAGTTTCTGCTTAAGTGGTCTGCCAGGGTGTTGTTGATCCCTGGCAGGTATTGGGCTAACAGGTGTAGTCACCATGCAAGAGGCTGTCAAGCCAGAGGTTCATGGCTAGCCTGCACACAAGGTAAGACTGGGTCCCTAACCTGTTTGCTGATATACCACATTACTGTGGTGGTGTCTGTTTTGATAAAGAGAAACCCTGGCTTGAGATGGGGTTTTGAAGGATGTCACTGCCTGTTGTACTGCCATCATTTCCTTCTGGTTCATGTGCAAAGGAAAGTGCTGGGCATCCCAAAGACCTTAGGTGCACCTGCCTTCTAGGTGAGCGCCCCAACCTATGTCTGAGGTGTCGGTGGTAATGGTCTGCCCGGTTGGGCAGAGGATGAAGGGAAGACCCTTGTTCCTGGCACAGGCCCCCATCCACCAGAGAAACTCGGCCCTTATACAGGGGATCAGAGGGAGTGAGAGGTGTCTGGAGGCCGAGCGTGCTGACACCAAAGGTTCTTTAGATACCACTGAAGTTTTCTCATGTGAAGCCTGGCCAGAGGAATCAGAAGGATGCAAGATGCCATGCACTCCAAGGTTTGCAGGAACGTCCTCTCAGTGAGGTGACTTCTGGAAGCCAGCTGGGTAAAGTAGAGAAGCAGTAAGCTCTGCTTTTCTGGGGATAGGAAGGCCATTTGCGATACTGTGTCCAGCAGTGCTCCCAACAAAATGATCGTCCTGGCGGGGGTTTGCTTTGATTTCCTCTCGTCGATGGTGAATCTTAAGGAGGTCAGGAGGGTTTTGACAAAGTAGTAGTAATGGACCAGATGTTCTCTGCCTAAATAAGGCAGTCATAGTCATACAGATTTACCCTTATCTGGACATTTCTCCATCTGCAAAATGCGATGGCCGGGGCTAAGCATTTGGTGAATACCCTGGGAGCAGTAGATAAGTCAAAGGGTAGCACAGAGAACTGATGGTGTTGTGAGCCTGCTCTGAAATGCAGGAATTTCCTGCAGGATTCCCTTATGGGGATGTGGAGGTAGGCATCTTTTAGGTCTAGGGTCACTAACCAGACATTGTTTGACAGCATAGGCAGAAGCTGCTGCAAAGTTAGCATTTTGAATTTGGGGACCACCAGGGAGGTATTCAGAATGGATAGATCCAGGATGGGGTGCGAAGTGCCCTCTTTTCTGGTAACAAGGAATAGTCTGGAATAAAATCCTTTGCCCGTTTGGTCTGAGGGGACAGGTTCTACTGCCCCTTGTGATATGAGAGTTTGGACTTGTTTCAATGCCTCTGCCCACTGATTTGGAGGAAAGTCTGGGTACCCTCTTGGAATTGGGAGTTGATTGAAGGAGAATTTGTATCCCTGAAAAATGATCTTTAAGACCCATTGGCTCTTTGTAACAGACAACCAATTTTCTTTGCAGAGGGAAAGCCTTTCTCCTAGCTTTTGGTGAGTGACAGGAGGGCAGAGGGAGTAATTGAGAGTTTTTGCCATAGAGAGATGGCTTAGAACTCCCTGCCTTTGGGGCAGAAGTGGTATACCCTTTGGTTCCTCTGCTGTCCCTGGGATAGGGACCTGGAAGGTATGTCTCTGTGGGACTTACTTTGCCCCTGTCTGCTATGTGCAGGAAAGGACCAATGCTTAGAGGGAAAATTCCAGCTGAACCTCGGAGGTTGTACCTGAAAGAAATCTTTTACTGTTTGCATAGATTTAGCTTTGTCTTCCATCTTTTTAAGCACTTCTGCTTTTACTACAACCAAGTGGTCCTTATCCAAGGGTGCATCAATTTAGACTTCACATGATCAGGGAAAGGTTGTTCCTTCAACCATACATGCCTCCTAATGACTGATCCTGACACTGCTGCCCTGCTTGAGGCTTTCAGGGTGTCATATCCACAGTGTAATGAGTGCTTGGCCACTTGACAAGTAGAGTACAGTAAATCTGCTAACTCTTTCGAATTGGCACAGTCAGGAAAGGTTGAAATCTTTTGCTTTAATAGTTCTAAAGTGTGTTGATATTTTAACATATGGAACTGACAGCTGAGTGCTCTGATAGCTAAGGTTGCAGAGGTGTATACTTTTTTTTTACCCCATCTGTCCAGAGCTCTGGAATCCTTATCAAAAGGAATACGATTCTTAGTAGAACTAGCTTTAGCTTCTTTAGGTTCCGGTGTAATGACCTCTGGATCTGCCACAGGGTTTCTGTATAGGTATTTGTGAGAATCAGGTACCCTGTAATACCTGTCAGGTTTACTGGGAGCAGGAGGTAGGGCATCAGGGGCTAAGCTGGATTCATGGAAAACAGCATCCACCACCACCTCTAAGATGGGGGGGTGGCCAAGGGTCTTGTGCTGGGGCAGGTCTAGAAACTCTCTTAGTCTTTTCTTAGACTGAGTGAAGTCCTGGGATTCCCAGTGAAAATGTTCTCTGAGGGTGTGAAGTGTTTCCCCAAAGGAAAAGTCTTCTGGTGGGGAGGCAGAAGGAATTGATTCCTCTACATCTGAATCCTCATAAGCAGTCAGAGGTTGTTCTTCCTCTTCAAAATCTGAATCAAATTCCTCAGAATCCTGTTTTGTCAGTATTTCAGGAGAAGGGTGTCTTTTCCTTTTAGAAGTTGTGGTCTGACTGCCCCTGATAAGGGAGATAAGATCCTCCATCATTTTAAGCATTTGGGCTTGGGGAGGTGGGGCAGGATTAAGATGGAGGCTAGAGGTAGATTTTCTAGGAGAGGACTGGCTTCTAGGCCTAAGAGTATCCACCAGTCTGAGAGCAACAGTAGTCAAATGCCATTTTTCTGTCTAGATTCGGTAGTGCAAAAGGCCTCCTCGGAAGCCAGTGCCTGCATCGCAGCTCCAAACCCAACCGAGACAGACACAACCAAAGGGTCGGAAGACGAAGATTTCTGCGGCATACCAGACTCCGAAATGGTCTAGGTTGAGGCCTGTGTAGATGTCATATAGGGCATCAGGGGGTGCGAAAGCACCTCACTGAATTCTGGAGAACTAAATGCCTGCTTAGCGGCAGAGTCATTGGAAGGCTTAGCCTTGTGTCGTCTGTCTCTCTCCTTATCTCTGTTTATTCTGAATGACCATGGATTGTTGGCTGACTGATGCCATTTTGGAATGCGAAGACGGAAGCCGAAAATACCAGTCTACAATAAGAGCTCTACGATGAATGGCTCTCGCGTTAAAGAGGGCACAGGGCCGGCACCAAGGGATGTCGTGGTCTGGGCCTAAACAAGTGACAGTAGGAATGGAAGTCTAGGTGTGGGATCAGTTTTCCACAGGCGAGACAATTGTTAACTTTTTCAGACATCGGTTGGTGCAAGAAAAAAGGATCCCCAATGGGGTACTTCGCTGTAGATGTTTTCAGCTGTAATTCAAACTCTGGTAGCGACTGACCGGCACACTTGTGTACTTGCTTCTGCTACGGGCTCCACGGCAAGAAAGACTGATGTAATGGTGTCGGCTGCCTTCTTTTATAGCACTGATGACCTGATGACACCAAGCAACTGCAGCCCGTCGCAGAAAAACACTGACTCTAGTATTCGGGCAGGCCGAGGGCTACCACAGCAGGGATAACCCCACAGGTGATGACTGTAACCATGAAACACGAAGAACATCAATTGATTCCAGATGTGATGGCAATTTCACTTTCATATTGCAATTAATTTTTTACATGGATTAAATATGGTTTACAAACTTACAACTGTCTTAATGAAAATAATTTTTATTACATCAAGTAATAAATACATACAAAGATGTCAGTAACAGCTTTATTGCAATGGGTTACCCAGTCCTAATATGCAATGTCTAGGAGAAATGTCCATCTGAATGCTTTAAAACTTAAAAAGCATGATTGAGAAAGGGGACTAGCATACAGCCATGCAGTTTTATAACCAAAGAAAAAGAACATCCACAAAGCATTATTCAGAACTCATGCAAATCAATGAACTAAAAAAAAAAAGATATAAAAATGATGTACAGAAAAATTAGCTCATATTTTAGTCCATTCTGTAAACAATAACTTTCATTATGTTTCCAATAAAACAGTTAAAGCTTCATGGTGCTGGTAAGAAAAAAGGTTGAATGAACAGCAGCACAAGAACCATCTTTCCTTTGTTTAAAGGTCACGAGTAAGTACAGAAAAATCGCCATGCTAGGACCTTGCATTCCGTTCAGTCTCAGCCAAGCATTCTCTCACCAACCCTCTGGCATGAATGATGCCTGAAAGAGACAACACAGCAACTTCAGAAACGTGATACAAATACATTAATGCAATACAAAGTATTGGCGGAATACAAATGGCATGAATAATGCCTGAAAAATACAACACAGCAACTTCAGAAACGTGATACAAATACATTAATGCAATACAAAGTCTTGGGGGCATACAACTGGCATGAATGATGCCTGAAAGAGAACACAGCAACTTGAGAAACGTGATACAAATACATTAATGCAATACAAAGTCTTGGGGGCATACAACTGGCATGAATGATGCCTGAAAGATGCAACACAGCAACTTCAGAAACGTGATACAAATACATTAATGCAATACAAAGTCTTGGGGGCATACAACTGGTATGACTGATGCCTGAAAGAGAACACAGCAATTTGAGAAACGTGACACAAATACATTAATGCAATACAACAAATTCATAAAGAATTTCTGTTACAAGAGAAATGCCGCTGAACTTAAAGCGAAGGTTAGCACATGTTCTTAAAAGCGACTCTCTTCATTTATTTTTTTAACTTCTGTGTCCACCTCTTGACAGGTGCAACACACATTTACTAATGTCATAAATCAAGAAAAGCCTTAGTCAATATCCTTACTAACAGCAACAACGTTTAGAAACATGACCATTAAAGCTTTTCACTTATTGCTCATATAAATCATCCAGGAAGATGATGCTCCAATGAAAACTGACATCCTATGAAGTCTTTCCAACTGTATGATATGAGCTACAAGACACATACTATGAAGATGTTCCATATTCATACGTCCCACTCAACTGAGATGACAGCATTCAAGGCAAAGTGCAGACTGCCACTTCTGTTACTGCACTGTGATAAGCTGACATGTGCCCCAGCTACTCCTGTGCCGGGAACACTGACATTTGGCAGTGTTTATCTACCAATGAGAGTACAGAGGGAGTCAATTTCACTCCTAGAATTAGCAAAAACAGGAGGCAAGAAAAAAGTTGGAAATGCAACAATTGTCAGGGGTGAATCCAGACACTATGGTGAATGAGGACCAACTGATGGGGTTGGTGGAAATGGAGTTGGATAATTCACAAACAGATACAGATGTAAACTGATCTAAGTCATTGAAAGTGAAACTAAGAAGCCATTAAAAGTGAAAACAGCTTGCGCAAAGTGCAACATCATAAGATGCACAATGCCAAGATCGTGCACAAGGATGCTACAGACTCTGTAAAATGAGAACCAGGATTTAGAAGATAAAAATGCATCTGTTAGTACTGAATTGAAGGACTTCAGGCACAAGGCAACTGGATTTTGAAGAAAAGCATACCAGGGAAATATTTATCGAGATGCCTCAAAAGTCAGAAAAGGCAAAACAGATGCCTTTAGCCATAAAAAAATTAACAATCTGGAATGGTTTACACAGTGTGCAAGTATAAAATGAGAAATCCCACAGAAAGTACATTTGTGTAAAATCTCACCATAATCATAGATGTCTCTCTCCGATATTGCAATATTCTTCACCCAAGGGATCTCTTGCCAAGGATAACTCAATGCCCGGCCAGTATACCTAAGCCTTCGGCTCTTATAGGTGTCATATGTGACACATACACACTCTGTGTAAGAAGCAAGACATAAAGGTGACAAACGCACACGAAGCTGAAAAAGCCAGAGGAGGAACAGAATACTGTCAGGGAATGCATGCAGAAGGAAAAATAAAGAGCCCCTCGGCCAGAATGGTAACCAGAATCCAGGGCAAAATTAGGGATAGAGTGGGAAGGTAGGACAAACCAAATACTCCAGAAGTGAAGAGAACGCCCATGTATGGTTATGGTAATATTTTTACACAACTCTACTGTGTCTCTATATCACTGTTAAAATATTCTTCACCTAAGGAAGAGTATAAGAGCTTAACAGGAAGTCTGGAAGGAGGAAAGCACAGAGGGACCTTCCACAAACCCATACAGTATAGCCCTGGAAATAACATCCAACTTGTAAGGACAGGACCAAGTAACAGCCTCAAGGATGGTAACGGAACCCAAACCCTTGAAAAAGGAAGCAGAGGAGGCAACCACCCTACTAGAACGTGCTTTTACAGATGAGGAAACACATTTGCCATGAAAAAAGTAACAGAATGAAATGGCCTTAGAAATCCAGGAGGAGATGGTTTGCTTAGTAACAACCGACTCTTAAGTCCTGGATGAAAAGAAACAAAAAGCTGCTCAGATTTACGAATAACTTCAGTTTTATCTAAATATCTGAGCTATCCTTGCAAATCCAAGGTGTGAAGAACTCACTGGCAGACTGCAGAGAAAGAAAAAAAGAAGGAAGCTGAATAGACTGATTAAGGGACAACTAATTCACCACCTTGGGCATAAAAAGAGGATTAGTATGACGAGATACCCTGTCTCTATGAAAAACTAAAAAAACGAGGAGCCTGAAGTTCAGACTCTCTCTTAGTAGACGTAAGAGCCAAATAAAGTCTTCTGTTGTAAGGAAGATGAGGCTGCAGGCTTCAAAAGGAGCCTGAGTCAACTTTTCAAAAAAAAAAAAAACTGGGGTCTCAGGAAGTTGGAATAGGCTTCCTAGTAGGCCTGATATGAAGGACAGCTTTAAGAAATTGCCTGACTTCAAACCTAGGTGCCACAGAAGGAAGTCAAGGGTAAACGAGTAGAAATATCTGATAGGTGAGCTTTAACAGAATATGCCCACCCAATATGGAGCAGATCATACTTAAAAAAAAAAAAAAAAAAAAACCTGAGGAACCTTCACAGATAGGGGATCCCGATGGCGACAGAGGCACAAGGGAGAAAATATCTTACGTTTTGGAAATATAGGACTTTATGGAAGTCGGGTTTCCTGCCTCCTGCAGAACAAACAGCATGGTCCTCAGGGTAAGTGGGAGGGTCATAATAATGAAGGCAAGAAGAACTCACATGGAACGTTATGGTAAGTACATAATTTCTTTATGTGAAGTTGTTCAATCTCGCCTTCATTCTTACTGATGGGTAGCGTCCCCAGCACCACAATCTTGGGTGGCACACAGGAATACCTGCTTAAGGACAGCAGACCCAAATGAAGCTCTGTCACTAGAGGCCTTGTCTACCTTGTAGTAAGATATAAAGGTATGTGGCTTTGACCAGGTGGCAGCTGCACAAATAGAATCAATAAGTACTGAAGATGCAAAAAACAAATGGCTGCAGGTACACTGAGGTGCCCAAAACACACATCATCAGCAAAAGAAAATTAAGGCACCAGTTACACACTGGAAAACAGTCACTGTACTTTATTGCAGAAGACAAACGGTAAGCGCTTTCACAACTTAATGTTGCTTCATCAGACCACATCACTACAACTGATGCTTGGTTAAATACTAGGACAATTAGTATAACATCACAATTTAAAGAGATATTACTCCACTAACATAAGAACATATATCGATATCCATAAGAAAAATGCATAGAAAGGTGTGTATTTACACACAATATTTAAAAAAGGGGGAATGTCATCCCTGATGGTTATTAAAATATATATATATATGTACATATACACACACATTTTGTGCACATATAACCATAATAGTACAATAAAAAAGTCATATTTAGTGTTTAAGGCGCCCTGCCTTAAGGTAAGGAACTAATGAGGTGCAGCCATTCAAACCAGGATATCTATCTGCTTGTAATTTAGTGATCCATTGTTGTTCTAATTCTTCAGTGTGGTTTTCTACATCACCACCTCTGTTTGTCCTTACTATTTGTTGTAAGATTAAAAATTTAAAACAATGACTACTGTCTGGATTCAGGACATGATTAGCTAGAGCATTTGATTGCTTCTGGTTCCGTATGTCCCTTATATGTTCTAACATTCTTTCTTTAAAACTCCTATTTGTTTTGCCTACATAAAAGGCATGGCATGCTTGGCAAAAACAAAAATAAACATCATCGACACTTTTACAATGATAGTAATTTCTTTGTATAAAGTTTAAAACATTTCACAGGATGAATGTACTCATTTTTAGTGTAGACATGCTGACAAGCAGCACAATTCCTGCACGGGAAGGTGCCCTGTCTGTTTGAGAGATTTTTTCTAAAAGACTGATGTTCTCTATTACAGAGCTGCTGCTTTAAAGACACATTATTTCTAAAACTGAAGTTTGGGGTGTCACCAACTGTGGAAACCAGACCTGGTATTTCATGTAATAAGTGCCAATTCTTTTTAATAATTTCCGTATACTTATTGATGTCACTTGCAAATTTAAACACTATTCTAAACTTATTTCTATCAAGACTTGTATCATAAGGTATACTTGTATCAGCACTATAAGAGCTCATGTATGGTTTACATCTTGTAGATCTCAATTTCCCATGCATCTGCTATCACTCTAGTGATTTCTGAGCTAGAATAGCCTCTTGTTTGAAATTCGTCTTGTAACTTATTTAAAGCAACTACTGCCTCTTCATCATTATTATGTAGGCGTAGGGTTCTATAGACTTGTCCTTTGAGGACATTTCTAGGTATGTGTCTCGGGTGCATGCTTGACCTGTGAAGAAAGAACGTTAGAACATATAAGGGACATACGGAACCAGAAGCAATCAAATGCTCTAGCTAATCATGTCCTGAATACAGACAGTAGTCATTGTTTTAAATTTTTAATCTTACAACAAATAGTAAGGACAAACAGAGGTGGTGATGTAGAAAACCACACTGAAGAATTAGAACAACAATGGATCACTAAATTACAAGCAGATAGATATCCTGGTTTGAATGGCTGCACCTCATTAGTTCCTTACCTTAAGGCAAGGCGCCTTAAACGCTAAATATGAGTTTTTTATATTTTTTATTGTACTATTATGGTTATATGTGCACAAAATGTGTGTATATGTACATATATATATATTTTAATAACCATCAGGGATGGCATTCCCCCTTTTTTAAATATTACTGTGTGTAAATACACACCTTTCTATGCATTTTTCTTATGGATATCGATATATGTTCTTATGTTAGTGGAGTAATTTCTCTTTAAATTGTGATGTCATACTAACTGTCCTAGTATTTAACCAAGCATCAGCTGTAGTGATGTGGTCTGATGAAGCAGCATTAAGTTGTGAAAGCGCTTACCGTTTGTCTTCTGCAATAAAGTACGGTGACTGATTTCCAGTGTGTAACTTTAGAATCAATAAGTAGCCTGGTCAAAAAGGCTACAGAAGAAGAAACCGCTCTGGTAGAATGAGCTTTGACTTTGTCATGTAATGCAATGCCTGCATCACAGTAAATAAAGGATATACAATCAGAAAGCCATTTAGACAAGGCAAATTTGGATACCGGTGCACCTTTCCTAGAATTCGAGGAGACAGTTGATCAGCCCTTCTGTGTTCTTTTGTCCTGCCAAATAGTTGTCTATGGACGTCAAGTTTGTGAAGCATATATTCCAATTGATTTGAGTGATTGGGAAAGAAAACAGGTAATTCAATCGTTTGATTAAGTGTGAATTCGGAACACATTTTTGGTAAGAATGACGGATTTGTTCTGAGAGAAACACTATCTTTGTGAAATATCAAGTACAGTTGCTTAACAGAAAGGGCTTGTAACTCTGAAATTCTGCATGCTGATGTAATGGCCACCAGGAAAATGGTCTTCCAAGCAAGATATTTCAGCTCACAAGAGGAGGCATGTTCAAATGGCAGGAGAATAACCTTGGACAGGACTAGTTTCAAATTCCATGGAGCAGTAGGAGATCTTATCGGTGGTTTTAAGTGCATTGTACCCTTCAAAAAAGCCTTAGCCAACTTGTTAGACATACCATTTTCAGATTCACCTTTATGAAAATTAGAAATAGCAGCCAGTTGCACTCGAATGGTTGCTGCTGCAGCTCCTTCATTGAACAGTTTTGTCAGAAATTCCAAAATATCCTAAATGGAAGCCAGAAAAGGGTCAATGTTATTTTGCTGAGCCCAGATGGAAAACCTTTTCCACTTACTGAGATAAAGTTTCCTAGCTGAAGATTTGTATGAAGACAAGAGAATATGGTGAGCCTCTTCTGATAACTTCTGGAACCTGGCTATTCTGGGAATTGGAGCAGCCAAGCTGTCAGTTTGATGGACTGGAGAGAAGGGAGAAGAGCTCCTGACGAGTGGGTCAACAGATCCGGCACTGGGTCCAGGATCCAAGGCTCTTCCAGTAGATGAGGCTTCAGAAAGGGGAACCAAATTTGATGAGGCCAATATGGGAATATTAAGATAAGTGTCCTGCCCAGAAAAATGGCTTTCTGTAAAACTTTGGAGGAAAGGCATAAAGGAGTCCCGGAGGCCAATTGTGGATGAGTGCATCCCTCGAGGGTTGTCCCTGTTGAGGGATCAGAGCAAAGTAGTTGCTGTACTTGGTGTTTGTGGTGGTAGCAAAAAGGTCGCAGCAAGGCTGGCCCCATCTGTGAAAAATAATTTCCACTACTTCGTTCTTGAGAGACCACTCGTGAGGCAACAGAATAACTCTGCTGAGTCTGTCCGCTATCATGGTGGATTTCCCTGGGATGTGCGTTGCTATCAGAAAGTGCTGGGTGGACTCTGCCCATTTCCATAATCTTAGCGCCTCTCAACATAGGGGGTAAGATTGGTTCTGCCTTGTTTGTTTATGTACCAGATGATGGACATGTTTGTCTGACTGGATTGCAATCGTGCCTAGAGGATGAGAGTCTTGAAAGGACTGCAACGCTAAGAGAACCGCTCTCATCTCTAGGATGTTTATGTGCAGATGAGCCTCGTGAACCTGCCATGTACCTTGGGCTGTCGTCCCTGATAATGCCCACCCACCCGATCAGGGAGGCGTCCGTGGTCACTGTTGCAACTGGAGCCAGGAGGACAAATGGACGCCCCATAGTCACCGTCTCGGACGTTAGCCACCACCAAAGATAGTCCTTGTAAAAGTTGGTTATCAGAGCTGGGTGATTCATTGGTAAGTCCTGAAATGTCCACTGTGTGAATAGCAGCCACTGAAGAATGCACATGTGAGATCTCGCTAGGGGTATTGCAATAAATCACTGCTGCCATAGTACCAAGCGACTTGAGAATCTGCGATGCTGGTGCTTTTTGTCTTGACAGGAGATCCACATTTTGTTGCTGTAGGGTAAGCACTCTTTCTGGAGGAAGCTTTACGGACATGTTGACTGCGTCTAAGTCCGCTCCTATAAACACTATGCCGTGATGGCAATAAAGCAGACTTTTCTGAATTTATCGTAATGCTCATTTGGAAACATAGATCTAAGGCAGTGTCCCTTGCCCAAATAAGTTGATGCCTGGTGGGAGCAGTAAGGAGCCAGTCGTCCAAATACGGAAACACCCAGATTCCTAAATGTCTCAAGTGAGCAATGTCCGCTGCCATGCATTTGGTGAACACACTGGGGGCTGGGCCCGAAACTAAGTGAGTGGCTCCCAGCCTGAAGCACAGATGATCCCTGGATGGCCTTGGCCATTATGATATGGTAGTATGCATCCTGGAGATCTATAGAGCACATCCAATTGTCCCTCCCTAACAATGTGAGTATGGACTGAAGCGTGACCATCTGGAACTTCGTCTTTACCACATATTTGTTGAGTCTGCTGACATCCAAAATAGGTCGCCAGTCCCCTTGTCTCCTCTGGCACCAAAAAGAATCTTGAGTAAGTTCTGGATCCTTGCTGGTCTGCTGGGACTGACTGGATTACTCTTTTTTGCAATAGTTTTTGGATGTCTACTGATGCCACATCCCGTAGACTGGGTGGAACATCTAGGATTCCTTTTGTTGGTCTGGGTTGTGAAAGAAAGGGGATGAAATATCCTCTGGCTATAAGGTTTTGTACCCATCGGTTTTCTGAGATTTTTAGCCAGGTGTCTAGGTACAAAGACAAACTTCCCCCGACTGCCTCCAGAGCACGACAGTCAGGCCTCCTTTCAGGAGCTCTGATAGGGTTTCCCAAGGAACTGATCCCTGTCACCCTGGTTCTGCGGACCCCCTCTGCCGCGTGGGCATCATCTTCCACCATTGCCACCTCTTCTGCCCCTGGAGGAGGCTTCATTCTTGTGAGTTTGGAAAGGCTCCTTGGATCTTAGGGAACAACATTTTCCCTCCCCATTGACCTTTAGGATAAGGTCTAGTAGGGGTACAAAAATGGACTCCTACGGCAGATAGAGTCTTACTGTCTTGCTCACATCTGGTGAGGGTCTCAACATTTGATGGTTCTTTGTTTGGACAAAAAGGGGCATTCACAAAAGACTTAAAAGGTTCCGCAAAAGAAGATAAGCGCATCCTGGAATGTCATCGCAGAGCAATTCCTGTATCCATTGCCCTACTCATTCCATCAGCTGCATAAGACACGAGGCACATGGAAGAGCTTACAATGGAATTGAGGGTAGCAAGTTGAGACGTCACTTTGTCTGCCACTGAATCAGCTACTGCACTGCACCCTGGAGAGCATCTTCAAGCTCTTTCAGGAGATCTCTCTGAAACCTTGTGAAGTGGGTTAGATAGTTCAATGACAGAAGGGCAAAGGTCGTGTAACTGAACATGCGCTTACCGTATCTGTCCATGATCCTAGATTCTCCATTAGGAGGATGGACAGACGTAGAGGCCTCAGACATCTCTTTCTTCGTGGCTGCTGCCACCACCACGGCATCAACAGGTATGGGTTTGGATAAGAAGGACTTTTCTTGAGGAGCTGAAATGTATTTGTTGGGCCTCCTAGGAACAGGCTCCATAGAATCCGGCGACTCCCATGCCCTTTGAGACAAAAGATCCATCAACTCACCGAAGGGCGGAGACACCCAAGAGGTGAGTGTAGAGACCCGAAAGCCTTCAGGAGCACTGATTAGTCCTCGGTAGGGAACAGGGGCTGCCAGTCATCCCTCTGCTTAAGGAATGCAAGGATATCCCCAAAGGAGATCTCCTCAGAGTGGGACGTTGGGGACCCTTCCAATTCCTCCAAATCAGTGTCCGACGTGATGGATTCCTTGGGGGGGGGGGAATCTAAATGTCTCCTCTTACATAACCTCTTCCGAGGGACCTCCTCAGTGGGAACTTCTAGGGAGGTTTTGGAAGAACAGGGTTCCCCCAAAGGGGTGTCCTGAGGCTCCAAGTCCCTACGCTTACGTTGGATCTGCGGTAACAGAGAAGATTCAGACACTTTCTGGGAGGAGGTGGCCATATCAGAAGTTGTGGCAGTCCAGGGGACAAAGCCCTCCTCATGGCATCGAAGGCACCACGGCTCCGATGAGAGGAAGAACCCAGGTCCGAAGACACCTCCCACACCAGAACCACCGGCTCCAAGCCAGAGGTAGGAGCCAAACTCATCCATGCCAAAGCCCCAAGGGGGAGAGTCGGGACAGACCTATCAGTTCAACCCCCCCTCCCCCGGAACAGACAGGAGAGTGTCAGCTCCCAAATTCCCCCACTGGAGCAGAGGACATCAGGGTTTTCAGTACCGACAGGTCCGAAGTGTTGGTACAGACGGTTCTGCAAACGACTGAATAGCCTCCTCCGGCTCCAATGTCTCGATTCGAGTCGTTGGAGAAGCAGAAACAGAAAAGAATTTTGTCAGTTCCGAAGCTGCTTGAGTCGAAGCTGACAGAATTTTAACTAGCGTTGGATACTGTAAAAGTCTCCGTACCACTCGATCCACATCCGAATCAAACAGTCTGGAAGCCCAAGAGGAAACCACCGATGGAGCCGGTGAACCCAGAATTGGGGATCTCAAGGTAGGAGATACAGGTTCGAAGACTGGGGACTGGCTCCTACAAACTACCTGTATAGTCGGTTTTGATGACAATGGAGCAGAGACAGGAGCTTTCTTGGATGCTTTTGGAACTGAAGAGCCCTTCGGACCCGAACTAGTTGAAGCTGGTGAAGAAGGTTTTGTTTTTTCCAGAGCAGAATCCAAGTCTGAATGAAATGCAGACTTAATTAATCCACGCTCCACTAATTTACGTTTCCTTTCAGCCAATAGTGCTGAAACCATGGCAAATGGAGCAAACTTCCTGGAGATGGACCTCTCCCAAGCAATAAACACAGGTGGAGTGGCCATCAGTTATAGACATCTTCTGGTGGCATTTAGGGCATCTCTTAAACACTGATTTTGCCTTCTCAGACATAGTGACAATAATACAGTACGTCAGTAAAGAAAAACAATATACTGGTAGCAAAGGAAACTAAGCCTAACAGGCTACAAGTACAAAAAAGGCAGCTTACTGTAGTAGCAATCACAAAATAAGCCTAACAGGCTAAAGGTAATTAACTGAAACAGCCTAAAAACAGCTAAGAGCCTAACCCGGCTAACAAAAAATTGCAGAAAAACTGCAAAAAGCTTAACTCGACTAAAGGATAGGGCAAATAAGCCTAACGGCTGAACACAGAAACAAACAGGTCCAACGTCCAACAAATGAGAGAAAGATGGTTTTATGACCAAAAAGGAAGATAAACTGTAAAACAGATAAACTATCCTAACCACAAGCTTATGTAAACTCTAAATAACTAGCAAATATAGAAACATTTTGAAAATTTTTCCACAAAAGAAAGAACTTCTCTCTCCAACAGCCTGAGCTGTAGAGAAATGCACGATCAGTTGCAGTGGCAAACTAGATCTGGGGAAAGTAGAGGTGCATTGTGGAATAGGGATGCGGCCTCGAGCTCTTCGAGACCTTGAGCTTTGCAAACTGTCCGACTCGGTGCCAAGTATCGGCTCTGAACCCATCAGTAAGAATGAAGGTAAGATTGAACAACTTCACATCAAAAAGCTGCTCAGATTGACAAACAACTTCAGTTTTATCTAAATATCTGAGCTATCCTTGCAAATCCAAGGTGTGAAGAACTCTCTCACTGGCAGACTGCAGAGAAAGAAAAAAAAAAAAGAAGGAAGCTGAATAGACTGATTAAGAGACAACTAATTCACCACCTTGGGCATAAAAGGAGGATTAGTATGAAGAGATACCCTGTCTCTATGAAAAACTAAAAATCGAGGAGCCTGAAGTTCAGACTCTCTCTTAGTAGAAGTAAGAACCAAAATAACAGTCTTCTGTTGTAAGGAAGATGAGTCAACTTTTCAACAAAAAAGCTGGGGTCTCAGGAAGTTGGAATAGGCTTCCTAGGAGGCCTGATATGAAGGACAGCTTTAAGAAATTGCCTGACTTCAAACCTAGATGCCACAGAAGGAGTCAAGGGTAAACGAGTAGAAATATCTGATAGGTGAGCTTTAACAGAATATGCCCACCCAACATGAAGCAGATCATACTTTAAAAGAAAACCTGAGGAATCTTCACAGACAGGGGATCCTGATGGCGACAGAGGCACAAGAGAGAAAATATCTTACGTTTTGGAAATATAGGACTTTGTGGAAGTGGGGTTTCCTGCCTCCTGCAGAACACACAGCATGGTCCTCAGAAAAGGATGTCTAAAGGGAAACAAAATGCCATCACCTACAGTGTCATCTGAAGAGTCGACAAGTAAGGATAGACAAAAGATCCCTTTATCTTGTGTTAGAAGATTCACCCAGCGAGGTAACTTGTGGTGATTGACCACGTGAGAAAAAAAGGGGAACCAATGCTGTCTGGGCCAAAAGGTAGTCACCAGCAAGATTTTGGGAGGGTCCTGTCTGAACTTGTGCAGAACTCATGGTAAGAGAGGAAGGGGAAAAAGGCTTGCAGAAACGTTCCCTTTCAAGGAAAAGGGCAGGGCATCCACTTTCCAAATCAGAGGAATTGGGACTCGGACAGAATAGAGGAAGTCTGTTCAGAGGAGAGGTGAAGAGATCTACCTGATGAATACCCCACCAATGGACAATGTCCAGGAACACATCTCTGTGAAGCATCCATTCATGAAATTGTGTGCTGGACCTGCTCAGTGTGTGTCACTAGATTGTGCTCTGAAGGAATGTAAACTGCATGAAGAGTCACTTGTCACTTGATACTGGATAGCTAGATTCCAGACCTGAAGAACTAGTCTGCAAAGAAGATATGACCTCATGCCCTACCGTTTGCTGACATACCACATCACTGTGGTATTGTCGGTGAAGACTTTAAGGGGCCTGGAATCAAGGTGGAATGAAAAGCTTGCAAAGCCCAAAGCAGAGCCCTCATCTCTTATGTTGGTGTGATCTGACCTCCCCTCCCCATGTCTTATGTGTCAGTGAAAAACTCATTAGTGGGAACTGGATCCTGAAAACTACGCCCTCAGCAGAGAGAGGAAAAGATTATGAATCCACCAATGAAGCTCAAGCTTGAGACAAGGAAGAGGCGGAACAGGAAACTCAAGGAGGTGGCAATGTTGCAGCCACACTGACTTGAGGTACCACATAAGGAGCATGGCGAGGGGAAGCATGGAAATGGATGAGGCCACAAATCTCAGAACCCTGAGAAACTCCCTGGCTGTGACAAAGAACAGTGGGAAAAAAACACTGGAAAAAGGTTGTCAAGGACAAAATCTCGGGGCAGAAAGAGATGCCAACATGGGAATGGTCTAAAGCCTGCAGCCCAGGAAAATACGATCCTGAGAAGACATCAGTACTAATTTATAGAGGTTTATGGTGAACTCCAGACTGTGTAGAAGACCAGTGGTACACTGGAGATTTGAAACAGACTTCCCAGAGAAAGAGCTCGAATAAGCAGATCGTCGTTACAGGGAAAATCTGTTTACCACAAAGCCTGCAAAAAAACAATGACAGGAATGAGGTACTTGGTGAAAACCCTTGATTTAGTAGAAGGGCCAAAAGGCAATGCAGGGAACTGAAACTGCAAGGAAAACAAATGTAAAAACTTCCTGAACAAAGGATAAATGGGGATGTGAAGCTATGCATCTTTGAGAGCCAAGGGCACCAAAAAAGGCCTGGGGAAGAGGAGAAAATGAGATTTGAAGAGACAACATCCAAAAAGACAGGATCTTGAGAAAGGTGCTGAGACGGGAAAGATCCATAATTGGCCTCCAGGTACCCTTCCTTCCAGGGAACCAAAATGGAAGGAATGAGGTGAATGGTGCTCTGATCTGAGACAGACTGCAGAACCTCTGGAAAATTAAGTTTTTCTTGGAGGAGGTTCACGAATGCTTGAAAAGGGAGGAAGGGCCTTCCAAACTATGAAATATCCCTGATGTACAATTGAATGAACAAGAATCAGATGATCTGATACCAATTTGGAAGAGACAAAGACAGGCGGATGGACATGGAGACAAAGCCTTACCCTTCCATTGGAGATACTGAAGTCAGCAGCAGCAGTCCCAAAAATATTTTTGCTATCCTGAGGTGCATTCACAAGCCTGGCCTTAATATTGTCAGGCAAAGCCTGAAGTTGTTCCAGGAATAACACCCACTACTGAACCAAAGGCAGCAGACTGGGAAAAGGCATCAGCTGCATTTTCAAGATTGATGGGCAACTTGAGAAGTGGACCCTAATAGGGGAAAGGGCAGAAGCCTTCCTTTCAGAATCAGGAAGGGCAGAAACCACCTTAGAAACCTGGTAAAGGAAGGCCAAAACATACCTGGTCATACGAGTCTAGTAGTTAGTGGTCCTAAAGGACAAGGTAGCAACAGAATAGAGCTTCTTGCCCATTCTTTCCATAGCTCTACTATCCTCATCAGAAAGGAGTTTAGTAACATGGCAGTTGTCAGACGGAAATGATACCAATGAAGGATCAGCAGACAGCCATTTATAAAGAAATTTGCAGTCCTCAGGCACCTTGTACTGTATCAGGTTTCTTACGCACAGGAGGCAGAGTGTCAGGGGCTACTGAGGCTGCAGAGAAAGTATCCAAAAGGGCAGCCAGGATAGGAAGGTCAGCAGATGGTTTGGGGAAACTCCATCTGTAGGAGCTCAAAGTACTGCTTAAGTGTCCCACTTAAAACAGTCCATCATGCGCGTAAAATTATTCCGAAAATATAACTCTTCTAAGGGGGGGGAAGTCTACACTCAAGGAATCTTCTTCCTCCAAGCCTTAGTCCAGGGAAAGGAATCTGGAAAGAACCGGCCAAGGATTCTTCCCTAGAATCCAAATCCTCATCTGAGGAATCCAATTCCCTAGGCCTCTTAACAGGAGTGGAAGACTGGGGGGAGTGGGAACACACTCCCCTTGAGGAGGCTTCAAGGCCATCAAAGAATTAAACAAACCCTGAGAACAATCCTGCCATTCACGCTGGAGATCCTTAAACAGAAGAAATTTGCTTAGTTTTCTGTTTCTTTTCCTGCTGGATGTCTGCCAAAAACTGAGGTTCAAACCCTTGACACCATTCAATAATGGTGGTAGGGACTTCCTCCCTTACTAAAATCTGGGAAATCCCCTTCAGTCCCTCAGATATCATCAGAGCCCCCCCCCCCCCCATGTCAGGTGCAGATGTTTCAAAAGCTTCAGAGGACGTGTGAGAATTTAGGTCCATGCAAGCTTCTGATGGGCTCACAGCAGATGAATCCAAAGCAAGCACCAGATGGTCTCCAGGGCTTACACTAGTCTCTAAATAGATGCCTGGGGGAGGCTGGAAAGTGACTGGATAAGCCTAACCTTTAGCTTTTTTCTTGGCAGACGTCTGGTCCTCAGGATGGAAGGATTCCTCCACAGCACCCTTAGCCAACAGCTTAAGTCATTTATTCTCAAGATATATGGACAAGGAGAGATGACTATGGAGAGTTTTAGGCACAAATGCTTGGCAGATAGAACACTGCATATGGTCATTGAAAGCACCCATGCAGAAAAGATATTGGTCATGATGGTCTTTATGGAGAATCTGCCTCCCACACTAACATCTTCTCTTTCTTGATGACATGAACACAATATTATACAAAGATTATAAAACAAACCCCAAGCGGGCACTGAACAGCTTGGTAACCAGCACTGCAGAAGGGTGTTCAGACAGACGTTCATAATGGCATTTGGACTGTGTGCGTTTGTACATCACCTTTATGTTCTATGTCTTCCAAAGGGGGAATACGTGAGCTGTATAGTACCTATAAGAGCTGAAGACTTTGTTATACTGGCCAGACATTGGCTATCCTTGGCAGCCAATCCCTTAAGTGAAGAATACTGCAACAGTGATATGAAAGAACATCTGATGAGTCCAGTACACTAGCAGTAAAGAATCAACTAAGAAACATACTGGTAAGATATTAAAACTATGCTGAAGACTGATTTTTTTTTCAATTTGCTTTGGAATCTGCAGAAGGTATATAAACTTGCTCATATGCAAGTTGGCTACAGAACGGAACCTGTGATAATCATGACAGAATGCAGACATAGAAAGTCACAGTTATTTTATTCAGCTACGTTTCTGGTGTACTGTCTTGATGTACATAGATTTCTGCAGATTCACAAGATACATTGCAGCCTATTTATGACTGCAGGCATAAAGGCCTGGAGAAGTCAGATGTAACTACAGATAAAAAAAAAATAGCAAGGCCAAGACATCAGCGAGAACTGAGGCAGTAAAACCATCTGCTATGAGCAACTAAAACATTTTAAGTCAGTTTAGAATGAAGATTTGGGGACCTTCAGATGTGTGTATGTTAGAGCAACAGAAAGCCACACATATTGCAATACAGCAAGCTGGGTGAAGTGCAAAGGGACACTGTGCACCTCTTTAGTTGAATACCAATAAATGTGCTTGATATGCCAACTAAGCCACTGATTTTCTTTAGTGAAATTATTAGTTAATAGTCCAAAGTTAAATTATGAGCATTTGGGGAACAAAGGTGGAGGAGAACCTTTCCTCATTCACAACAGCTGTGTATTAGGACTTACGACAAAGTGCTACTGTGGTTATTAAAGGCACAGATGGCCAGGATAGGAAAGGGCACAATGATGGATTATTATGAAAATTAATACCTTCAATGTGGATGGATTGGGATGACCAGGGCAAATTAACAAGGCACCTAGCGATTTTTAATATCTGGCAATGAATCAGGCATGCTTGTCTGCTGTGCTGAATAACAAAAAAATAATAAAGCAGCTAGAAACAGGTAAAAATTGTTTTAAGTTAATTATGTAATCAGAATTTACTGTAAATAGCTCTGTATTATATTTGCTGCAGTTGGAACTTGACTGGACTTGAACAATTTAAATTAAAATGTTTAGATCTGAGAAAGGAAATAAAAAAAAACATTGAAGTGCATGTTAAGGTGAGGGAAATGCATTACTATGTTATTACATCTGCAGGATCATAAGATGAATTTCCAAGATTGTGGATGAATTCGGTAATAAGGTTGGGAGGGTGACCTAATGATTAAGGTGTTTGTCTTACAAACAAAAGGTACAGGGTTTGAGTCTCACAAGCGATAATCGGCTAAGCTTAAAATGGCTCGCAAGAGCAGTTAGCTTAGTACTAATCTATGAACCTATGAACCTATATGTAAAGCATTAAAACTATGGACGGTTGAATGCAGAAAACACATCTGGATTATCTAAAGTATGATGCATTAGTAAAGGGACACTGGTTATGTTGTGTCAGCTTCATTACCTGAGGTGAGTAGTAGTAGTAGCTTACAGATTTTATGCAAGTAGAAGTTTTGTGGTAGTGAAGAGCGATACAGTGGCAGGTTACCTGTGTGACCGCTTCGCTACACAGGGCCAGTAATCAAGGAGCCTCTATCCTCACCACTGATACCTGTGAGAGATGGCCACTAAAAACAGGAATGAATTTACACAATATTTTAAGATGCAGCTCTCTGTATCAAGCACAATTTCCCCCAAAAGCACACAGGGAACACTACCCAGACCTGGGACTGAACTATCTGTCTCTCCCGATCCAAAACAAGACTCACGCTGGAGCACTGTTGTCCCTGTTCCAAGTAGATGACACACCCACACCTGGGTATTTGACTTACACACACATGCTCTCGCTCTCTCTCTCTCCCGGGAAAGGCTGGCACAGATTTACTTGCTGTATCCATTCTGCCCAGACTACAAGGAAACCACACTGACACCAGTCAACTGCTCCAAAGCTCTTAGAAGGGTATCCAATTATACAGAGTAAAATCAATACTAATATAAATAGTAGAATGTAACCAAAGCAGCAAGACTTTTCAGAGTGGCCAAGGCATCACGAAAATAGGCACAAGTACTCTCAAAATGTTAAAAGTATTCTCAAAATGACCAGCCACAATGAAATGTATAAAAACATTTAATAATAAATAAAACAGAAATCATGAGAATACTAAATATCTAAGAATAAACACCAAAGTTTCGGTCACAGAAGAAATAAAAATAACAGGTCGACAGATTCAAATAGACACAGAAAAACAATACTTATCTCACTGCATTTCTTGATGGTCTAAAGCATAACATAAACAATACTTCCCAAAGGAAGAAGAAACTTAGATGAAAAAAAAAACAGGGTCTAATGGTCTTTAGCATATAGTTGAAGAAAGCCATCTGGACAAAGTCACTTTAGAAACAGGAAGGCCTTTTTTATTATCCGCATAGGAAAAAAAAAATCGTAGATTTCCTAAATTTTTTTGTTCTGTCCAAATAATATCTAAGCTGACGGGTGGGACAAAAAGACATTGTTCTTTTGTTCTGGCCTCTTAGGAATAAGGTTAAAAAAAATACAGAATGGATTGATTCAGTTTGTTTTGAAGCCGACCTTATGTAAAAATAGGGTATTAGTTCTCAAAGATACTCTGTCTTTGTGAAACCAAATACTGCTCTTTAGCTAACTTATTAATACAGCAAGGCAAGATTAGATGCTTACTTCCACAGGCAAGGTGATGAGCTTCCACATAAAACTGAAGTTAACCGTGATAACGGTCAAAGATTTTTATATCAGGTTGCAAAATAAATAAATAAATAAATAAATAACTAAATAAATAAAAACTGCTTTGCAAGTTCCATCCTCTCAGTGCTGGTTATATAATGACATCACATTTGATCACCCGACTCTAGTAGAATACACACACAGAGCTTTGCTAAGATCTGTTTCAGTAACTGAAAGCTACATAATTTCAAAAACTTCTACTCTTCTCTTCAGAATTTTTCTCTTCAGAATTTTGTTTAAACAATCAGTTGTAACACTACTGATACAATTTAACACAAGCATCTGTACAAGTCAGTGCGACAGTCAAAGGATGCAAAATTATTTACAAAACTCCAGCTAGCTATGTTGGCATATGTTCCACATGCACTGCCCTATTCTCCCTGACACAGATGGCAATACCTCACCCCCCCCCCCTTTGAAGACTCTAGATAGTTTTTCAAGTGACCCTGGAAAAAAGCTGCTTGAGAGAAATGGGCTAGTCTGGGAACACAGCATATATAACCTGTCTTGACAGTCCATCTGCTCTGGCATTGCTGACCCCACTATGGTGCTGTACTGTCATGTCATATGCCTGCAAACCCAAGGCTCCACCTTAATAACATGACACTTTGTTGGCTGACTATGTAGCCATGTTAAAGGATTGTGGTCTGTAACCACAGTGAATTTCCTTCCATACAGTTAAGGCAGAAGTTTCTGCAGTGCCCATACTATGGCTATACATTTTTTCCTACAGCTGCATTTAACATTCCTTCCCCCACCTCAAGATTTGAAGCATCCTCCTGCACAACAAATTATTTGCTGACATCTGGACTGGCTAACACAGGGGGTCCCTCCCAAAGCCCCTTTAAACTTCTGCAATGCCTGCTCACAGGTTGGGGTCCACTCTACCTTATCTGGCCTGTTTTTCCTTGTCACATCTGTGACGGGAGCAGCTACTGTACTATAATTGGGAACAAACTTTCTATAGTAACCCCCTGTCCCCAAGAACACTTTCACCTGCTTTTTGGTAACAGGAGCAGGCCACGCCTGAACAGCTTCCACTTTAGCAGGTTCTGGCCTAATCTTACCTAATCTCTATGACCCAGGTAGGAGACCTCTGCCATACTCACGTGACACTTACTGGGCTGAAATGGTCAACCCTGCACTTTGCAGTCTGCCCAGGACCTCGCTGAGGCTTCATTTTAACATGGTACAAGTTGTGCCCCACCTCCTGCCTAGCAGGTTTACCATGTAACTGACATTACTGACCCTCCTTACCACTTCAAAGGGTCCCTCCCAAGCTGCCTGTTATTGTCTGACAGGAATAAGCACCATAACCTGCTGTCCCACAGCATACTCAGGCTCACGCATTCCTGCCATCCCAGACCCTTTTCTGCTGCTGGGTTCCTGCCAGATTCTCTTGGGACAAGCCCATGAGCTCCCTAAGCCTTGTCCTGAGGTTTAGGACATATGCCACAACAGACTTCTTGTGAGATTCTCACACACCCTCTCACTCATCACAAATCAAATCTAAAGCCCCCCTTCATCCTATGCCCCTACAACAACTCAAAGGGTGAAAAACCTGTGGATTCCTGGGGTACCTCTCTGCATGCAAACAGTAGATGGGGTAAATATTTGTCTCACTCTCTCTGAAACTGGTCTGTAAATGCCCACTGGATGGTCTTTAGTGTAGAGTTTAACCTCTCCATGAGACCATTAGTTTGGGGATGGACTTTAGTTGCTTCACAACACTTACACAGACAAGCCAGCATGTCTGACATGAAATTGGCACATCTGTCAGTCAGTAATTCTTTCGGGAAACCTACCCTGCTGAAAACCTCTAACAAAGCATTTACCACTTTCACTGTCTTGAAGGAAGACACAGCCATCGCCTCAGGGCATCTAGTGGCAGAATCTACTACCACCAGGTTATACTTTTTCCCTGTGGAACTTGGGAGTACTCCAACACCCTACAAGATCTATAGCTACCCTCTGAAACAGCTCTTCAATCCCAGACAAAGGCAGCAATGGAACCTTGACCTTGCCCCTGCCTTGCCTACCTTTTTAGGGACTGCTCACAGGTCTTGCAGTACCCTGTTACATCCCTTGCAATCCCAGGCCAAAAGTTCTGCATAAGTCTCTTGGTATGCTTTATGCCCATATGACCTGCAAAAGGAATGTCATAGGCTTTGGCTAGAAGTGCCAGATGGTACGCTCTAGGCTCTATCAACTGCTGTATTACCTCATCCTCTAGCCCTCCCTCAGGGATACACTCTAAACCCTCTGTTCCAGTATACAGATTCCCCTTTTTCTTGAGCATCAGGAGTCTCCTTAGCTACCACCCTCAAGCCTCGTAAGGAAGGGTATGAAAGCTGAGGCTGTCTCAACTCTATTTTGTGACCCCTCCCAGCTCTCCCTTCCACAGGAAGCCTAGTATCTTCTGATAGCGATGCCTCACTGTTAGCCTGGGTACTACTACTCACCTCTGTCCTTGCAGTTACCCTCTCCACGGGAACAACTGTAACTACCAACAGCTGTGCCTCACTGTTAGCCTGGGTACTACTACTCACCTCTGTCCTTGCAGTTACCCTCTCCACGGGAACAACTGTAACTACCAACAGCGGTGCCTCACTGTTAGCCTGGGTACTACTACTCACCTCTGTCCTTGCAGTTACCCTCTCCACGGGAACAACTGTAACTACCAACAGCTGTGCCTCACTGTTAGCCTGGGTACTACTACTCACCTCTGTCCTTGCAGTTACCCTCTCCACGGGAACAACTGTAACTACCAACAGCTGTGGTTCGCTTTCAGGCTCACCGTAACAAGTTGGCTCCCTCCCTGAAATAGCCACATCACCAGCCCCAGCTTCATATATGGGGTGTGTCTGGATCTTCCCATGTTACCAGACCTACATGCCTGTCTCCAAGCCAGACTGCGTGTAACTGCATGCACAAAAGGTACAGCATTATCAAAATCATTCCTTATCAATATATCTGCAGGAATATCCTGAAAAACTACTCACTTGCCTCCTTTTCCACCTTCCCAGTAAATGTGAACCCTGGCCAGATGTACTTGGAATGGAATCCCTCCTGAAGTGCTGACTGGAGTGGACTGCCCAAACAAGTACTGCTCCTCTTTAACCACTGCAGGCTTCACAACAGTTATTATCTGAGGCTCTCTCTCTTAGTAGTGGCCTGTCTTCCATCCACTCAGATAGGATACAAACTCCAATGATAGTTTGGTACCCTGCTGTCTCCTGACAACCTACTACTGGCACGCTGTTACTCCCCACTTGCTGGCTCCCTTACCTTTTGTTTCCCACCTTGCTTCTGTGGACATTTGTACGTTACATGGGCTCTCTGGTTACATTTAAAACATCTAACCCCTGATCTTGTCAGTGTACCTGAACTAGCAGCAGCCCCTGTTACTGGTAGACTCTGTTGGGGTGATTTAGGCTGCTCACCATGGATACCCTTATATCCATGTGCAGCACTGGGTATCCCCCTTCTTGTGCAGTGGTGCCCTGCTTGCTAAGTAGGGATCCCCTTTTCTCCCCAGCTCATCTGCAGTTACAGTCTCGGTCTGCCAATCAGATTCTCATGTCCTCAGGCAAAGTACTAAGAGCTTGTTCCCTCACCAAAAGGTCTGCCAGTCTTTTGAAATTGGTAACCTGACACCCACTCACCCATGTATAAAAATAAGTGCTTAACTCAGCAATACAATCACATACACTTTCATCTGCCTTGCATCTATGCTCACAAAACTTTTTTTCTGTAAGCCTCAGGTGTTAGCTTATAACAGTTCAATAATAAGAGGTTATGTACTCACCATAACGTTCCATCTGAGTAGGTAGCTTCATTTGTCTGCCACCTGTAGGTCTTGGATCCGATATCGGATCCAAGCCGGCAACTTGTTTCAAGCTAATGGATCCGAGCTCCTAGCTCCTCCCCTCACCCATAATCCCCTGCTAATCCTCCATGACCTCAGATCAAGTTTGCCCCTCAATATATACCCAAAAAAAGGGTATCCAACTAAAAATAGATCCGAAGAAGGCCAGGGGGAAGGAGGGGGGGATGGTTGCAGACAAATGAAGCTACCTACTCAGATGGAACGTCATGGTGAGTACATAACTTCTTAATCTGAAGTAGGGAGTTCATTTGTCAGCAACCTGTGGGACAGAGTCCCCAGCTACCTGCACCTTGGGTGGCCATCATGGAAGGATATTGCGAAGCACCGCAGAGCCAAAGGATGCTCTCCCTCTAGAAATCACATCCAGTTTGTAGAGGTTAATAAAGGTATGAGATGAGGCCCAAGTGGCTGCCGAATAAATATCATCCAATGGAACTCTAGACTTGAAGGCTGCAGAAGTAGAGATGGAACGAGTGGAATGTGCACGAACTCCTTCCGGTGCGGGTCTTCCAGAGACTTGATACGCCCATAGGATACATTGAGAAATCCAGCATGATAAAGATACTTTTGAAATTGCTTTCCCCAAATTAAATTTGGCAAAGGAAATGAACAGCTGGTCGGATTGTCTATGACCAGCTGTTCTATGAGTATAAAAGCGAAGCTGCCTATGAACATCTGAGTGCAGCTTGTACTCTCCCTTATTCTGATATTTAGGGAAGAAAACCGGTAAATTTATGGATTGATTTATGTTGGTTTCCGATGCTATCTTGGGAAGAAAAGAAGGATTGATCCTGAGGTACACTCTGTCTGGGTGAAAGATCAAATAAGGAGGCTTCACAGAAAGAGCTTGAAGCTCCGAAACTCTTTTTGCTTAAGTGATGGCTACAAGGAATGCTGTTTTCCAAGACAAGAATTTGAGATCTACTGAAGCAGCGGGTTCAAAAGGTGGAGCAGTCAAGGCTTGAAGAACTGGTGAAAGATCCCATGGTGGTACGGCTTCTTTTATAGGGGGTCTAAGTAAGAAGGTGCCCTTGAGAAAGGTTTTACACAACTTGGCCGACATCAAAGGCCCTGTATCATGTCCCACATGGTAATGTGATATGGCTGCCAATTGCACTTTGACAGTTGAACAACTAGCGCCTTCCTGAAACAGTTCGGTTAGGAAGTCTAATATGGACGGAAGAGGAGCCGTAAAGGGATCTAGATCATGATGCTCCGCCCAGATGGTGAAACGTTTCCATTTACTGCTGTACACTTTCCTGGTGGAGGGCTTATGCGCTGCCACAAGGATGGCTTTGACTGGTGAAGAGATACCGGGAGTCCTAACTAGGAGTGGAACTGGAGCAACCAAGCTGTCAGTTTCAGATTGTCCAGGTTTGGGGTCGGTAAGTTCGACGGATGGGAGATGAGATCCGGACTGGGATCTAGAATCCAAGGAGGATTCACAAGGTGAGACCACAGGTAAGGGAACCAAATTTGCCGAGGTCAGAATGGGGCAATGAGGATCATCCTGCTCCCCAACCGCGAGGCTTTCTGTAAGAGTTGTAGCATCAGGGGTAGAGGAGGATAGGCATAAAGTAGACCGGGTGGCCAAGCATGCACCAGAGCGTCTCTTGGAGTTTCCCCTGGAGGGGGATTACAGCAAAGAAATTGCCGTATTTGGTGTTTGATGGAGACGCAAAAAGATCGCAGCAGGGTTGCCCCCATACTGCGAATATCTGCTTCGCTACTAGTGGATTGAGAGACCACTTGTATGGGTAAGAAGGGTGCGACTGAGTTTGTCCGCTAGGATGTTGGTCCGTCCCGGAATGTGCATTGCAATCAGAAAGCGGTTGGTGGAGATCGCCCATTCCCACACTCTCATGGCTTCGCGGCATAGAGGGTAAGATCTGGTTCCCCCCCGTTTGTTGATATACCAGACAACCGACATGTTGTCCGACTGAATTGCAATCGTTCCTATGGGGAGGAGATCCTGAAGTGCTTGCAACGTGAACAGCACCGCTCTCATCTCCAGAACGTTGATATGCAGGGAGGTCTCTGTCGTTCCACGTGCCTTGGACTGTCCTGCCTGAATAATGCCCCCCCACCCGAGGCGGGAGGCATCAGTGGTCACCGTGGCGAGGAGGGGAGAGCTGCAGAAGGGACGGGCCGTATGGAGGTCCGAGGCTTGGAGCCACCATAATAGAGCCTTCCTGCAAGCCTTGCTGATAGCAATGGGGTGGTGAAGAGGAAGGGATAGAAAAGACCATTGCACTAGAAGTGTCCATTGCAGTACCCGCATGTTCAGACGGGCGCATGGAAGGAGCGTAATCGCTGCCGCTATGGAGCCTAGTGCCCTCAGGACCAATTCCGCTGGTGCAGTCTCTGATTGCAGGATAGCCCGCACATGGAGTTGCAAATTCCAGATTCTCTTGGAAGTTAGAAAGGCTCGAAACTCTCTGGTGTCTATTCTGGCTCCTATGAATTCTATGACTTGTGTTGGGGCCAGAAGGGATTTGTCAGCATTGATAGTGATGCCTAACTGTGGGGCTAGGCAGAGAAAGAAATCTCTAGCTGAGCAAAGTAGATGCCTTGTTGGGGCGGTCAGGAGCCAGTCGTCCAGGTACAGAAAGACCTGTATTCCCTGGAGTCTCAGGTGGGCCACAATCACTGCTAATACCTTGGTGAACACCCTGGGGGCTGTAGTGAGGCCAAAGGGAAGGACCCTGAACTGGTAGTGACTGGCTCCCAGCTGGAAGCGGAGGAACCTCCTGGATAGTCTGTCCATTAGAATGTGGTAGTACGCATCCTTGAGGTCTATAGGGCACATCCAATTGTTCTCCCTTAGAAGGGGGAGAATAGACTGAAGAGTGACCATTCGGAATTTTTCCTTGGTTACTGACAGGTTCAAGCGGGAAAGGTCTAGGATCGGTCTCAAGTCCCCCGTCTTTTTTGGCACCAAAAAGAACCAGGAGTAGAACTCTAATCCGAGCTGGTCTTGGGGGACGGGCTGGATGGCTCTTTTTCTTAGCAGCTGCTGAATTTCTGCGGCTGCGGCCTCCCTCTGATCGGGTGGTACATCGGGGAGGTTTTTGAATTTGGGGACATGGAGTAATGGTATTTTGTACCCTCTGGATATAATGCAAAGCACCCAGCGGTCTGTCATGATGGACTCCCATGCCGCTAGGTGCTTCGAGAAGCACCCCCCCCCCCGACTGCCTCCAGAGTGGAGCAGCCGGGCAACCCTTCAGGGCTGATGCGTGGGCCGTTCAGAGAAAGGTTCTCTGAACCCGAAGTTTCTCGTAGCCCCTCTGCCCCTGGGACGGCATCCTCCCTGTTCTCCTCTGTCACGGAAGGACTGGTTGTCCGGAGCGGGTTGGGAATGTTGCGATTTCCGGAACCACATCTTCTTCTGACCCTATTGGTTCTTCGAAAAGGACCGCTGGGGAGCAGAGAAGCGGACTCAGACGGCAGACAACGTCTTCCCGTCTTTCTTGCTCTGGACAAGTGTCTCGCGAACCGTTTTGTCAAAAAGGGCAGAACCATCGAAAGGGGCGTTCGCAAAAGACGCTTTAAAAGGCTCCGCAAAGTCACAATGACGGAGCCAGGCCTGACGTCTCATGACTAGGCCTGCTCCGCTAGCCCTAGCAGCTCCCTCTGTGGCGTGGGACAATAGCCGCATAGAGGTATTTGAAATTGATCTCAGAGTGGCCATTCGGGTAGAGTTCAATTGTTTGTCATCCGCCGACATGGACTCGGGAGAGGAGGCAGCATATTCTTTGATAAGATCCCGCTGCATCCTGATGACATGTGCCATATAGTTCAGAGACCTTACCGAGAAGGTCGCTGAGCTAAAAACTTGCTTCCCTAAGCGGTCCATCGAGTGGGACTCCTTGCTCGGTGGATGGACTGAGGGGCTCTTCTGAGCCAATTCCCTCTTCGTGGCTGCCACCGTCAACATGGCATCTACGGGGGGGCCCTTACACTCCAGTGTGATCGGTCTGAGGGGGGGGAGGCTAAGTATTCTATCTGGGCGTTTTGGTATTGGCTCCACGGTGTCCGGATCCTTCCACGCCCTGGTGGTAATGAGGTCCACCAAGGGGTCTGCCGGAGGGGACACCCAAGAGGTAGACAGGCCTGCTTAGAATGCCTCCAGAAACATGGACTCGGAGGAAGACTTGGGGGCAGACCACCCACCTCTGATCCTCAGCATCTCCATGATGTCTCCAAAGGAGACATCCTCAGGGGGTGATCTTGGGGAGCCTTCCCCTTCCTCCAAGTCCGTTCCTCAGTTATTAAGGGGGGAGTCCACGTGCCCTCCTCTGCATTTATGCTTGCGGCGGGGCTGTCCAAGGAGGCCTCGCCAGCTACATCCTGTTCCAATGGAACCATCTGGGACATTGAAGCAGGCTGTCCCTTTGGCCAGGTGATGGAAGCCTGGCCCAGCAGAGAGGGAGTGCAGGTAGGAGCCGAGACAAGGACCGGGGTTCCGGATGCTCTCAACAGAGCCCTCTCCACTACATCAAAAGCCGAGGGGGAACCACTCTCTCTTGGATCCGAAAGTAGGTTCCCACTTGGATCCGATGAAGGGATCGGAACCGGCACAGAGACCATTGGATCCGAAGGACCAGTGCGCTCCGACCTGGACGGAGCCGAAGGCACACTGAATCCCTCGGATCCGAAGCTCGGGCCACGGCTCCGAGAGGTCGGATCAGACAGGCTCGAGGGCAGGGTCGGATCCGAAGTACCAAGTACTGTCGGCGCTGACCCACCCCCGGCTCCAACGCTGCTCGGCTCCGAATGCTCCGAACCCGGGTAGCGGGTCAGAGAAGGAGCAATAGGATAGAAAAAAGGTGTTGAGCTACCCCCCCGAAGGGGGGTGAGGCAAGAGCACTCCCATCTGCAGCTAGGCCTGGATGAACCTTCGCATCATCCGGTACAAGTCTGCATCGGACATACTAAATGTCGATCTCGAGGAAGTCACTGAGGCAGGCCTGGAATGCCGCCTCGATGGAGATCGGTCCTCCTCCTCCTCGGGCCCTGGGGAGAAACAAGGGGATCGGAGCCGAGGAGGAGACCTAGAAGCAGTGGAGGGAGAAGCCTGCTTAGCTGGTGGGGCCGAAACAGAGGTCTCGGCCCGCCGCTTGTGGTGCTTCTCCCTCCATTTCTCCCTCCTGGCCTCCCTGTCCTCCGACACTTTAGCGGGAGTTTGAGTCCCGGACGGAGGAAGGGGGGCAGGAATGGCAGCAACCACAGCCTGTGGTGGAGCCATGGGAGCAGCGGAGGCCGGAGCCGAATCCGGGTGTAAAAGTCCCACCAGGACCAGCTTCGACCTCTGCTCTTTCAGTGCCCTGGGGTTGAACGCTGCACAAATGGTACAGCCTGAGGTGAGGTGTTCAACCCCAAGGCACGACGAGTGTGGCCATCAGCCGGGGAGAGCTTATGGCCACACTCGGTACATTTAGAAAAAATGGCTTTTGGGGCCTCAGCCATACTTAAAGAAAAATAATGTAACACACATACACAGGCCCCAAAACACAACACACACACTCTAACGACCAGCGAAGGGAGGGAAAACTACTTAAAAGAAAATATATTACTCTAAGGGGTACCTAACACTTACACACAGAAGATTTTTGAGAAAAATTAAGAAAGTTGACAGAAAAAATAACAACTTAACTGCCAAGACTAGATGAGCTCGCAAGAATCCAGCTATCCACAAGCGCGGCAAACTAGCTCTGAGGTCATGGAGGCTTAGAAGGGGATTATGGGTGAAGGGAGGAGCTAGGAGCTTGGATCCATTAGCTTGAAACAAGTTGCCGGCTCGGATCCGATATCGGATCCAAGACCCACAGGTTGCTGACAAATGAACTCCCTACTTCAGATACATTGTTTCACTATCTTAGTTTAAACAAGCAGCATCAGACAGTTTAGAAACAGCAGCTACAGCTTTATCATGGAGTAAGGGAGTCAGGGACCATACCCAGAGCTCTTGGTCAACATTACACTGTTTCTATACTCTTTCACATATATAAGAATAAAACTAACAAAGTCATCCCCCTCTGCAAATTTTGGAAGAAATTTACTGACCTTTATTGCTTCTGGGATCTGGACATTCCCCTTTCCCAATTATCTCCATGACCCTGCTGAAGAGTTGACATCTCCCTCTCGTGTTGTCGCTGCTTTTTTCTTCAGCCTCAAACCACCGCAGTTGCTCATTTTCTTCGACCTCCCAATGTCACAGCCTCTCTTCGGTCTCCAGCTCATGCCGAAGCTGCTTCTCCTTTTCTTCAGCCTCCGAACATTGTAATCTCTCTTCTGTCTCCAAATGCCTCAGTTCGGTCTCAAGTTGACGCTGCTTTGCTTTTTCGTCAGCCTCCAAACATTTGGCCTCCGATTCAAGTCTAACTCCAGACGGATCTTTAAGTCCTCTGAGGAAAAGGTGACCTGTCCTGTTTCTGAAGACTGCACACCCCCAACACCAGACTGGTTGTCCTCCTGGCCACTGATCTGCTCTGTAACTGTGATTAAGGCTAAAATTGTTTCCTTTTTAGTGCAGTTAGCATGCACCAGGTCCTTTGGCTTTGCACACCTTTTGTCAGCTTACCATACACAATCCGCTGCGGACATCTTTGTCTGCTTTCTCTGACTAAACTAAACAAAAAGAAAACCGTTGTGAAAATGAAACTCTGTTTACCTTGTGACTATTGGGAGTACACACACACCTTCAGTGACAACTGCTTACAGGCTCTGAAGTTCAATTAATATCCCACTGCTCTGACACCAATATGCGATGGCCTCTCAACCATTGCCAATAATCACGGAGCTTCAAGCCTCACCACTGACACCGGTGAGAGACGGTCACTAACAGGAATGAATTTAAACAATATTTTAAGATTCAGCTCTTGGCATCAAGCACAAATTCCCCCAAAACACACAGGTAACATGCTCCAGACCTAGACTGGACCGTCTGTCTTCAGATCCCAAACAAGATTCACTTTGAAGCATTGTCACAGTTTAAAATAGCCAACACACCCAAATCTGGGTATTTCATTTACACATACACATGCATACAATCGCTCCTGGGAAAGACTGGCAAAGATTTACTAGCTGTATTCCTTCTGCCCAGACTATAAGGTAACCACACTGCCACCAGCCAACTACTCTCAAGCTCTTACAAGGGTATCCAATTATACAGAGTAAAAATCAATAAAGTAGAGAGTCATTTATCTGAAACGTCAATTATTTGAACTCAGCCTTCCAAAGTATTTGAGTAGGAAAAATCAAAGCCCGACTATATAAACGTTATATGTATTCGCTTGTGTGTGTTTTCTGAGCTTGTAGCCTGCTTGTGGGTGAAAAATATTCTTTACTTTCCACTGGAATCGTTGAATGGTTGAAAAGTGTACTCCATGTGTGTAGACAAAACAAGATTCTATAAGTTTTTTATCTGGTTCAGTTATATGCTTGATTATCCACACTAGACTAGGTCTAAGTTTGGATAATCAAGACTACTGTACTAATATAAATGGTAGAGTGCAACCAAATCAGTAAGGCTTTTTGGAGAGCAAAAGTGTTGCTAAAATAAGTATACGCAATCTCAATATGTTAAAAGTATTCTCTAAAAGCTCAGCCACAGTTTAAATCAGAGAAGAAACAAAAATAAATTTGGACAGACAAAACAGATGTAGAAAAAATAATTGCACTGCATTTCCTGACTGTCTAAAGAATAACTGTTCCCTAACTAACAATACAGGAAGGGAAGATGAGATGCTGAGAAGCTTACTTCCACATGGCAATGTGATAAGCTTCTAACTAAAACTGAACTCAACTGACATAGATCTTTATATCGGGTTCCAAAGAAAACAAAACGAAAAGCTGCTGTGCGAGTTCCATCCTCGCACTGCTGGTTATAGAATGACATCACATGTGATCACCTGAATCTGGTACAATACACACACAGAGCTTTGCCAAGATCTGTTGCAGTATCTGAAATTTGTAGATCAAAAACCTGTATTCTTCCCTTCCAGCAATCTTTGCTTAAACATGAACATTTAATCAGTTACACCACTGCTGGTAAATTTTTAACACAAGCATTTGTACGAGTCAGTGTTAATAGTCAAATGACACAAAATTATTTACAAAACTCCAGCTAGCTATGCTGGCATATGTTACAAATGCACTGTCCTATTCTCCGTGGCACAGATGGCAATACCTCACATCGTCACAACCTGTATTATAATTTAAAGCACAACCTTGCATCTTAAGACACCATAAAAGTATTTTGTAGAATGATGAGATAACGGCCCTCCAAAAACAGCACTGTTCTACAGATGGGAAATTGGAACGTGATACTGCAAGAAGACAGGGCCTAGGGTACATACACATGCAACATATATGAGTAATGGTTCGTACCACTGTTCAATCGAAGAACTGCACCTACTACTCGCAGTTAAATCAAGCTAATGAATAGATAGAGCTTGTACTTTAACAAGCTCTATATGCTCAGTAATAATACAGAGCTTCTCTCCCTGGGCCTCTGCTGAAGAAGTTTGTTTGACTAAACCCAGTAGGACAAACCCGTAAATAAAAGCAAAATAAATTAAGATTACACTTACTATTATCAGGCATGCTGCTTGGAGTATGCTGATTTTCTCCACTGTAGAAAGGCAGTGGAGACCAACCACACAACTGCTGAAGCAAGAGATTATTACCTGGTATAAATGGTTAAAGGCATTTAACACAGAGCTTGGCTTTCAGTTTGATAAAGGAAAAAGATCAGTTTTAAGGCCCATCTTAAAACAAATTAGACAGCATACTTCTAAGGGTTATGTACAGGTAAATAAATAAAAGCTGACAAGACTGCACTGCAGGTTTAATAAGGAACATAAAACAAAGAAAAAGGTGGAGTAGGTTAATAAAGAACTGAAGAAATCAGTCAATAAGAAATGGCATTTTTTTAGGTCAGTCATTAAAAGATAAATAATTTTACACGATGTTTACATAAGCAGCTAATCTATACATATTTGTGTCTTGTCAAAGCAATAACCACTGTGTGTTACCCTTTTACATAAGATTACAGGGCTAGTACTGAGGTGTACTTAGTTACCCATCCATTTATCTAGCCTGTGTTTGAAAAGAGTTAGGTAGGTATTTTAAGACAGAGTCGTCTTTTGTACAGGAAGTGAATTCTTTTAGAGAGGTATCCTGACAGCAGGTTCCTTTTATTTCACAGTGGAAGTTTAATTTGATTTAACTTTATTTATTGGGAAAGAAACAAAGAACAACCCGTAGGTAAAACCACTGATACAAATAAGCGGAGACCAATCCTTAGCTCGAACAGGACCAAATATAATTCACCTTCCACTTGTTGTAGGTTAAAAACTTTTGTTTTATTCACATAATCCACAAAAAACTAACTTCTGTTGCAATAACACACTCCAGGTTCACAAAAAACGAACTTCTGTTACAATAAGGCACTCCTGGTTAAGCGCTTTCATCTGAAGGACTCAGATTTCATCAGAACCAACTACCATACATATTAGCTTCCTTTTATGTGAAAACGTTTTGTCTATAGGGCTTTCTTAAAGGTACATATCTAGAGTGCTTAAATATCAAGAAAGGACAATCATAACTGCTTGTGCAAAAATACATAAATATAATAAATGTAAACTATGCAAAAAATGCAATAAATATCACAATAATGTAATAATGTGTTTAAATACATTGTTTTAAATTATTTAAAAATTTTCTTACAGATGTGAATATATACATTCAGATCCTAAAGTACTTAAAAATAGCATGTATTGTAAAAAATATATTTCAAAATATATTTAAAAAATGTTTAAATAAAAACTAACAATAAAGCTTAATCAATAAATCCTTGTACAGTCAAGAGTAATGAAACCTTAAATAAATGAGGGCCTGTATATAACTTAAGCCCTGTCCAGGCTTAAAAATGGCTTGATACTGATAAAATCATTTAAACCAGGTGCAGTGGTGGCATCACAAAATATCTGCCACTCACTTTCTTTATATGCTAACCATGTTTTCCAATTGCCACCATATGATATTGTTTCTACCTGGTCTATAATCATGAATTTAAAAGTGTGGTCATCTCCCTTCTCCAAAATATGCTTACTGAGAGCATTTTTGGTATCTTTCTTTTTAATTTTGTAAAGGTGTTCGTAAATTCTGGTCTTAAATTTCCTCTCTGTCTTGCCTATGTAATAGGCAGGACAGAGAGTGCAAGTGGCCAGGTATATGACCCTCTGACTATTACAATTTCCAGCCATACTTTTGCACCTGGTTCTCATCAAATTGTCAAGAGTGACCACACTTTTGTCATTGATATTCTTACACTGCTTGCAGGAACCGTTTTTCAGAACCTTTTTTCTTTTGTGTCCCACCTGCCACTTTAATTTCCAAAAGTTTTTTCAAATTAAGTGCAGTTTTGTAGACACAAATGGGGTTCTTGTCAAGATTTGTCAAATTAGTGTCAGGTGTATTTAATAATTCCCAATGCCTTTTTATAATTTCTTTTACCAAATTTGAAAAAGGACTAAATAAAATAATACATACTGTCCTGCTTGTTTGGGAATTTTTCTTTTTATTTTCTAATAAAACCTGACCTAACAAAGGTTTGTATTTCGTGCCCCATAGTTAGCCACATTTTCTACCATTTTCTTTGGATATTTTCTATCCAGAAACATCCTTGAAATATTTTCTATTTCCCTTTCCATGCTCTCCCTAGAGGAGCTCATCCTCACTGCACGAATAAACTGGCCCTTAATAACATTTTTAAACACATATTGTGGGTGGCAACTACTGAATTCAATATAATCATTAGAGAAGGTAGATTTTCTAAAAATTTTTGAAGTAAAACCATTTGTAGAGGAACTAATAAAGGTGTCTAAGTAAGGTATACCACTTTGTCTACCTTATATGTGAACTTTAAAAAATCCGTACTAGAGTTTATATAGTCCACAAAAAACCTAATATCTTCTGGGGGCCCCTTCCAGATGATGAACAAATCGTCCAGGTACCTGGAATAGAGGGATATGTGTTTGAAAAATTGACAAGGGAACAAAAACCTATTTTCCCATTCTAGCATGACCAGGTTTGCAAAAATGGGGGCACAAGATGCCCCCATAGCCACTCCCCTGGTCTGCCTGAAATATTCTCCATCATGAATGATGTAGTTGTGGTCAAGTATGAGCCCCATCATATCAATTATTACGCTGATTCTGTCCCAACTTAATTCTGAATATTTTTTCAAACTATGTTCAAAAAATTCCAACCCTGTAGAAGTAGGGATACATGAAAATAAATCTTTCACATCTATTGTTAGAAATGTGAGGTTACTAGACCAAACCTCGGGTGTAATTTTACTCAGAAATTCCCAAGAATCTTTTATTATATGGGGAACTTTGTTATATATATGTTTGGTCCATTGGTCAATGGAAACTCCCATGTTATAAGTCTTCGAGTGTGAACCAGAAATAATAGGTCTAAAGGGTGGGGTATCTATACATTTGTATATCTTGGGTATTCCAAAAATTCTAGCTAGCCTTGAATTTTCGGTACTCGTCCTCAAAAATTATAAAGTTCTTCAGTTATACGGTTATCTAACAAATATTCTTCTAATATTAAATCAATTCTGTGATGTCCAATATTTATCTGATTTATAGAAATTTCTTCATAGTTTTCTGAGTTGAACAAAATGTCCTGAATTGCCTTGCTGTAATTTTCTGAGTCAAAAATGACTATACCCCCTCCCTTGTCTGGTTTCATTAGTCTAATGTTCTTGTTATCGACCACATTTTTCAAACATTCTCTCTCCCCTCTAGTTAAATTGTCTTCAAAAGGGGCACTGGGTTTGTTTTTAGAGATAATACTTTTGTTTAATCTATATATGTCTCTACAAACCATTTTTTCAAATATTGCTACTTGGGGGTGAGTAATGGGTATATACGTACTCCTTCTCTTAAGACCAGGTAGAAACAATATCATATGGTGGCAATTGGAAAACATGGTTAGCATATAAAGAAAGTGAGTGGCAGATATTTTGTGATGCCACCACTGCACCTGGTTTAAATGATTTTATCAGTATCAAGCCATTTTTAAGCCTGGACAGGGCTTAAGTTATATACAGGCCCTCATTTATTTAAGGTTTCATTACTCTTGACTGTACAAGGATTTATTGATTAAGCTTTATTGTTAGTTTTTTTAAAATATATTTTGAAATATATTTTTTACAATACATGCTATTTTTAAGTACTTTAGGATCTGAATGTATATATTCACATCTGTAAGAAAATTTTTAAATAATTTAAAACAATGTATTTAAACACATTATTACATTATTGTGATATTTATTGCATTTTTTGCATAGTTTACATTTATTATATTTATGTATTTTTGCACAAGCAGTTATGATTGTCCTTTCTTGATATTTAAGCACTCTAGATATGTACCTTTAAGAAAGCCCTATAGACAAAACGTTTTTGGCGCCAATTTTCACATAAAAGGAAGCTAATATGTATGGTAGTTGGTTCTGATGAAATCTGAGTCCTTCAGATGAAAGCGCTTAACCAGGAGTGTCTTATTGTAACAGAAGTTCGTTTTTTGTGAACCTGGAGTGTGTTATTGCAACAGAAGTTCGTTTTTTGTGGATTATGTGAATAAAACAAAAGTTTTTAACCTACAAGAAGTGGAAGGTGAATTATATTTGGTCCTGTTCGAGCTAAGGATTGGTCTCCGCTTATTTGTATCAGTGGTTTTACCTACGGGTTGTTCTTTGTTTCTTACTCTGTTGTTGGAATGGCAGAGACCGGTTCTCCCACTGCTTCATTGAGCAGAACTGAATATACGGAGCTTCGGGCGGAAGTGACGTCACTGCAGGGTGACGTTAGTAGGCTCCTTGAGCTAGTGGGGAAGCTCACGGAAAGTTTTCAGAATGGAGGAGCTACGGAGATTTTAAAAAATAAATCAGTGACTGAACTACAGTCTTCACCGAGAGAAAACACTACGGATATTTTTGCCACTGACGAGGAAATCCCGAATGGACAGGGACAACGATACATTGCAAGACTGGACTTGGAAAATAAAGAGGCTGATATTAACCTTTCACCAGCAGGTGACTTTACTTTTGACTTAAGTTTATTGCAGCGCGATGAATTTTATAAATTGGGTGCAAAACCGAAAGTTAAAAAGTTTACTAAATCATATGCTGCAACTATGTCTAATGGTTTTTTGAACAAACAAGGTACTGAACATAGAGATTGTGAAACGAGTTTAAATTGCAAAAATAATTACAAACATGTTAATAAGCAAAGTATAAATGATGGAAATGACTGTTTAAATGATTTTTTAAACGATGAAAGTAATTATTTTTCAGAAACAAGTAAGGAAAGGAAAGTGTACCCCTCTGAATACATGAAAGACAAGATTACTGCTTTAGGCAAAAAACTCATTTTACTGAAATGTGCAAAGATTGATAATGCCTATTTGGGGAAGTGTTTAACCCTAGGCATTGTTCCATAAGGGATTAGATTTTTTAAATTACCACTTGGTTTAAAATATGAAGATGAAGTTAAGAGTGATTTTAACGAAATGTTTGATGAATTTGGTTTTTGCTTTATCAAGAAATTGATCAAGTATAACGATGGGAAAATTTCCCTTCTACTTAATGAAGTGGAAATATTGAATGAAGAAATAGTGAATAATAATAGATTTGATGAATGGCAAGAACTATACCAAAAGCAGTTTTTACATGCAGAAAATAAAGCTGGACACAGGTTTGTACAGGGAACACAAAGTATACACCTGGCCACGTCCATTAGAAGGTAGAAAACCTAACCAAGGACAGGAGTCTTTAGGTATGAATGTATATAATAGAAAGGAGAGGTTTGAAGAAAATTCAAATTTTCAGGGAGGGGAGACACCATCCTGCACCAAAACAATACCAGAGGAAATAGTAAAGGTTCAAAATGAAGGTATTAGTAAAGATGAAACTACAACTTGTCATCTCTTACTTCCAAAGAAAGATTTACAAACTCAAGACCCATTGGGTTGCATATAGAGAGACATGGCAGCCCAAGGGATGAACAGTAGTCCAATAGGGCAACTTAGTACACATACGGAAGTCATACACAATCAGGGTCCTTTAGTTCTTTCCTTTGCAGGTTTTAAAGTATACAATTATACTAACTTTTTTATTACAAATGAATTTTTTAATTTATTCAGCAAAGGGATGAAGTATATTCCATCAGCTAACTTTAAATTAGTAGACACAATAAAGGAAATTAAGCTTTTCTGTAGGAGAATCAATTTGACTATACAATTCAAAAGTAACCCTGACTTTGGAACTACATATAATGAAGAGAGACTTAAGAGAAGATATACCCATTACTCACCCCCAAGTAGCAATATTTGAAAAAATGGTTTGTAGAGACATATATAGATTAAACAAAAGTATTATCTCTAAAAACAAACCCAGTGCCCCTTTTGAAGACAATTTAACTAGAGGGGAGAGAGAATGTTTGAAAAATGTGGTCGATAAGAACATTAGACTAATGAAACCAGACAAGGGAGGGGGTATAGTCATTTTTGACTCAGAAAATTACAGCAAGGCAATTCAGGACATTTTGTTCAACTCAGAAAACTATGAAGAAATTTCTATAAATCAGATAAATATTGGACATCACAGAATTGATTTAATATTAGAAGAATATTTGTTAGATAACCGTATAACTGAAGAACTTTATAATTTTTTGAGGAACGAAAGTCAAGGCTAGCTAGAATTTTTGGAATACCCAAGATATACAAATGTATAGATACCCCACCCTTTAGACCTATTATTTCTGGTTCACACTCGAAGACTTATAACATGGGAGTTTCCATTGACCAATGGACCAAACATATATATAACAAAGTTCCCCATATAATAAAAGATTCTTGGGAATTTCTGAGTAAAATTACACCCGAGGTTTGGTCTAGTAACCTCACATTTCTAACAATAGATGTGAAAGATTTATTTTCATGTATCCCTACTTCTACAGGGTTGGAATTTTTTGAACATAGTTTGAAAAAATATTCAGAATTAAGTTGGGACAGAATCAGCTTAATAATTGATATGATGGGGCTCATACTTGACCACAACTACATCATTCATGATGGAGAATATTTCAGGCAGACCAGGGGAGTGGCTATGGGGCCATCTTGTGCACCCATTTTTGCAAACCTGGTCATGCTAGAATGGGAAAATAGGTTTTTGTTCCCTTGTCAATTTTTCAAACACATATCCCTCTATTCCAGGTACCTGGATGATTTGTTCATCATCTGGAAGGGGCCCCCAGAAGATATTAGGTTTTTTGTGGACTATATAAACTCTAGTACAGATTTTTTAAAGTTCACATATAAGGTAGACAAAGTGGGTATACCTTACTTAGACACCTTTATTAGTTCCTCTACAAATGGTTTTACTTCAAAAAATTTTAGAAAATCTACCTTCTCTAATGATTATATTGAATTCAGTAGTTGCCACCCACAATATGTGTTTAAAAATGTTATTAAGGGCCAGTTTATTCGTGCAGTGAGGATGAGCTCCTCTAGGGAGAGCATGGAAAGGGAAATAGAAAATATTTCAAGGATGTTTCTGGATAGAAAATATCCAAAGAAAATGGTAGAAAATGTGGCTAACTATGGGGCACGAAATACAAACCTTTGTTAGGTCAGGTTTTATTAGAAAATAAAAAGAAAAATTCCCAAACAAGCAGGACAGTATGTATTATTTTATTTAGTCCTTTTTCAAATTTGGTAAAATAAATTATAAAAAGGCATTGGGAATTATTAAATACACCTGACACTAATTTGACAAATCTTGACAAGAACCCCATTTGTGTCTACAAAACTGCACTTAATTTGAAAAAACTTTTGGAAGTTAAAGTGGCAGGTGGGACACAAAAGAAAAAAGAGGTTACGAAAAAATGCGGTTCTTGCAAGCAGTGTAAGTATCAATGACAAAAGTGTGGTCACTCTTGACAATTTGATGAGAACCAGGTGCAAAAGTATGGCTGGAAATTGTAATAGTCAGAGGGTCATATACCTGGCCACTTGCACTCTCTGTCCTGCCTATTACATAGGTTCATAGGTTCATACTAGGCTATCTGCCCGAGGGCATTTATAAGCCTAGCCCATTGTTTTGTGGCTTACGCCACCCCTTTAGTATGGGGAACTATACCCATTATTTTGCTGTGCCTCTGTCGAGCAGTGACACTGAGGTAATTCCTGGGGTATATCTGCGATCTCCCATCCATTGGTCAAGATTTCTCTTGAACAAGGCCAGCGAGAGTGCTCTCACATGTATTTTGTTCCACAGCATAGGAGTCTTTGGGTGATGAATCTATCCCTCCAGCGCTATCCCTCCGTCCTATTAATAGCTGTGTCGAGGTTTAAGTCTTGTGGCTCTGATGGATCTAGATTTTTTGAGGTGAAGCATATTCATCAAATCTGGGTTTGACATGGCCTTGTATGTTAGGCAAAGGTCACCTCTGAGCAAGCGGTAAGCGACTGAATAGAGCTGGAGTTCTTTCAGTCGGGCAGCATAGGACAGATTTTTGAGACCCTTTATCCTATAGGCAAGACAGAGAGGAAATTTAAGACCAGAATTTACGAACACCTTTACAAAATTAAAAAGAAAGATACCAAAAACGCTCTCAGTAAGCATATTTTGGAGAAGGGAGATGACCACACTTTTAAATTCATGATTATAGACCAGGTAGAAACAATATCATATGGTGGCAATTGGAAAACATGGTTAGCATATAAAGAAAGTGAGTGGCAGATATTTTGTGATGCCACCACTGCACCTGGTTTAAATGATTTTATCAGTATCAAGCCATTTTTAAGCCTGGACAGGGCTTAAGTTATATACAGGCCCTCATTTATTTAAGGTTTCATTACTCTTGACTGTACAAGGATTTATTGATTAAGCTTTATTGTTTAGTTTTTATAAAAATAAGCATTTTAAAATATATTTTGAAATATATTTTTACAATACATGCTATTTTTAAGTACTTTAGGATCTGAATGTATATATTCACATCTGTAAGAAAATTTTAAATAATTTAAAACAATGTATTTAAACACATTATTACATTATTGTGATATTTATTGCATTTTGCATAGTTTACATTTATTATATTTATGTATTTTTTGTCCTTTCTTGATATTTAAGCACTCTATATATGTACTTTTAGAAAAGCTATAGACAAAAAAGTTTTTTTTTAATTTTCAGCATAAAAGGAAGCTAATATGTATGGTAGTTTTGTTGAAGATGATCTCTGGTCAGCCTTGAGAAAGCAAACCAGGAGTGCCTTATTGTAACAGAAGTTTACTTTGTGAACCTGGAGTTGTGTGTTGTTGTAGAAGAGTTTGAAGTTGTTTTTGTGGATAAAACAAAAAAGTTTTTAACCTACAACAAGTGGAAGGTGAATTATATTTGGTCCTGTTCGAGCTAAGGATTGGTCTCCGCTTATTTATTGGGAAAGTCTGACTTGGAACAAGCCAATTTTCAGAGGAGGCCTGGGTAGAAACGCTCCAGACACAGGTCTGTAATGTGGTAGGAAATTGAAACACCCAGATAAAACCCACACAAATGCAGGGAGGACATGCAGACTCCGCACAGAAGGCACCCCACCGATAATCAAACTGGAGAAGCTCTTGTTGCGAGGCTACAATGCAAACTGTTGCACCACTGTGCCGTCCAAATCCAAATCTAAGTCTCTTGTAAGGTTGATTATGGGGGCAGATGTTTTGTGAATGTTTAAAGGTCGAGCAGGACAGGGTCATTTTAGATTTTGTAGACTAGTCAAAGGCTGCACAAATTTAAGTTGTTCGGAGGTCACAGAACTCAGGCCCTTAATTTTCTCAGTGAGGAAGCACTGGGGTTTCTCAAGTTGGATCATGTGTCTGGACAGTTATGTGCCAAAAGGACCATTATTTTCTATTATGGGTCTAGTAACGGAGACGTAGATAGAAATAACATTCCTGGACCAAAAAAGATATACCTTTAGTGCTGTGCTAAACATAATGGTTTTCAGACAGCCACCTAGAAAGTCTGTTTTGACATGGATAGCCCTTTCTTAGTCCCAGCTTAAGAGATACATAGCTGAGCATCTTTTGTTCACATTTCTAAAGACTGCAGAAATGTTATGGGTGAAGAAAGAAAAGTTGTGTAAAATCTTACCATAACCATAGATGTCCTTTTCCAAGTTGCAGTATTCTGCATATGGGTTTACCCTTCAATCTCACGTATTTACAGCCAGTATCCAAAAGCTTTCAGTCCCTCTGTGCTGCATCAGATGTGGACAAGTGTCCGTAGGCCATAAATGTGATGTTGGCAAGCACCAGCCCTCAGAACAGTAGCCCCAGTCGGAGCCAGTCCTGTAAGGGCAATGCCATATCATTGCCATCCAGAAAGGGAAGTACTTAGCTGACAAGAGGGGAAGAAGGGTGGGAAGGAATACTGCAACATGGGAATAGAAGGACATCTATGGTTATGGTAAGATTTTACACAACTTTTCTGTGTCTTCTATTCCCATGTTGCAGTATTCTGCACATGGGTGAGTGCCAAAGCTCATTGAGGTAAGGGTTGGTGGTCTAGAGGCAGACTCCAGGAATCCATGAAGGATAACCCTGGCGAACTCTGCCCTGGATCTGGAGATTAGGTCAAGCTTGTAGTGCTTGGTGAAGGTATGGACATAGGACCAAGTAGCGGCTTCCAGGATAGAAGAGGTATTCAAACCCCTTGAAGAAGGCTCCTGAAGATGCCATTGCTCTTGTGGAATGAGCTTTAACTGCACCTTGCATGGACTTACCATGGAACTGGTAGCAGAAGGTAATGGCTTTGGAGATCCAAGTAGAAATAGTCTGTATCCTTTAACCCCAGAGCTCTGAGGAAGGCAGTGAACAAGCAAAGAGTTGCTCAGTCTGTCTGATAGATTTGGTGTTGTGCAGGTAAAATCTGATTTGCCTGTGAACATCCAGGGAATGCAGCAATCTCTCACGGTCTCCTTGTGGGTTTGGGAAAAAAAAACAGGTAATTGTATGGCCTGATTAAGGGACAGGTCATTGACTACCTTGGGCAAGAAGAATGGATTTGTCCTAAGGGTAACCCTTGTCCTTGTGGAAAACTAGGAAGGGAGGAATATGTATAAGGGCTTAGAGTTCGGACACTCTCCTGGCTGATGTTAGGGTCACTAAAAGAACAGTTTTCCAGGTACAGTGCTTTAATGAGGCTTTGTTTGCTGGCTGAAAGGGAGGTAGCGTAAGCTTCTCTAGCATGTAGTTGAGGTCCCAAGGTGGGAGGATGGATTTCCTGGGGGACCTAGGGTGCAGTACCACCCTGAGGAAGAGTTTGCAAGGGAGTCTGGATGTTAATGGGGGATCCAAAGGCAGGCAAGCCGAGAGAGCAGAAAGATGGGCTTTGATGGATGAATAAGGCAGTCCAGACTGCAGTAGCTCACACAAATAAGACAGCACTAGAGGGGAGTTCGCTGAGAGGCGGATCCAGCTGTCACCAAATAGTGAATCATTTCCACTTGGAGAAAGATTTTCTAGCATTTAGTTTCCAGGCCTTCTGCAGGACATTAAGCACGTCCTTGTAACGGTATTTAAATGGGATCAGAATCCTATCAGCCACAGAGTAAGATGCAGCATCTACCACTGTGGATGGATTAGTGACCCCTTGTACTGTGTGAGGAGGTCCACTCTGGGGGGGGGGGGGGTGACTTGTGGTGAATGCCCTTGGACAAATGTAAGAGTAAGGGGAAAGTACAGTTGTCTACACTTACCATAAATGTAGATGTTAGTGTGTATTCACTGTTGCAGTCATTACATTTGGGTAATCTGCTGGCAGGTTGTCCACAGTCGTTCTGATTAACAAAGTCTTGGGTCCTGCGTTGGTTGCTGTCCCTTCTTCCATGACGTCAGCTCGTCAGGGGTATAAAACATGCAGCTGACATTACCTCAGTTTTTCTTGCCCCAGATGTCAGGTGCCCCCCCCCCCGAATGGGGAGCAAAATAAAATTTTAAAACACAAAAATATACCTCCAACCAAAAGCAAATACACCAAAAAGGCTTTTAAGCATAGTAACAGAAAGTAGAGGTATAGTCAGAGAAAAACAGGGGGCTGGAGGGAGGGTAACCAGGACTGCAACAGTGAATACACTCGAACATCTACATTTATGGTAAGTGTACACAACTGTACTATGTTCTTCGTGTTTCACTGTTGCAGTCATTACATTTGGGTAGATTCCCAAAGCCATGGTTGGGAGGATGGATTTATACAGCATTAGGACCAGCTATAAGACCCTGCAAGACAGCAGTGGCAAAGCCAGCTCTGGATTTAGAGAAAATTGGTAAATGATAATGTTTGGTGAAAGCATGAACTGAACTCCAGGTAGCAGCTTCTAGAATATCCCTGGTAGGAACACCTCAGAGAAAAGCTGCAGAAGTAGATGCAGCCCTGGTGGAATGAGATCTGATCCCCTGGGGGATAGGTTTTCCATGGTGCTTATAACAAAAATGAATACAATGGCTTATCCATTTAGAAATGGTTTGCTTTGAAATACCCTTCCCCTCTCCCCTTGCAGCAAATGCTACCAGCAGATCAGATTTTCTTCAAGATTTAGTCCTGTCCAAGTAGAATTTAGGTTGTCTGTGTACATCCAATGAATGCAGAATCTGCTCTCCCTTGTTCTGTGGATTGGGAAAGAAAGTTGGCAAATGAATGGACTGGTTAAGAGCCACACTGGATACCACCTTGGGCATGAAGGATGGATTGGTCCTGAGTGACACCCTGTCTGTATAAAAGATGATGAAAGGCTCCACTGCCATAAGGGCCTGTAATTCAGATATCCTTCTAGCTGAAACGATTGCTAAAAGGAAGGCTGTTTTCCAGGAAAGAAATTTTAAGTCTGCAGTTGCAGCTGGCTCAAAATGAGGTAGAGTGAGTTTCTCCAATACAAAATTAAAGGTCCCAGGCAGGGGATGGAGCTCTCCTGGGTGGTCTCAAGTTTTTGGTCCCTCTGAGATGCTGCTTTAGAAGAGGATGAGAGAAGAGAAGGGGGTCTGTGTTGTGAGATCTGATCCCCTGGGGGATAGGTTTTCCATGGTGCATATAGCAAAAATTAATGCAATGGCATTATCCATTTAGAAGTGGTTTGTTTTGAAATAGCCTTTCCCTCTGCCCCTGTAGCAAATGCTACCAGCAGTTGTTCAGATTTTCTTCGAGTTTTAGTCCTGTCCAAGTAGAATCTAAGTTGTCTGTGCACATCCAATGAATGCAGAATCCATTCCCCTTTGTTTCTGTGGACTGGGAAAGAAAGTTGGAAAATGAATGGACTGATTAAGAGCCACACTGGATACCACCTTGGGCATGAAGAATGGACTGGTAATGAGTGACACCCTGTCCGTATGAAAGATGATGAAAGGCTCCACGGCCATAAGGGCCTGTAACTCAGATATCCTTCTAGATGAAGTGATTGCTAGAAGGAAGGCTGTTTTCCAAGAAAGAAATTGTAAATCTGCAGTAGCAGCTGGCTCGAAAGGAGGTAGAGTGAGTTTCACCAATACAAAGTTAAGGTCCCAGGCAGGGGTTGGAGTTCTCCTGGGTGGTCTCAAGTTTTTGGCCCCTCTGAGGTACTGCTTGAGCAGAGGATGAGAGAAGAGGGGAGGTTCTGTGTTATAATGAGCTGAAATGGCTGAGGCGTGGATTTTAATGGAGGAAAAGGACTGGCCCTTGTGAAGCATCTCAGTTAACTATTGTAAAATCTGAGGTAAATTGGGCTCTGCTGTGTTCATTCCTTGAGATGGATTCCAAGCACAGAATCTTTTCCATTTGTCAGCATAAGATTTTCTAGTACTAGGTTTTCTCGCCTCCAAGATGACATCCATCACAGGTTTGCTGAGGTATGCTAAGGGTGAATTTAAGTGATTAGCCAAGCTGCAAGGTTCAATGTTGGAAGCTGATGGTGCAGAATCTGGTTCTCCTGCTGAGACAGTAAGGAAGGTGTCTGAGTCAGGTGCCATGGAGATATCTGTGACACTGCGCAGGAGGGGGTACCAGTGTTGGCGTGGCCAGTCTGGTGCAATCAAAATCATTCTTGGTTTATCCTGTTTGACTTTTAACAGAACTTTGCAGAGTAGAGGCAGATGGGGAAAGGTGTAGACTGATAGGTTTTTCCAGCTGAAGGACAGAGCATCCACTTTCCAGGCTGTTTTTTTGGAGAGTCCTTGTGCAAAAGTTGTCCAACGGGTAGTTCCGGGGGGAGGCAAATAGATCTATATCTGGGCTCCCTCATTTGCTTGTCAACATGTTGAAAATCCATGGTTCCAGTCTCCACTAGTGTGGGTCCATCAGGTTTCTGCTTCATCTGTCTGCCAGTGTATTTAATTTTCCTGGCAGGAATTGAGCTTGTAGGTGCACTTCGTAGCTCAAGGCCGTGTTCCACAATGCCATGGCTAGTCTGCAGAGGGGGTAGGAATGTGTACCCCCCCTGCTTGTTTATGTACCACATAACCATGGTGTTGTTCATCTTTACCATTAGTTGTCCTGGGAGAATGTAGTCCTTGAAGGCTGTCACAGCATTTTGTACAGCTAACATTTCTTTTTGATTGATAAGTAGGTGCATTTGATTTGGGTCCCAGTTGCCCTGAATGCACTTCCCCGCCAGGTGAGCCCCCCATGCATAGTCTGATGTGTCTGTAGTTAGGGTTTGGGTGGCAGGGGGTAGCATGAATGGCAGTCCCTTGTTTTGGTGGCAGGCCTCTGCCCACCATAGGAACTCCAGGCGTAGGCAAGGTATGTTTCCAGGCTATGACAATGTTGACTCCATAGACTTTTTAAGTACCACTGAAGTTTCTTCATATGCAGTCTCGCATATGGAGTTAAAAGAATGCAGGAGGCCATAAACCCCAAGGCTTGCAGTATTTGTCTTGCAGATAGAAGGGTTTTTGTGGCCACTTGTTTGAAGTAAGTTATCAAACGAATTTGCTTTTCTGGTGTGAGGAAAGCCATCTGGCCAGTTGTATTCAAGCTTGAACCCAGGAATGTAATCTGTTGAGAGGGTACCAGTTGTGATTTTTCGTTTATGGTGTTACCCTAGGCAAGTTAGAACCCTTTTTACAAACGCCAGATGATTTAGAAGTATGTCCTGGTTTTCTGCCTGAATTAGACAATCGTCCAGGTATGGATATAATTGAATATTTATTTGCCTGCAAAATGCAATTACTGGAGCCAGGCACTTTGTGAATATCCTGGGCGCAGTAGACAAGCCAAAGGGCAGTGCAGAGAACTGATAATGCAAGCAGCCTGCTTTGAAGCGTAGGTATCTTCTGCAAGATTCCTTGATTGGGATATGCAGGTAAGCTTCTTTTAGATCAAGAGTTGCCAACCAGGCATCTTTACCTAGCGTAGGAAATAACTGGTGAAGAGTCAGCATCGTGAATTTTGGAATGTCTAGAAAGGTGTTTAGAGCAGACAGGTCCAGAATTGGACACCATGATTTGCCTTTTCTGGGTACCAGGAAAAGTCTTGAATAGAAACCTTGTCCCTTTTCCTCTTCTGGTACAGGTTGAATAGCCTCCATGTTTAGGAGGGAAAGTACTTGTTTCTGAGCCTCTGCCCACTGATTTGGGGGCAGGTCTGTCCACCGGTTTGGTGTTGGCAGCGTGTGCAAATGAAATCTGTATCCCTGGGACACTATTTAAAACCCATTTGCCCTGGGTTATGAGATCCCATTTTTTTGCATGAAAAGCAATCTTTCCCCCCAAAGGGGTGGCTAAAAGGTAAGTGCTTGGTAATTTTAAAGGAAAGTCATTGAGACTGTTTACCATAGGGGGGGTGTCTTATTTCCAGATTTGGAAGTGGAGCCCCCCCCATTGCTTAGGTCTGAGTCTCCCCTGGGACTGATACCTGGTGCTTTTGGTGTGTCTGGATTTGGCTTGAGAGGATCTGGAAGGAGCTGGAAAGGACCAATTCTTGGTAGGCCAGTGCCAACTGAATCTTGGAGGTTGCACTTGTAAGAAATATTTTACAGTTTGCATAGATTTAGCTTGATCTTCCATCTTTTTAAAACTTTTTCAGCCTTATTGCCAAACAGGCGGTCCTGATTTAAAGGAGCATCCAACAATTTTGCTTTAACATGATCAGGCAGAGATTGCGCCTTAAGCCAAGCATGCCTTCTAAGCACAGACCCAGTAACAGCAGCCCTGCAAGAGGCCTCTAAAGAATCAAAACCACATTGCAAAGTATGTTTTCCAACTTGTTCAGCAGAATGCAATAAATCCTGTAAATCTTTATTTTCCACACAGTCAGAAATCAACATCATTTTCTGTTTAAGCAGTCCAGTAATATGCTGTTGATATTTTAACATATGAAATTGGCAGTTTAAAGCCCTGACAGCCAAGGTTGCAGAAGTATAAACCTTTTTACCCCATCTATCCAGCGCCCTGGAGTCTCTATCAGAAGGGGTAGGATTTTCAGCAGTAGAAGCCTTAATGCCCTTAGGGCCTTGAGAAATGGTTTTTGGATCTGCAACAGGATTTTTGAAAAGGAACTTTTAGGGCTCAGGAACCCTGTAGTATCGGTCAGGTTTACAAGGAGCTGGAGGCAGGGAATCAGAGGCCATACTGGACTCCGAAAACACATCAACAATGTCTAGAACAGTAGGTATAGCCAAAGGCCTATGTGCTGAGGTAAAAAGAAAATCCCTAAGCCTCTTTTGTGAATCAGAGAATTCCTGACTTTCCCAGTGGAAATGCTCCCTTAACATATGTAAAGTTTCACCAAAAGAAAAATCCTTAGGGGGGGGGGCAGGGGGAATGAAATCCTCTGCATCAGAATCCTCGTAAGTAGGTATGGACAAATCCAGGTCATTAGAAGAGGCAGAAGAAACAGAATCCTGATAAAGATGATTCATAGTCAAGCTCAGGCCTAGGCCTCTGTGAAGTGGAGGGTTGTCTACCCCTGATTAGAGTATTTAGATCTTCAGCCATTTTGATCATTTGTTTTTTAGGCATAGGGGCCTGAACATGTGGCCTGGGAGTCTTTTTTTTTTTTTTTTTTACATAGATCAAGATTTAGGCCTTATTATTGAAGATGGAGTTGGTTTGATATGCAAGTCTGTAGGCCTGAATACACCCTCAGAAGCCGGTGCCGGCACAGTGGCTCCGGACCCATCCAAGGTAGAGACATCAGCGGGTTCCATAGCTGAAGTATCTCGCGTCATACCGGACTCCGAATGGGTCTTGGTAGAGGTCTGAGAGTCAGAAGTAGCGGGTATCAGGGGCTGCGAAAGCGCCTACCTGAGTACCGGCGAACTGGCGACTGACTTAGGAGAAGCGTCGCCAGTTTTGGACCTCAATGGCCTGCCTCTGTCTTTATCTTTGCGTTTTTTCCGAAATTCCGGTAGTCTGATGGCTAACCGTCATTTCTGGATAATTAAACCAAGAACTGAAATATTTAGAAGCAAAAATGTACTGACGACGGATAGTGCGCTGATTAAATAAAGCACAAAACTGACAGCCAGGTACATAGTGGTCAGGGCCTAGGCAAGGAATACAGTACAGATGAAAATCTTTATGAGGTATTTGCTTTCCACAAGTAATGCAATTATTAACTTTTACTGACAACGGTAAGGAGCAAGAAAAAGGTTCCCCAACAGGGTACTTAGCTTTAAGTTGAAGACTTCGGTTCTGAAACCTGAAAATGAAAATTTCAGGAGTTGGTCGACCGGCACTTGCGAACTGCTTCTGCTTCGAGCACCGCACAGCAAGACAGACTGAGGTAATGATGTCGGCTGCATGTTTTATACCCCTGGCGATCTGACGTCATGGAAGAAGGGACAGCAACCGACAAAGGACCCAAGACTTTGTTAATCAGATGGACTGAGGGCAACCTGCCAGCAGATTACCCAAATGTAATGACTGCAACAATGAAACACGAAGAACATCCAGTGCTGTCTGGGATAGTAGGGAATTCACCAACAAGACTTTCGGGTTGCACTGATGAATTTTTTTGCAGGACCTTCTGAATGAGTGGGAAGGGGGGAATGCATATAGATATTTCCCCTTCCATGAAATTGAGAAGGCATCTGTTCCCGGTGCCTGTGGTTCGGGTGTCCTGGTGCAAAAGCTAGGAAGTTGCCTGTTGATGGTGGAGGCGAACAGGTCTACTTGAGGTATACCCCACCTGTGGACCAGATCCAGGAAGACATCTGTGCAACATCCATTCATGGCTGTTTGTGCTGGTTCTGCTCAAATAGTCTGCCTGTTTGTTGTGGAGGGAAGGAATGCAGGTCACCTAAAGGGAGACTCCCTGTGAGGTAGCCAATTCCCATACTAAAAAGGTCTAGCCTGTAGAGCAGATAGGACTTGGTCCCTCCGTGCTTGTAGATATACCACAGTACAGTGGTGTTGTCTGTGTCTATCAGAAGTGTCCGCTGTTGAAGGAAAGGTAGAAATGTCTGGAGGGCTAGAAGGATTGCCCTCATCTCTCTAGCATTGATGTGTTCTGATTTGAGGTGAATTGGCCACAAGCCCTGCACTTGTTGGTGTCCAAGGGTGGCTCCCCATCCCAGGTCTGAAGTGTGTGTGTGTGCATGACCTGAGTGGGTTGTGGTGGTTGGAGTGGAAGGCCTGGGTTGCGCTGCACCTGATCCCACCACCACAGTATTTCCTTTTTTAGGCAGGGTAGAAGGTGCACAACATGCTCCAGAGGCTGGTTGTGCTGCTTCTAGACTGAGTGGAGGTACCAGTGCAGCTTCCTCATATGTAGCCTCGCTAAAGGAAGCATGGGTATTGTGGCTGCCATGTAGCCCAGCAGCTTGAGGTACTGCCTTGCAGTCAAGCCCGCTGAGTGAAGTAGCAGGAGGAGATGTCCTGTCAAGCTCACCTTTGGAAGGGGTAGGTATGCCTCCATGAGATCTGAGCAGATTCGGCATGCAAGGAACACAATGACCTGTGCTGGTTGAAGATGGGATTTTGGCAGATTTATCTGAAATCTCAGGGATTGTAGTAGGGTTACCACAAAGTGGATGTGCCCCTGCAGTTTTTCTTAGCTGGCAGCCTGGATTAGCATGTCATCCAGGTACGGAAATATTTGTATTCCCCTTGTTCTGCAGTAAGCCACCACAGGTGCCAAGCATTTGGTAAAGACTCTGAGTGCAGTGGAAAGTCCAAAGGGCAAGGCAGAGAACTGCAAGTGAGAAGACCCCATCAAGAATCCTAAATATTTCCTGTGGGAGGGCCTGACTGGGATACGGAAATAAGCATCTTTTACCTCCAATGTAGCCAGGAATCCCCATGGGATAATCAGAAGGATAAGGGTTGGCAGGGTTAGCATTTTGAAGGTATGTATTTTTAGGAAGAGACTGAGGTAGGAGAGATCTAGGATGGGTCTTCATGACCCGTCCTTTCTGGGGACCAGGAAGAGCCTTGAATAGAAACCTCTTCTTTCTGCAGAGGAGGGGACTGACTCTACAGTGCCCTGGTCTAACAGTGTCTGGAGTACTGGTTGTAAGAGGTGCAACTGCTGCGTAGGAAGTCGAGGAACACCCCACCATGTGGAAGGGGAAAGCCAGGACATGAAGTAACTCTTTGGAGGATGGAAAGGACTCACTTGTCCGAGGTGAGACGATCCCAACGAGGGAGGAAATGGGAGAGGCTGGTGGACAGAGGTACAAAACGGTGGGGGGGGGGGGGACTGGCAGGTAGTCAGATGCAACCTGCCCTGTCTTGAAAGGAAGTCCTCTGGCTGGAGGTGGGGGTTGCTCTAGGTAGAGGAGGTTGTTTTCTGGTGGACTTACGAGGCCTTGGAGGAGGAGCGGGTCCGAAGTGCTTCCTAATAAACTGTTTTGGAAGGGTAGTTTCTGTGAAACTTGGGGACTGGTGAGACCAGTAAATGTTTAAGGTCCTGCACCTCTTTTTCCTTTCTGTTGCCGACATTTAAAGAGGTCTGCAACCTTAAAGCCGAAAAGTGCAGCACTGTCCAGGGGAGCATCAGTGAGCTTTGCCCTGAAGTCATCTGGCAGGATCTATAGGCAAAGCCAAGAGTATCTGCGTAGGGCAGATACTGATGCTGCTGACCTGGCTGAGGATTCAGCAGCATTATAGCTACATTTGGAGTGTCTGGTGACCTGGGATGAGACGGCCAGGAGAGAGTAAAAGTGATGCTTTGGCAGAGGAGTCAGGAATATCTGCCAAATGTTTAGTGGCAGATTGTAACAGAGACAAGGTGTACTTGGCCATGTCGGTCTCAGTTAGTGGATCTGAAAGCCAAGGTAGCAGAAGTATAAATCGTTTTGGCTAATCTTGCTGTCTTTGTCAGCTGGGAGAATGGTGGTAGTAGGCAAGAGTTTAGTGGCTTTGTCAGTGGCAACAGATATAGTGGCTAGGTCAGCCAGTGGGCAATTTATCAGATGCTTAGCAGTGTCAGGTACTTTGTATAGACTGTCAGGTTTACGTGGGGCAGGAGGCTGTGAATCAGAGTTCAGAAATGCAGAAGAAAAGGCATCTAGAAAGACAGGCAGGATGGGACGAACAGCAGATGGGCTAGGGATTTCCATTTGAATGAGGTTGTAGTACCTTTTTTTGTACCTCAGACATTTCTGAGGAATCCCATTTAAAGTGTTCCTTCATCCTGCTGTCTCACTGAAGGTAACATCCAACTGGAGAGTCAGGGTCCAGTGACTCTTCCTCGGGGGATCCGTACCCAAAGGGTGAAGAGAGTTGGGAGTTGTAGGAAAGAATAAAATCCAAATAGTTTTATTAAATCGTTTAATTAAACAACTTCCACAGTAAAACTTGTAAGCGCTTTCGTCCCAAATATGTGCTTACAAGGAACTTCATCAGATACATTAAAACCAATGCCTGGAAGTTACTTAAATATATTCAAAGAACATGATATCATATCCCCCCATATCAGTACCAATAATGCTACCCACATTGAACACACACCCCTAACATGTAACACACTATAAAGTTACACATTTCTAATGCAGTATATTCAATTTAAAAGTCAAAACTGTTCTATAAAAATAAACACACATGATCTTATTCAAACAAAAATATAAAAATAAACATATATGTGTTAATATGTATACTTGTGTGTAAAACCATGTTAAAATATCTAACTTATGAATTTATCTTTTAAGGGCTTTCGGTTTTAAAAGACTATTGATGGAAATGCTTTCATTCAAGCCTGGCCAGTATAGAGAATTCAAGCGTAATTGTCAACACAATTCTACTTTTTCTAAACTATATGGCCAAGCTCCCCCTCTTTCAGCTGGACATGAGGTTTCTAGAATGACCAACCTAAACATATGTCCTGAATTTAGCATGATGTTTAGCCAGTACATTGAACTCGTAACCGTCCCTAATATTCATTAGGTGCTCACCTATCCTATTTTTAAATTTACCTTCAGTCTTTCCTACGTAAAAAGCATGGACAGTTAACACAAAGCACAATGAACAACCCTTTCAGTATTACAACAGTATCTACCTTGTATTTTCACCCTCACGTCATTCACAATTACTTCATTAACCTCTAAGATTAAGGAGAGAACTTACAAGTCCCATGTATACATATACCCTAATCCAGATTGGGCCCGCTGATTTTCAAATAGATTTTTTAAATTAAACCCCTTCCTAAACACACAAATTGGTCTCTCACCTACATATTCTCTTAAGTCGCTATTGCCCCTCAATAAAATCCAATTTTTTTCAAGAATGTTTTTAATGAAATAGGAATCCTTGGAAAATGTGGTCAAGAAACTGGACTTGAAATGCATAACCTCTCTTTGGTGCAGGGTAATTGTGGGAGTACTGAGTGTCAAACTGGTGTCATCTAAAACATGGGTTGTGATGTTCATTTCTGCATCTGTAGTACTATTAGACCCCTTGGTGTGGGTGTTGGCACCTAAAATGAGTAAGAAATGCCTGTTTTGCCTTTAATAACTTCACTCCTGATCTCATCCAAAATATCATTTGGGTACCCTCTTTTAGAGAGCTATCTCTCAGCTTTTCACATTCCTTAATAAAACGGAGTGACCATGCAGGGCTGCTCTCACAAACCGACCTTTAATCACCACCCATTTTTGTGGACGGGGAAGGCAACTATCAAAATGCAAATGCCCATTGTGGACGCTAGAGGCTCAATAACCCACCCTTTGGCTAAGTTTCTAGATATACAATTGAAAAAATACATTGTTGAGGAACCATTCTTGTGTGTTGATTCTTAGGATTTTCTTAAGAAACTGGATCAAGTCACTTTTGATAGTCCATTCTTGTTCCTAACCGTGGACGTTAAAGACGAGTTGGGTGAGTTGCGGTTTTGTGGCTACTTGCATCCCAAAGGAATCCCACACAATAGGATCAACATGTACGAACAGCTTTTTAGATATGGTTCTTAAAAACAACTTTATATTATTTCAGAAGGAATACTATCTTCAAAACCAAGGTGTTGCGATGGGTTCAGCTCGTGGGGTCAATACGCAAACATAGTGATGCTAGAATGGGAAAGAAGATTTCTAATTAATTCATTGTTCTTCCCGTTTGCCACGTTTCCTTGACAATATTTTTATTTTATGGAATGGGCCTAAAACCAAATTGAATTATTTTTGGAATTCATTAATAGTACCACTCCATTTCTAAAATTCACTCACACCATCAGTGAATTTGAAATACCTTATTTAGATATTCTATTGAAAAAGGACTGCCAGAATAATAGATTTGTGGCTGAAATTTATCGCAAGGAAACATTCAGATAGTATCGTGCATTTTGATAGTTGCCATCCCCTTCCACAAAAATGGGCGGTGATTAAAGGTCAGTTTGAGAGAGCAGTCTGCGTGGTCACTCCATGGGACAGTTTCATTAAGGAATATGAAAAACCTGAGAGACATGTTCTCTAAAAGAGGGTACCCAAATAATCTTCTGGATGAGATCATGGGTGAAGTTATTATTAAAAGACAAAACAGGCATTTCTTACTCATTTTAGGTGCCAACAGTCACACTAAGGGGTCTAATAGTACTACAGATGCAGAAATGAATATCACAACCCATGGATGCAGAAATGAACATCACAACCCATGTTTTAGATAACACCAGTTTGACACCCAATACTCCCACAATTACCCCGCACCGAAGAGAGGTTATGCATTTCAAGTCCAGTTTCTTGACCACATTTTCCAATGATTCCTATTTCATTAAAAACATTCTTGAAAATTGGATTTTATTGAGGGGCAATAGAGACTTAAGAGGATATGCAGGTGAGAGACCAATTTGTGAGTTTAGGAAGGGGTTTAATTTAAAAAAATATATCTGAACATCAGCAGGCCCAATCTGGATTAGGGTATATGTATAAATGTGGGACTTGTAAGTTTTGCCCTTAATCTTAGAGGTTAATGAAGTAATTGTGAATGATGCGAGGGTGAAAATACAAGGTAGATACTGTTGTAATACTGAAAGGGTTGTTCATTGTGCTTTGTGTTAACTGTCCATTTACGTAGGAAAGGCCGAAGGTAAATTTAAAAATAGGATAGGTGAGCACCTAATGAATATTAGGGACGGTTACGAGTTCAATGCACTGGCCTAACACATCATGCTAAATTCAGGACATATGTTTAGGTTTGTCATTCTAGAAACCTTATGTCCATTTGAAAGAGGGGGAATTTGGCCATATAGTTTAGAAAAAGTAGAATTGTGTTGACAATTACGCTTGAATTCATTATACTGGCCAGGCTTAAATGAAAGCATTTCCATAAATAGTCTTTTAAAACCTAAAGTCCTTAAAAGATAAATTCATAAGTTAGATATTTTAACATGGTTTACACATAAGTATACATATTAACACATGTTTATTTTTATATTTTTGTTTGAATAAGATCATGTGTGTTTATTTTTATAGAACAGTTTTGACTTTTAAATTGAATATACTGCATTACAAATGTGTAACTTTATAGTGTGTTACATGTTAGGGGTGTGTGTTCAATGTGGGTAGCATTATTGGATACTGATCTGGGGGAATAGGATGTCATGTTCTTTGAATATATTTAAGTAACTTCCAGGCATTGGTTTTAATGTACCTGATGAAGCTCCTTTGTAAGCACATATATGGGATGAAAGTGCTTACTTGCTTTACTGTGGAAGTGGTTTAATAAAATAGTACAAAAAACCAGGAGTGCAAAGTGACAGAACAGGATCCACAGACTAATCTCCGTACTGAACCAAAACGCACAGCAAGCAGTATACACTTCACCAGGCTGAGCCAAAGGACAAAACAGGCAGTTTTCACTTCACCGATTAATAAATACAGTCTCACATATATAGGCACAAAGTAATCCTCAGTCGATGCAAAAGACAGATTTATTCAACAAATAAATAAGAAAAGGCAAGAGCTTTCACCCGACTGGGCTTCAAGCCAATATAAAACAACATTTTTAAAATAAACTATTTATATTTTGGAGAGCTGACATCATTTCCTGTATTCCAATTAATTATTCAACAATTAAAGAGCAAGTAGTTCTTGATCATTGCATACTCATTATTTAATATCATAAACAGTATAAGGCTAATCCAATACCTCTAAAAATATATTAAAAACATAACTAAAGATGCAAAACAATATTATTAAAATACATAAATAATGCAAACTTATGTACAAAATAAATAACACACACACATATATATATATATATATATATATATATATATATATATATATATATATATATATTAAAACTAAATCCTAATTCGCCTGCCTTTTAACATGGGTCTAACGGGTACTGTATCCTTCAGACCTGGCTCCTTATCTGCCCTCAACCTAGCAATCCATTTGGCTTCACACTGCAGTAAAATTGGTCACATCACCCCTTCTTATAGAGGTGAATTCACTTGTATAGCAAGAAACTTAAAAGCATGCTGTTCAGATGTCTCCATGAAATGCTTGGAAAGGGCATTCCTATCAGATCTAATACGAATGTTGTATACATGCTCTCTAACCTTGTCTCAAAGCCTTGTGTCTGTCTTGCCCACATAAAAAGCTGGGCAAGTCATACAGCGAGCTAAATAGACTATGTACTCCGTATTACAATTGGCCTCAGCATAAAAATGGAAGCACTGCTGACTTTCAGGGTGTACAAAAGTTGCAGTGCTATCTATAAAGCAACAAAAATGACATTTCCTACAAGGTCTAGTAATGGATTTAAACATATATATCATGATTATTTCCACTGGGGTAACAAAATCCTATGAAGGTTTATACGATTCTTATAAACAAACCTGGGCGTATCAACCACAATGTCACGAATCACCGGGTCAACAGTAAGAATACCCCAATGCTTAAAGTAGATATTTCTAATCTCATTAACATCCTGTGTATAATAGAGACCCTAGTACTATCCTTGAGTTTCATTGTTCTCTCCACTACACTGTCACTGTGTATTGTCATAGCATCCCTACTCATAAAATACGGTGCTGCCCGATCTCTCCTCAATGCGTCCACTCCACTGAAGCCTTCTCTAATCTCTTCTGTGCTATAAGCCCTATCAAGCAATTGGTCATGGAAATTTGTCAACTCATTATGAAAACCAAGTTCAGTAGGATTAAGGCGGGAAACCCGCCTGTCCTCTCACTATATTCCTAAAAACAAAGTTAGGATGCATGCTGCCCCTGTGTAATAAAGAATTTCTATAGCATGACTTACGATACACCCCCGTGTTCAATATATGTTATTTATTTTGTACATAACAGGTTTGAATTATGTATTTTAATAATATTGTTTTGCATCTTTAGTTTAGTTATTTTTAATATATTTTTAGAGGTATTGGATCAGCCTTATACTGTTTATGATGCTAAATAATGAGTATGCAATGATCAAGAACTACTTGCTCTTTAATTGTTGAATAATTAATTGGAAAAGTGTTGTTTTACATTGGCTTGAAGCCCAGTCGGGTGAAAGCGCTTGCCATTTCTTATTTATTTGTTGAATAAATCTATCTTTTGCATCGAATGAGGATTACTTTGTGCCTATATATGTGAGACTATTTATTAAATCGGTGAAGTGAAAACTGCCTGTTTTGTACTTTGGCTCAGCTTGAAGTGTATATTGCTTGCTGTGCATTTTGGTTCAGTACGGAGATTAGTCTATGTGGATCCTGTTCTGTCGCTTTGCACTCCTGTTTTTTTGTACTATTGTTTTCATATTTTTATACAGGAGTTCTCACATTTGGGTAGCAGTTTTTGATTTATTGGTTTAATAAAACGATTTGGATTTTGTTCCTTCTGTGAGCAGTTTTTACATTTTCCTGTTTTGGTACATTATCTTTGAGTTGTAGGAAAGAGATTCCTCAGAGGAATCTGAAAGGATGTCCTCTTCCCTGGTGCTGGATCTGTAGGCAGAGACCTAGGGCTCAGGAGAGGAAGAGAGACGGAGGCAGTAATAGCCGGTGTAGGCCTCAGTGCCATGAAGGTGCTTAAGAGACTCTGGCTGAATGCCTGCCAATCAGGCATGATCTCTGTAGAGGGGGAGATGCGTTTTATCTTTTCCCCTCTTAAGCAGGGCAGTGAACATCTGTCTGGAAACTGGCGACTGCAAGGGATCAGAAGACTTGGATGACTCCCCAGAAAATGCTGGTTCCCCCTCCCAGTGTCGGTTAGCAGTACTGGAATAGCCAATGTGGACATGGTCTTGCCTGCGGATGGTGCGCCATCCTTAGAAGTACCCGCGACCTCCGAAATGGTGGATCTGGAACTCGACCCTGTAAACCAGGCCTATGTCAGCCACAGGTTGGGAGTGGGCCGGAAGAGGTGCAGTAGTAGTTGAAGGCTGTAAGGTCTTGGCCTTCTTTTTTGGTGGTTTTGTGGGGACATCGAAGAGCCCCACATCCTAAGTCTAAGTAGATTCAGATGTTGGTTCTCGGGGTATAGGTTTAAGGCATGCAAGCAACTACGCAAAGTTTTTGGAATGAACACCTGGCAGATAGGGCAGGCCTTGCGGTCGTAAGATTTTCCCAAATAGAAAGGCACTTGTCGTGGGCGTCCTTTTGAGAGATCTGGCATCCACACTGACACTTACCCTTTCTGGATGACATTAACAAGCAATATTAAGAAGTTAGGACTGAAAAGGTCCCAAATGGCATACTTATCTGAACAAATACGTCAGCAGTAACAAACACCTGGCATACGACTGGCGGCTAAAAAGTTCTGAGGGCTGGTGCGTGTAGATATCTTTATGGCCCATAAACTCTCGTCCAAGTCTGACGCACCACAGAGAGACTGAAAGCTTTAGGATACTGGCCGTACATACGCAAGACTGAAGGGTAAAACCCATATGCAGAATGCTGCAACATGGGACTAGAAGGACATCTCATGGTCTACGATATTCACTAGATCCCCAACATTTTACGAAGGGGTGTCTACTACATAATGGGTGCTAAAATGTTCCCCAAAGGGCACAATACTACACTTTTTAGCATTTAGCTGTAGACCATGATCCTGGCACCAGCTATTTGTACAGATTAAACCCCTCATGGAGAAGCAGGGAGTGCACTGGACATTTAATGAAAGCACCATGTTTGCAATCATCTGCAAACTTGAGACAGCCAGTGACTGCTAACAGCAGTTTGGACACAGAGAAATGCCAAAATGGAAGCTGCCCAGTGCAGATAAAGTACAGTTTTGTACCTACCATAAATGTAGATGTCCGATAGGTATGCATCTGCAGTCATCACATATGGGTTGTCCTGCCTCAGGCAGCCCTTCGGTCGGCCGGACTCCAAAGTCTGGGTCCGGCGTCGGCTGATGTCGCCCCCTCCCCGACGTCAGAGCGCCTGGGGTATAAAAGCGTCAGCCGACGCCATCTTCCTCAGTTTTTCTTGCCCCAGATGCCAGATGCCCTCTAAGGAAGGCTAAATTTGGAGAAATGCAATAAATTCCAAACATGCACAAAAATATATACATATATAAAAACAAATACACCATAATAGATAGCCCCAGCTAGCTATGAGAGGGGAATGTACCCAATAAATACCACAGAGGGGAAGGAGGGAGGGTAAACCTGACTGCAGATGCATACCTATCGGACATCTACATTTATGGTAGGTACAAAACTGTACTATGTCCTTCAAGGATGCATCTGCAGTCATCACATATGGGTAGAATACCATAGCCAATCTGGGGGTGGAGGATCTATGAAAAGGATGGTGTAGCTAAAATGCCCTGCAGGACTGCCGTAGCAAAGCCTGCTCTGGATCTGGAATATAAAGGTAAGTTGTAATGCTTGGAAAATGTATGCACGGAGCTCCATGTAGCAGCTTCTAAAATGTCCTTGGTAGCCACCCCTCTTAAGAAGGCTGTGGAGGTGGCTGTGGCTCTGGTCGAATGAGGTCTGATGTTAGCTGGAACAGTTTTTCCATGAAAGGAGTAACGGAAACAAATGCAATTCCCTATCCATTTTGAAATTGTCTGCTTTGAAATTGCTTTTCCTTGTGCACCAGCAGCATATGCTACAAACAACTGGTCAGTTTTTCTGTAATTTTTAGTTCTGTCCAAGTAGTAGCGCAACTGTCTGTGTATGTCCAGGGTGTGCAGAAGCTTTTCCCCTTTGTTTTGTGGATTTGGAAAGAAGGTAGGCAGGTGAATAGCTTGGTTTAATGAGACCCTAGATACCACCTTTGGCATAAATGAAGGATTGGTTCTCAATGAGAGACTGTCTTGATGAAAAATAAGAAATGGCTGTACTGCCATGAGGGCCTGTAACTCAGATACTCTTCTTGCTGAGGTTATGGCCAGAAGGAAGGCAGTCTTCCAAGAGAGGAACTGTAGTTCTGCAGATGCTGCTGGTTCAAAGGGAGGCAGTGTTAGTTTTTCCAACACGAAGTTAAGGTCCCAAGTAGGCACTGGTGGTTTCCTTGGAGGATTGATGTTTTTAATTCCTCTTAGAAACATTCTTAGCAGAGGATGAGAGAAGACAGGTGGATCAGTATTGTACTCTGCTGAAATTGCTAAAGCATGAATTTTAATGGAAGAGTAAGACAGGCCATTGTGGAGCTTTTCTGCCAAATATTCCAGGATATGTGCGCCATGTTAATAACTGTTGCATCTAGGCCCTTTGAGGTGCTCCAGGTGTGAAATCTTTTCCATTTTGCTGAGTATGCCTTTCTTGTGGAAGGCCTGCGAGCTTCCATGATGATATCCTTCACTCTCTTGGATAGCTTATCCTGGTGATGAGTCAAGGTATTTTCCAGGCAGCTAGTTGTAATGTTTTCAGGTTGGAATGCAGAGTTTTGTAATTGTGGTGTGTCAGGAGAAGCGGCCATTGTGGCAGAAGCCATGGTTTTGTCCGTGACATGCTCTTTAGCAATGGGTACCAGTGCTGTCTTGGCCAGTCCGGAGCTATCAGAATCACTCTTGGCTGCTCTGCCCTGATCTTCAGAAAGACCTTGGTCATTAATGGAAGAGGTGGGAATGCATACAGTGCTAGAGTTCTCCAGCTGAAAGAGAGGGCGTCCACTTTCCATGCTTGTGGGTGGTATGTCCTTGAGCAGAATTTCTCCAGCTGATGATTGTGTGGGGAGGCAAAGAGGTTTATGTCCCGTCTCCCCCATGATTGTGTTATCTGATGGAAGATGTCTGGGTGCAGCATCCATTCGTGTGCATCCATGATGTTCCTGCTTAAGCTGTCTGACAGTATATTGTCCTTTCCTGGTACAAACTGGGATTGCAGCTGTATATTGAGAGTCAAGGAAAGTTCCCATAGGTTCATTGCCAGTCTGCAAAGAGGGTATGAATGGGTGCCTCCTTGCTTGTTTATGTACCACATAACCGTAGTGTTGTCTGTCCTTATTAGCAGGTGGCCTTGATGTAGAAATAACTTGAAGGCCTCAATTGCATGCATCACTGCCAGCATTTCCTTTTGATTTATGTGCATGCGTAGCTCCTTTTGTGACCATAGTCCTTGAATGCATCTTCCTTCCATGTGCGCTCCCCATCCGTGGTCTGAAGCGTCCGTTGTAATGGTTTGGCTGGCTATTGGTTTGCTGAAGGGCAAACCCGTTTGACTGGCTTGCTTGAGCCCACCACAGAAATTCCCTTTGAAGGCATGGAATGAGTGGTATCAAAGTTTCCAAGCTGTGACTGTGCTGAGTCCATAAACTCCTTAGGTACCATTGGAGTTTCCTCATATGTAGCCTTGCTTGAGGAATCAGAAGAATGCAAGAAGCCATGTAACCCAGGGCCTGCAGGATTTTCCTTGCAGTCAGCTGAGTTTGTCTCGACAGGTTTTTGAAGTAATCCGGTAGTTGGTTTTGTTTTTCTTCTGTGAGGAAAGCCAATAGGTGGTTGTGTCTAGATCCGCACCCAGAAAAGTTATTCTTTGGGATGGTACAAGTCTTGACTTGTGAATGTTGACTGTATATCCCAAGGCCTGAAGAAGACAGATGGCATAATTCAAGTGTTTTACCAAAATTTGTTGGCTGTCCGCTTGTATAAGGCAGTCGTCCAGATACGGGTATATTTGCATCCCCTGAAGTCTGCAGTGTGCAATTACTGATGCCAGGCATTTCGGGAATACTCTAGGCGCAGTAGATAAGCCAAAGGGCAATGCTGAGAATTGATAATGCTCTGAACCTGCAAGAAATCTGAGGTGTCTTCTGCAGCTTTGTCTGATAGGGACATGCAGGTATGCCTCCTTGAGGTCCAGAGTTACCAGCCAAGACCCCTTGCCCAGCATGGGAAGGAGTTGCTGTAGAGTCAGCATTTTGAATTTTGGCACAATGAGATAAGTATTTAGTGCAGACAAGTCGAGAATAGGCCTCCATTGCTTTTCTTTTCTTGGAACAAGGAAGAGTCTGGAATGAAATCCTTGGCCTTGTTCTGCGAGAGGAACCTTTTCTATTGCTTTCATTTGAACCTTTTCTATTGCTTTCATTTTCAATAAGTTGGAGATTTGTTTCAAAGCCTCTGCCCTTTGATTTGGTGGCAGGTCTGGCATGCCTTTTCTTTTCGGTAATGTGTGGAAATGGAACCTGTATCCTTTGTCTATTATTTGTAGTGTCCATTTGTCCCTTGTAATAATGTGCCAATTTTCTGAAAATAAGGAAAGCTTTCTGCCCAAGGGTGCTTCCAATTGAGCCCTGGTTGGCGGTGTCAAAGTAAAGTCACTGAGTCTGTCCTTGTGCAGCAGTTGTAGGCCCTGCACTACCTATCTGGTTGGGAGGCTGCCATTGACGTCCTCTGTAGGAGCCTCTAGCTTGCCCTCTACCTCTGGCACGCCTGTTCTTGCCTCCCTGAAATCTGTCTGTGTCTGGAAAGGACCAGTTCTTGGAAGGCCAATTTCTGCTGAATCTTGGTGGTTGGACTTGCATAAAATCTTTGACTGTTTGTAGAGATTTTGCCTTTTCTTCAAATTTCTTTAAGACCTCCTGAGCAGTGGAGCCAAATAACTTTTGCTTTTCCAGTGGAGCATCCAGAAGCTTTGCTTTAACATGGTCTGGCAGAGATTGTTCCTTCAGCCAAGCATGCCTACGTATGATTGCACCTGTCATAGCTGACCTACATGAAGCTTCCAATGCATCATAACCACACTGCAAGAAATGGTTGCTAACCTGTTGAGAGTTATGTACCAGATCCTGAAGTGATTTGCGATCTAGGGGTTCAGGTGAAGACAGCTTTTTATGCAATTCATCTAGCAAATATTCTTGGTACTGTATCATATGAAATTGGCAGTTTAAAGCCCTCAGAAAGGGTAGCAGAAGTATACACTTTTTTACCCCATCGCTCTAAAGCCCTGGACTCCCTTTCAGAGGGGAGTGGATTTTTTGTAGTGACAGCTGCAACCCCTTTAGGACCCTGGGAAATAGTTTCTGGATCAGCAGAGTGGGCCTTGTAAAGGAAAAGATGTTATTCTGGGACCCTGTAGTACCTATCGGGTTTGGCAGGAGCCGGAGGGAGAGTGTCAGGGGTTGTGCTAGATTCAGAGTACACATATCAATGACATTCAAAACAGGGGGAACAGCCAAAGGTCTATGCTGAGGCAAATGCAAGAAGGTCCTTAATCTCTTCCTGGAATCAGAGAATTCCTGGCCCTGCCATTGGAAATGCTCCCTCATAGTGTGCAGAGTTTCTCCAAAAGACAGTTCTTCAAGAGGGGAGGCCGAAGGGATAGATTCCTCTACATCTGAATCCTCGTAGGCCGAAAAAGCCCTCCTGGTAGTCCGAGAGGGCAGAGCCATCAGAGGCCTCATCTGAGGAGAGGGGATCAGAGGGCTCAACCCTGGGCCTTTTTTCTGTAGGAGGTTGAGAGCCCCAGTCCGGATGAGGCTGACAGCCCCTAATTAATGAAATAAGGTCCTCTGCTAGACTAAGGATCTGAGAACCTGTAGTGGGTCCCTGAGGGATAACCCTGGGAGGCATAGATTTAGAGTGTTTAGCAGCTTTAGCCCTAGAGAATGCCTTAATAGACATGGATGCAGGAGGCCTGGCCGCACCACGTGCTGGTGTAGTTTTGTCTAATGGAATGGCGTCGGAAGGTTCCTGGACACCAGATTCCAAAGGAGATTCAACAACCGAGACAGTAGTGGCCTCCGGGGCCGAGGTTGTCGGTTGTACGGTTATGGTGGACGGTAGTACCAAGGATTCGGTTTCAGCCGAAACCGAGACACTCGCGGTAGGCCTGGCCGTGGTTTCAGCTGAAACCGCGGACCGCGGGTGTCGGTCCTTGTCCTTCCGTTTCTTTATTAAATGTGAAGTCGGAGTCTCCGACGGCATTTTGTAAGCAAAACTAGCCCCAAAAAATTCCTCTGCAAACTCGAACCGACGTCTTAGAGTGCGTCGGTTGAAGGAAGCACAGGCGGAACAGGCCGAGACGTCGTGGTCTGGGCCTAGGCAAGGTAGGCAGTAAGAGTGGAAATCCTTATGAGGTACTTGTTTCCCACAAGTTAAGCAATTATTAATTTTATCTGACATCGGCTGAGGCAAGAAAGAGTCCCCAACGGGGTACTTAGCTTTTGAAGTCTTCGGTTTAGCTGAATTACAGGAGCTGGCCGACCAGCACTTGCGAACTGCTTCTGCTTCGGGCACCACACGGCAAGAAAGACTGAGGAAGATGGCGTCGGCTGACGCTTTTATACCCCAGGCTCTGGCGCCGGGAAGGGCGACATCAGCCGATGCCGGACCCAGACTTTGGAATCCGGCCGACCGAAGGGCTGCCTGAGGCAGGACAACCCATATGTAATGACTGCAGATGCATCCTTGAAGGACATCTAGGGAATCCTAAAAGGAAAATCCCTGGAATGTGCTACCCCAATCCTCGTCTGAAGGGTTCTGTGAGCTACTATGCTAGGCAGCAGGTTACAACAGGATAGCTTGAGAGCTGTCTACAATATAGAGTATGGAATGGTATCAGAGATTGATGGCATGATTCAAAATAAATTCTTAAGCAATCTTTGGGCATGAATGAGGGATTTGTTCATAGGTGTATACTAGGCTAATGACCACTAGGGCCCTTATAGGTCCATAGGTGTATACTAGGCTAATGCCCACTAGGGCCCCTATAGGTTCATAGATGTATACTAGACTAATGACCACTAGAGCCCTTATAGGTTCCTAGGTGTACACTAGGCTAATGACCACTAGGGCCCTTATAGGTTCATAGGTGTATACAAGGCTAATGACCACTAGGACCCTTATAGGTTTCTAGGGGTATACTAGGCTAATGACCACTAGGGCCCTTATGAGCCTAGCCATGCAACTCAAATGTGACCCACAAATTTGACTTGTATAGGGAGTATTTTACTGATTGCCTCTGTCCATCAGAGATATAGAAACCAGACCAGACTTTCCAATTACATTTGCCCAAGTTGCACTTACAGTTAGAGAGGAACTCTGCTTTACATGGATGAGGAGCATATAGCAGTGAATAGGAATTATCTGAGAAACATCTCTCTCTCCCAAACATGTCCCACTTAAAGTTGCAAGCTAAATTTAGATCTTTTGATATACTAGTTCTGATGATGTTTTGCGGATGTGCAAAAGGTTAATCAAAACAGGGTCCAGAGCTGTCTTGTACACAAGTCAAAGATCGCTTCTCAAAAGTATGCAAGATACAGAGAAAAAAAAAAGGCTTTGAGGTGATCAGCATAGGGCATTGTGTTTACTCCCTGTATTCATTTTGTAAGGAACCTTTGTGCACATTCTAGTTGCTGCATGCCAAAGGGAGTGTTATGCACTATGATGGGTCTGACAAGGGCAGTGTACAGTGGTGTGATGACCTCTTTGGACTTACATGCCATGCCCTTGCATAAAAGTTCAGAAACAAAGGAAGATGTTCTTACTTCCCTGGGCACATGTTGGCTGAAGACTGTCACTGTCTACATGAGCATCCAGATCCCTGACAAGTAATCAACTTTTAGGGATGTTTTATTGAAGTACTTACCCATGGTGGCAGACTTCCCAAAGCATACTGTAATGCATTTCTTACAAATTAATTTATGGTTACTTGGCTAACTACCCGGGGGCCCTTTCTTTGACTAGCCATGTTTTTCTGAAAGAATAATGATGTCCTGTATCCAAACATAACACTGAGGGCCAAGCATTTACAAGCTATCTCTAACCATACAGGACATGATTGCCAGACTCTTGTGTACATTTCCTATTACTCATCCACTGGTCAAGTTGCACTTAAATTGGGTCAAAGACAAACTAGACTTCACATGGATGGGAAAGTCTGTTCTACAGGAGGGGCAGTCTCTGGCACACATCTCCAGCATGTTCCATTTAAGTCACAGAGAAAATTCAGTCCTTACACATTGCACTTTTGGTACTGTTTGACTTACGAATATGCCAGACATTCATAAATGTGGAGTTTGCAGATGTCATATTAGCCAGGCACAGATCATCCCTCAGCAATCTATAGGAAAGTGAGCAGAGGGATAAGGCTTTAAAGTGCTCTGCATAAGGCAGGTTTTATGCAAGGAACTGGTGGTCGCTCTAGCTGCTGCACATGGCTGGTGAGGTACATACCGAAGGAAGTGCTCTACTCTACTCTGACTGGAATGATAAGGGCATAGTTCAATGGGATAATCACCTCTTTGGACCTAGATGCAATGCCCTTACTTACAAATTGCACAACATAAAAGGATGTCCTCACCACTGTGACCACATGGTGGTTGACGGTAAGGCTACTATTTACATGTGTTTCCAGATCTGATCCCTGATGACTGTGTTGACTCTTAAGGTGTACTATCAACTGGTAATTGGCCAGGATGGCTAATTTCCCAAAGGGTACAATTATGCTTTTCTTAGCACCGAGTTTAAGGCCATGGCTTTGACACCATTTGTTAGTCAGAGATAGACCTTCGTGAAGAAAGTACAGTTTTGTACCTACCATAAATGTAGATGTCCGATAGGTATGCATCTGCAGTCATCACATATGGGTTGTCCTGCCTCAGGCAGCCTTGATTGGCGGATTCCAAAGTCTGGGTCCCGGCCGGCTGATGTCGCCTTCCCGTCACAGCGTCTGGGGTATAAAAGCGTCAGCCGCCATCTTCCTCAGTTTTCTTGCCCCAGATGCCAGGTGCCCTCTAGGAAGGCTAAATTTGGAAAATAAGCAATAAAAAATCCAAACATTTGCAAAAATATATGTATGCAAAAACAAATACACCATAATAGATCCCCCCAGCTAGCTAATAGAGAGGCAAGCACCCTAGGAATACCACAGAGGGGAAGGAGGGAGGGTAAACCTGACTGCAGATGCATACCTATCGGACATCTACATTTATGGTAGGTACAAAACTGTACTATGTCCTTCAAGGATGCATCTGCAGTCATCACATATGGGTAGAATACCATAGCCAATCTGGGGGTGGAGGTACTAGGAAAAGGATGGTGTAGCCAAGATACCCTGCAGGACAGCCGTAGCAAAACCTGCTCTGGATCTGGAATATAAAGGTAAATTGTAATGCTTGGCAAATGTATGCACAGAGCTCCATGTGGCAGCTTCTAAAATGTCTTTTGTAGCCACCCCTCTTAAGAAGGCTGTGGAGGTGGCTGTGGCTCTCGTAGAATGAGGTCTAATGTTAGCTGGTACAGTCTTTCCATGAAAAGAGTAGCAAAAGCGGATGCAATTTCCTATCCATTTTGAAATTGTCTGTTTGGAAATTGCTTTTCCTTGAGTACCAGCAGCATATGCTACCAGCAGCTGGTCAGTTCTCCTGAAACCTTTAGTTCTGTCCAAGTAGTAGCTCAACTGTCTGTGAATGTCCAGGGTGTGCAGCAGTTTCTCCCCTTTGTTTTGTGGATTTGGGAAGAAGGTAGGCAAGTGAATGGCTTGATTCAATGAAACCCTGGATACCACCTTTGGCATAAAAGTAGGATTAGTTCTTAATGAAACTCTGTCCTGGTGAAAAATAATAAATGGCTGAACTGCCATCAGGGCCTGCAATTCCGAAACCCTTCTTGCTGAGGTTATTGCCAGAAGGAAAGCAGTCTTCCATGAAAGGTACTGTAGATCTGCTGGTACAAATGGAGGCAGTGTTAGTTTTTCCAACACGTAGTTAAGGTCCCATGCAGGTAGAGGTGGTTTCCTAGGAGGTTTGATGTTTTTAATTCCTCTTAGAAACTGTCTTAGGAGAGGATGAGAAAAGACAGGTGGATCAGTATTGTACTCAGCTGAAATTGCTCAAGCATGAATCTTTTAGTTATGTACTCACCATAACTTCAGATGTTTGGGATCCATCTCGCCTACATTCTGACTGATGGGTTCGGAGCCGATCCCTCGGCTCCGACTCGGCACGCTTATGCTATAGAGCGAGGCCTCTTATTGGCTGAGCTATCTTTATCCCAGGATGCACCACCACTAATCCCCCAGATCTTGTTTGTCCGCATTCATGCACACATGCATAACTTGATTATATAACATTGTTAGACGTTTCAAGATGAAACAACAGGATTCTGACCTTCTGGTATCCTCTGATCTCCAAGGAAGGGGGAAGGAGGGTGGTTATTAGGAATGTAGAGATGGATCCCAAACATCTGAAGTTATGGTGAGTACATAACTAAAAGATGTTATGTGATCTATCTGCCTACATTCTGACTGATGGGACAGCGTCCTAGCACCTAAATCCCGGGTGGCTCATTGGAAAACGCTCCTGAGCACTGTGGAACCAAATGAAGCTCGTCCTCTAGATGCCACATCTAATTTGTAGTGAGAAATGAAGGTATGCGGGAAAGACCATGTAGCCGCAGCACAAATGTCACTAATAGCAAGCTTAGAATGAAATGCTACCGAAGTAGCCATAGCCCTTGTAGAATGAGCCTTGACAGAGGTGGAAAGCTCCTTGTTAGAAAAAACATAAGCTTGAGTAATACAGTCCCTGATCCATTTGGCAATAGTGACCTTTGTGACGGCGTTGCCCAATTTGTTTTCTGCAAAGGACACAAACAACTGATCTGTCTTCCTTGATTGTTTGGTCCTATCTAAATAAAAACGTAACTGCCTGTGAACATCTAGTGTGTGGAAAATAAATTCCGCTTTACTGGAGTATTTTGGGAAAAAAACTGGGAGCTCTAATGACTGTTGCAAGCATAAAGTAGAACAGACTTTAGGAATAAAAGAAGGATTTGGTCTGAGGGAAACTCTGTCTGTATGAAAAACCAAATACGGAGGTTTTACTGACAAAGCTTGAAGTTCTGAAACCCTTCTGGCTGAAGTAATTGCCACTAGGAAAGCTGTCTTCCATGATAGAAACTTTAAATCACAGGTAGCTGCCGGTTCAAAGGGGGAAGAAGTCAAGGCACGTAATACTATATCGAGATCCCATGGAGGTGCAGGATGAGAAACTGGAGGTCTTAATAGAGCAGTACCTTTCAAGAAGGTCTTACACAACCTGTTGCTCATTAATGGTGGGTCTATGGATTCATGAAAATTAGAAATTGCTGCCAATTGTACTTTGATGGTAGAAACAGAAGAGCCTTGGTTGAAAAGAGAGGTTAGGAACTTGAGTACTTCTGCTACGGGGGTTGAAACAGGGTCCAGGCCCCGGAGTTGAGCCCATATATCAAATCTTTTCCATTTGCTAGAATAAAGTTTCTTCGTAGCCGACTTGTGGGCTGAAGACAATATGTGCACTACATCTGGGTCTAGTGCATGTCTCCTGACTATGGTTGGAAGAGGAGGAGCCAGGCCGTCAATCTTAATGTGTGTAGGGACTGGTGTAGTAGTCCCGACTGATGAATCAGTAGGTCTGGGACCTGGTCCAGGAACCATGGACCTTCCAGAGCATGTTTCCGAAGATAGGGAAACCAGACTTGACGAGGCCAGTAAGGAGCAATTAAGATCATCTTGCTCCCTAAGAGAAGCCTTCTGAATTACCTTGGGTAGGAGAGGAACTGGAGGGAAGGCATAAAGCAGGCGGTGGGCCAAGGATGGACTAAGCGTCCATAGGGCTCTTCCCGAGCCGGGTTAGGGAGAAAAATCTTTGCACTTCGCATTTAGAGGAGTCGCGAAGAGGTCGCAGCACGGAACTCCCCATTCGCTGAAAATCTGTCTTGTAATACTCATGTTCAGAGACCACTCGTGAGGAGAGAGGATGGTCCTGCTCAACCTGTCGGCTATGACATTGGATTTGCCCGGTATGTGAGTAGCCACTAGGAAGCGTTTGGTTGAGATTGCCCATTCCCAGACCCTCATCACTTCTCTGCAAAGAGGATAGGATCTGGTCCCTCCCTGTTTGTTCAGGTACCAGACAACTGACATGTTGTCCGAGTGAACAGCAATTACGCCCTGAGGGAGGTAACAGTGAAGGGCTTGAAGGGACAGGAGTACTGCTCTCATCTCTAAGATGTTGATGTGGAGAGAGGTCTCTTCCGGATGCCATTTGCCTTGGACTGACCTGCCCAGGGAATGCCCCCCCCCCACCCCGTCTGGGAGGCGTCCGTGGTCAAAGTGGCCGCCGGAGGAGGAAGAACAAAGGGTCGTCCCTGATCCAAATTGGAAGACACTAGCCACCAGCGAAGGTCCCGTCTGCAAGATTCTGTGATCCATATTAGATAATTGAGAGGAAGTTCCTGAAAGGACCACTGAGTTGAAAGAAGCCACTGGAGGATTCTCATGTGTAACCTTGCCAAGGGAACTAGCAGAACTGTGGCAGACATCGATCCCAATAGTTGCATGACCATTCTGGCTGGGGCTTTGGACCTGGGGAGTAAGGCTCGAACCTGATTTTGTATGATCTGAATTCTGTCTGCAGGTAGATACACCCGCATCTGGTTTGAATCTATCTCTGCTCCTATGAATCTTAATCTTTGAGATGGCCGTAACACAGACTTTGGCCAATTGAAGGTAATTCCGAGGGAATTGCCCAGTGATGTTGTGGCTTGCAGGCTCCATAGAAGTAGATGCTTGGAGGTGGCAGTTAGAAGCCAGTCGTCTTGGTACGGAAACACCTGGAATCCTAGACTCCTCAAGTGAGCAGTCACTACTGCCAAGCATTTGGTGAACACCCTGGGGGCTGTGGTGAGACCAAAGGGCAGCGCACGGAACTGAAAATGACTGCTTCCTAGGCTGAAGCGCAAGTGTCTCCTGGACATTTGATGTATTTTGATATGGTAATACGCGTCCTTGAGGTCTATGGAGCACATCCAAACACCTTTCTCCAACAACAGGAGAATGGTTTGTAAAGTGACCATTCGGAACATGGACTTCTTGACTGAACGGTTTAGGTTGCTTAGGTCCAAAATGGGCCTCAAGTCCCCGGTCTTTTTTGGCACTAAAAAGAATCTTGAGTAAGTCCCTAATCCGACCTGGTCTGCGGGGACCGGTTGGATGGATCCTTTTTGCAGCAGTTTTGAAATTTCTATGGCTGCGGTATCCCGTTGACCGGGTGGCGGGTCCGGGATTCTTTTGGACTGAGGGGGGGGACGACAGAATGGGATGGAGTAACCTCCGGCGTTAATTCGAAGCACCCATCGGTCCTGAGTGATGCCTTCCCAGGCCTTTAGGTGCTTCGAAAAACAACCCCCGACTGGCTCCGGAGCAGCACAGTCGGGCAATCCCTCAGGGACTATGAAAGGTTGAAGAGCCACGAAAGGACTCGCGGTCTCCAGTATTGCCGGGGCCTCTGCCGCCTCTGGGACGGCATCTTCCTGATGAATTTCCCCCTCCTCTGCCTCTGGAGGGGGAACCTTCCTGCTGGGAGGGGTAAGACTTCTGCGATCTCCAGAACCACATCTTCCCTCCTCTTTTAGCCTTGGGATAAGGCCGAAAGGGAGTGGAAAATCGTGCCCCTACGGCAGTAGAGTCTTACCCTCCTGCTCACAGCGGGTAAGTGTGTCTTTCACCTTGGGCCCAAACAGGGAGGACCCATCAAAGGCGTCGAATGAAGACTTGAAGGCCTCCGCGAACTGACACAGGCGGAGCCAGGCTTGTCTCCGTAGAGCAATGCCTGTACTGCCTCGCTCTCGGCCGCATGAGATGAGCCTCATGGACGAGTTCGAAATGGATGACATTGTAGCCAGCTGAGAACCAACCGTCTGGGCCAGCTCCTCAGGCAGGTTACCTAAGAGGGTATCGGACAACTCCTTAATCAGATCCCTCTGGAATCTCGTGAAGTGCGTTAGGTAGTTCAGAGACCTCAAGGTAAAGGCCGCTGAACTTAGGGTGCGCTTGCCGTACCGATCCATGCTCCTAGACTCCTTATTAGGAGGATGGACGGACGTAGAAGCCTCTGCTACATCCTGCTGCGTAGCAGATGCCACCACCATAGCATCCACAGCCACACCTTTCGTGAGGAACTCTCTATCTGGGGGTGCTGAAAGAAATTTGTTTGGACGGGCACCGTTCCACAGAGTCGGGTGTTCCCACCCTTGACAGATCAAATCCAAGAGCTCGAAGGGCGGAGACACCCAGGAGGCAGAAGGCTGAGCCCCGAAGGCCTTCAGGAACACCGACTCATCAGCAGAGGGAGGTTTGGACTGCCAGCCGCCTCGTTGTTTTAGGGCTTCTAGGATGTCTGCAAAGGAGACATCATCCGAGGACGACTTGGGGCACCCCCCTGCATCATCGAGATCGGTGTCAGATGTCAAAGACTGTCAGAGTCAACGTTTCTTCTTGCACGTTTTCTTCCTGGGAGGTTCTTCGAAGAGGCTTCAGAAGGACCTCCAGGAGGGAGAAACCCCAGCGGGGTAACCTGAGGCCCAGGGGCTCCGCTGTCTGCTGACAGGGGAACTGCCAACGACCCAGTCTCCAAATGTAGGGAAGGAGCTGGGGAAACTGTGGAGGTAGCCAATGAAGATTTGGCTAGAGCACTCCTCATAGCCCTGAAGGCGGGACCACCACAATCCTGGGAAGGTCCCCCCTCCGTGGCCACGACAGTGGGCGGTACTCCCGCCGATGCACCAAGAGGGAGACTTGGGACCAAGGTATAAATCCCGAAGCCTCCCCCCCAGGGCCGAAGGAAGAAGTCCGTGCACTGAACTCCGACCCAGGAGCCGGAGTCGGAGCAAGGGTCGGACCTGACCCTAACACCTCCACTGGTTCCACCAACACCTGCTCCAACGGTGCCGAAGCTGTTGGAGGAGGAAGTACTGTAGGAGTGGACCATCGGCTCCCAAGCCAAATGGGCTGGAGCGAAACCATCTTTGGAACACCGGAGACTGGAAAAGTCGAAGGAGTACCCTGTCGATGTCGAATCAGACATCCTGGAAGATCTCGAGGATACCGATCGGGCCCGAACCGATTTCTCCATCGGCTCCGAAGGGCTCGGGACCGGCTCGAAAGGACTCCACAATTATCGGCTCGAGGAAACCTTCAAGGAAATTTCCCTCGCCGATAAGGACTTCGGCCCGAGGGGAAGTGTCTGAGCCGATGACCCTTATCGGCTCCAATATCAGTGGAGCCGATGAGGGTGACCGCCTCGATGCTCCAGACCTCGGCTCGAAACCAGAGGGGTTGAGGTAGGAGGCATCGAGGCAGACCGTTCGACCTCGGCTCCAAGTCCGTGGAGCCGATGGAGAAGTCTGCTTACCTTTTTAGCCGTCGGTTCCGACTGACTGGTCGGAGCCGCGCTCTTCTTAGAAGGAGACGGAGAGGAAGATAAAGCCTCCTCGAAAGAAGGCTTGATTAATCCTTTAAGGATTAATTTGTTTTTCCTCTCCTGGAGGACTCGGGAGGAAAATGCATGGCATACACTGCAGGATTCCTGGAGATGTTTGGCGCCAAGACAATAGACGCACGAGGAGTGGTCGTCCGTTATGGACATTTTAAACCCACACCTCGTGCACTTTTTAAACCCGGAGGGCTTGTGTTCCTTAGACATTGCAGAAAAATCAGAAACAGTAAACTTTAAACAGTTTAGGACACAAGTACAATAAGAATGTCCGAGACTCAAAAATTATAAACTGAAGCAAAACACTTTTTTTTTTTTACACAGCAAGGGAAAAAGGAAGAAACAAAGAGGGTCAAGACCCTCTAACTCAAACGGGTACTTGACCCACACACAACCACTGAAGTAGTTACTACAGGGGAAGGCCCCTCTAACTGAAACGGAACCTTCTCTGACAGGAAAATTAAATCAAAAATCAATCAAACAACAAGAGACACACTCGTACACAAAAAATAGCCGTTAAAACAGCTTTTGGTTTGAAAAGAGAGAACTACTGACAGGAAAATATACTATTAATATAGTACTTAGCCCAGCCAATGTTGAGACCACGTCCAAGCTCTGTAAGCGGCAAACGAGATCTGGGGGATTAGTGGTGGTGCATCCTGGGATAAAGATAGCTCAGCCAATAAGAGGCCTCGCTCTATAGCATAAGCGTGCCGAGTCGGAGCCGAGGGATCGGCTCCGAACCCATCAGTCAGAATGTAGGCGAGATAGGATCACATAACATCTTAATAGAAGAGTAAGACAGCCCATTGTGGAACATTTCTGCCAAATATTCCAGGATATGTGCCATGTTCATCATTGTCGCATCTAGACCCCTTGTGGTGTTCCAGATGAGAAATCTTTTCCATTTTGCTGAATATGCCTTCCTTGTGGAAGGGCGGCGAGCTTCCATAATAATATTCTTCACTCTCTGGGATAGCTTATCCTGAGGAGGAGTCAAGGTATTCTCCACGCTGTTAGTTGCAATGTTTTTAGGTTGGAATGTAGAGTTTTGCATCTGTGCTGTGTCAGCAGAAGTGGCCATAGAGGTAGGGGCCATGGTTTCGTACGTGACATGCTCCTTAGCAGTGGGTATCAATGCTGTCTTGGCCAGTCCGGAGCTATCAGAATCACTTTTGGCTGCTCTGCCCTGATCTTCAGTAACACCTTGGTCATTAGTGGAATAGGAGGAAATGCATACACTGTCAGATTTCTCCAGCTGAACGAGAGGGCGTCCACTTTCCACGCTTGTGGGTGGTATGTCCTTGAGTAGAATTTCTTCAGTTGATGATTGTGGGGGGATGCAAATAGATATTTGTCCGGGCTCCCCCAAGATTGTATCTGTTGAAAAATGCCTGGGTGCAGCATCCATTCGTGTGCATCCATGATATTTCTGCTTAAGCTGTCCGCCAGTGTATTGTCCTTCCCTGGCACAAACTGAGCTTGTAGCTGTATATTGAGTTTCAAGGAAAGATCCCATAGATTCATTGCCAGTCTGCAAAGAGGGTAAGAATGGGTACCTACTTGCTTGTTTATGTACCACATAACTGTGGTGTTGTCTGTCCTTATTAGTAGATGGCCTTGATGCAGAAAGAGTTTGAAGGCCTCGATTGCATGTATTACTGCTAGCATTTCTTTTTGATTTATGTGCATGCGTAGCTCCTTTTGTGTCCACTGTCCTTGGATACCTCTGCCCTCCATGTGTGCTCCCCAACCTAGGTCTGAAGCGTCTGTTGTAATAGTTTGGGAGGTTTTTGGCTTTGTGAAGGGCAACCCTCTGTTGGACTGGCTGGCCTGAGCCCACCACAGAAATTCCTTGTTAAGGCATGGAATGAGTGGGATTAACGTTTCCAAACTGTGACTGTGCTGAGTCCATAAACTCCTTAGGTACCACTGTAGCTTTCTCATATGTAGCCGTGCTTGTGGAATCAAAGGAATACAGGATGCCATGTAACCCAGGGCCTGCAGGATTTTCCTTGCAGTGAGCTGGGTTTGTCTTGTCAGATTCTTGAAGTAATCCGGTAGTTGACTTTGTTTTTCTTCTGTGAGATAAGCCATTTGGGTGGTTGTATCTAGATCTGCACCCAGAAAGGTTATTCTTTGGGATGGAACAAGTCTTGATTTGTGCATGTTGACTGTATATCCCAAGGCCTGTAGAAGATTGATGGCATAATTTAAGTCTTTTTTCAAAGTTTGTTGGTTGTCCGCTTGTATAAGGCAGTCGTCCAGATATGGGTAGATTTGAATCCCCTGGAGTCTGCAGTGTGCTATTACTGATGCCAGGCATTTCGTGAATACTCTGGGAGCAGTAGATAAGCCAAAGGGCAATGTTGAGAATTGATAATGCTCTGACCCTGCAAGAAATCTGAGGTATCTTCTGCAACTTTGTCTGATAGGGACATGCAGGTATGCCTCCTTGAGGTCTAGAGTAACCAGCCAAGACCCCTTGCACAGCATGGGAAGGAGTTGCTGTAGAGTCAGCATTTTGAATTTTGGCACAATGAGATAAGTATTCAGTGCGGACAAGTCGAGAATTGGTCTCCATTGATGCTCTTTTCTTGGGACAAGGAATAGCCTGGAGTAAAATCCTTGGCCTTGTTCTGAAATAGGAACTTTTTCTATGGCTTTCATTTGTAGTAAGTTTGAGACTTGTTTCAAAGCCTCTGCCCTTTGATTTGGTGGCAGACCTGGCATGCCTTTTCTTTTTGGCAATGTGTGGAAAGGGAACCTGTACCCGTTGTCCATTATTTGGAGTGTCCATTTGTCTCTTGTAATGTTGTGCCAATTTCTTGAGAATAAAGAAAGCTTTCCGCCCAAAGGTGCTTCTAATTGAGCCTTGGTTGGCGGAATCAAAGCAAAGTCATTGAGTCTGTCCTTGTGCAGCAGTTGTAGGTCCTGAACTGCCTGTCTGGATTGGGGGTGGCGTATCCTATAACTAAAAAGATCATCTCTACTTGACTCCAAGTAGACTATTCTCTATCTGTTAAACCTAGCACTTGCTCCTACAGTACTTATTACCTTGATACGGCACTCTTGTCATAGATAGTACCCCAAAAAGGCAAACCCCCATTTCTCAGTCACCCACGTCCCCCGGAATCTTTTTTAAAGTTTTTTTGTCTATTCCTTCTAGCATGTGGAGGGATCAGTTGATAGTGTCCTCTCCTGCTCAGCTGGTGAACCTGGGAATATTGAGGCAATGTTACAATTGCCTCATGTACACAGACAACCCTCTCCTCCTCCCACAAAACACAAATACATGCGAGAGATGCAACTATACGGCCAAACTGGAGGCTGAGCTCTCTCAACATAGGACTGGCAAGACCAGTCAGGAGGAGAAGGTTACCACACACACTATAGACCCAGTCTCACATAGTACCATCACAACCTCAAATCATACACATAAACACACAAAGACATACTGGAGGCTCTGATCAAAAATCTACCAAAACAGCAGAGGCCACCAAAGCAGACACCCAAACAACCACCACCTCAGAACACAACACCTGCAACACATAGACCTCACAGTCAGAGTGTCAAACAGTCACAGCCCTTAAGGCCAAACACAATGCCAGACACACTAGTCATTGGTGACTCCATAGTCAGACACACTGACGTCCCGCTCACCAGACTGAGTAAGGAGAAGGTCACAGTAAGCTGCCTGTCGGGCGCTAGAATCCGCCACATAACGCAAGCACTGGTCTCTCAACAGCAGGTACAAATATGACTCAGTCATTGTCCACGCTGGTGTAAACGACCTGAGACGTACCTCCTTGGACTACATGAAGAGAGACATCGAGGAGCTCTCTGATTATGTAGCCCAGGCAGGTATGACCCTGACCTTGAGCAGTATCCTACCTTCACCAAGAATGATGCCACAATACAGAGATAAGATGATCAGCTTTAACAATTGGCTTAAACACTGGTGTCATTCAAAGGGGATCCAGTGTCTGTCTGCCTGGGATGACATGCTGGACAAGCCACGCTGCTAAGGGACGGCTTGCACCGTCACCCTGGGATTCGGATATTGGCAAAGGCTCTTGCCACCCCATAGTGCCTTTTTAGGCAAGGCTCAAATTCTAAACCTACCACCCTAGAACACAAAAAGGAAAAAACTAAGGGTAATGGTGCTCAATGCCAGAAGTCTAAATCTCAAAATGCATGCACTCGAGGCCCTTCTCAGTATGGAGAACATAGATGTCTGTGCTGTGACAGAAACCTGGTTCAAGGCTCCTGAGAGCACCCCAGCACCATCAGGTTTTACCTCATATCATGCTCCGCCCCAAAATCCGGACAATACCAAGAAAGGAGGGGGGTATCCATATTCATCAAGGACACCCACACCTCAAGACTGGTGGCAACGCACGATGCATCGGAGACCATCCAGGTGCAATTAACCATAGGCAAGACTGCTCTGCAAATTGTAGCATGTTACAGGCCACCCTCACAAACTCAGGAACCTCACATGGCCTTCCTGAAAACACTAGAGGGGATAAATGTATCACCAAACACCATCATACTAGGTGACTTCAATTATCCTAATATAGACTGGGAACACTACTCAAGCCCAAACACCCTAGCCCAAAAGTTCCTGGAATTCATAAACTCAAATGCCATGGAACAACTAGTCACCATCCCCACAAGAGGAGATAACATACTTGATCTCATCATCACGAACATGGGAGCACAATGTTCAACACCGGAAGTATACCCCTCACTGGTGAGATCAGATCACAAACTAATCTCGCTGGAGGTCCTCATCCCACCCCCACCTGAAATAAAATAGACCACAGTAAAGAACTTCTCAAAGCCGACTTCACATTTCTAAAGACTAGTGTGGTCTCCTTTAAGGCCCCGAGCAGCGGAAAACAGTACTCAAGCCGCTGAATCACTTACAAATGCCTTCTACCAGCACCTGCAGGACTGCATGGATAAGGCAATCCCAAGCAAAACAAAGACTCTTTGTACCAAAGGCAAGCGTCCAGTCTGGTGGACCCCAGCCATAAACAAACTCTACAACAAAAGGAGGAAGCTACTACAAGATAGAGCAAAATCCTTAAAAGGTAAGACACCCTTGATCACTAAGTAAAAAACTAAGATCTCTCATAAAATCATCCAAAGCAAATTTCGAGAGAAAAATAGCTAAAGACTCAAAAGACATTCATAAGGCCTTCTTTAGCTATGTTAGAAACCTGGGAGGAAACTCCCAGATATGCTCAGAACTAGTTCAAAATGATGTGAAGATTACTGATCCTACAGACATTGCCAACATACTGGCTGACAGGTTCAGTGCAAACTCCCCCCGCCCCAAAAGGACAGATATCTATACCAAACGACTGCAGCCCCCAAACATCTCCAACGCCCAAGTGAGAACTGCTCTCTCCAAAGCAAAAAACACAGCATCCATGGGACCTGATGGTGTCCTCGGCTGTGTGCTCCACGAACTCAATGAGGAATTAAACCCACAGCTAGGACAGCTGTTTAATCAAAGTCTTACCTCTGGATACGCACTCCAGGAGTGGCGCACTGCAACTGTGGTCCCACTTCACAAAGGCGGTGCCTCCACCGACCCTGGAAATTACCGCCCATTAGCTTGACAAGCCTTATCTGCAAAGCCATGGAGAGAATCATAATGGACCTCATAAATAAAGACATAGGGAATTTGCAGACTTTGGATCCAACCCAGTTTGGCTTTGTCAAAGGCAGATCATGCCTTTTAAACTTGGTTGACTTTTTCAAACAGTCACCAAAGCCATTGATGAGGGAAAGGCAGTCCATACAGCCTACCTCGATCTGGCGAAGGCCTTCGATACAATACCCCACTCGGGTATCATTGAAAAACTCATCAGCTTAAATGTTAACCCATACATCACAAGATGGGTTGCAAACTGGCAGTGACAGAACCCACAGGGTCAGAGTTGCTGGCGCCATGTCAGACTCAAAGCCTGTCACAAGTGGTGTCCCACAGGGCTCAGTCCTGGGCCCACTCTTGTTTGGCATCTACTTTTCCAAGTACAAGCAAACACAGGAGGGTTATGGCTGACAAAGTTTGCAGATGACTGCAAACTGGGCCATAGTAGAAAACACATCTGACACAGATATCCTTCAGAAGGGTCTCACAGAAACGGATAACTGGTGCCAGAGCCACGCCTAAAGTTAAATGCAAAAAATGCATAGTCATACCCTTCGGAAAAACAAGGTTACCCCTAGCTACCAAATAGGTGGCAATCCACTGAGCACAGAAGAAGTTATCAGGGACCTGGGGACCCAGGTTGATAGTAGTCTGTCATTCGACACCCATGTAGCTAAAGTAGTTAGGAAGACCTTCTACATTGCCCACCTTATCATGAAGGGATTCTCATCTATATCAAGGGAGGTCATAGTCTCCCTTTACTCATCACTCATCAGACCAATGATTGAGTACAATGCCCCATTCGGAATGTATCTGACCCGACACTTGCAGCAGCTGGAGAGGCCACAAAAGTTCCTCACCAAAAGGATAAAGGGTCTCAAAAATCTGTCCTATGCTGCCCGACTGAAAGAACTCCAGCTCTATTCAGTCGCCACCGCTTGCTCAGAGGTGACCTTTGCCTAACATACAAGGCCATGTCAAACCCAGATTTGATGAATATGCTTCACCTCAAAAAATCTAGATCCATCAGAACCACAAGGGCGGGAGACTTAAACCTCGACACGGCTATTAATAGGATGTGCTGGAGGGATAGATTCATCACCCAAAGACTCCCTATGCTGTGGAACAAAATCCCGGTATATGTGAGGCAGAGCACCTCGCTGGCCTTGTTCAAGAGAAATCTTGACCAATGGATGGGAGATCGCAGATATACTCCAGGGATTACCTCAGTGTCACTGCTCGACAGAGGCACAGCAAAATAATGGGTATAGTTCTCCATACTAAAGGGGTGGTGTAAGCCACAAAACGATGGGCTAGGCTTGTAAATGCCCTCGGGCAGATAGCCTAGTATGAACCTATGAACCTATGAACCATTGACGGCCTCTGTAGGAGCCCCTAGCTTGCCCTCTACCTCTGGCACGCCTGTTCCTGCCCCTTTGAAATCTTTCTGTGTCCGGAAAGGACCAATTCTTGGAAGGCCAGTTTCTGCTGAATCTAGGCGGTTGGACTTAAAGAAAATCCTTAACTGTTTGTACAGATTTTGCCTTTTCCTCAAATTTCTTTAGGATGTCTTGAGCAGTGGAACCAAATAACTTTTGCTTTTCCAGTGGAGCATCCAAAAGCTTAGCTTTAACATGTTCTGGCAGAGATTGTTCCTTCAGCCAAGCATGCCTGCGTATGACAACACCTGTCATTGCTGACCTACATGAAGCTTCCAATGCATCATAACCACACTGCAAGAAGTGGTTGCTAACCTGCTGGGAGTTATGTACCAGATCCTGAAGGGATTTACGGTCAAGGGGTTCAGAAGAAGACAATTTCTTATGCGTTTCTTCTAACAAATACTCTTGATACTGTATCATGTGAAATTGACAATTCAATGCCCTCATAGCAAGAGTGGCAGAAGTATACACTTTTTTACCCCATCTCTCTAATGCCCTGGACTCCATTGCAGAGGGGAGTGGGTTCTTCGTAGTAACAGCTGCAACCCCTTTAGGGCCCTGTGAAATAGTTTCAGGGTCAGCAGAGTGGGCCTTATAAAGAAAATTGTGTGTCTGGGACTCTAATACCCATCGGGCTTAACAGGGGCCGGAGGCAGAGTGTCAGGGGTCATGCTAGAGTCAGAGTATACATCAATCACATTTAAAACAGGAGAAATAGCCAAAGGTCTATGCTGAGGTAAATGGAGAAAAGTTCTTAGTCTTTTCCTGGAATCAGAATATTCCTGGCCCTGCCATTTGAAATGTTCTCTCCGAGTGAAGGGTCTCCCCAAAGGAAAGCTCTTCAGGAGGGGAGGCAGAGGGAAAAGATTCCTCTGCATCCGAATCCTCGTAGGCCGAATAAGCCTCCTCCTGGTAGTCTCAGTGATCCAAGCCAACAGAGGCCTCCTCTGAGAAAAGGGGATCAGGAGGATCCATCCTGGGCCTTTTGTCTAGAGGGGGTTGGGAGCCCCTGTCCGGATGAGGCTGAGAGCCCTTAATTAAGGAGATAAGGTCCTCTGCTAAAGTTAGAATCTGTGCACTAGAAGAAGGTCCCTGAGGAATAACTCTGGGAGGCATGGCTTTAGAGTGTTTTGCAGCTTTAGCCCTGGTGAAGGCCTTAATAGACATGGATGCAGGAGGCCTGGCTGCACCACGTGCTGGTGTAGCTTTGTCTAAAGGTATGGTGTCGGAAGATTCCAATATACCAGTTTCGGAAGGCAATTCTGTAACTGACTCGGTAGGAGCCTCAGGGGCTGAGGCTGCCGGTTGTAATATTTCAGGGTTCGGAAATTCCAAGGACTCTGTATCAGCAGAGACCAAGACACTCGCGGTAGGCCTAGCCGCGGTTTCAGCCGAAACCGCGGCCCGCGTGTGTCGGTCCTTGTCTTTCCGTTTCTTAATTAAATGTGATGTCGGGATTTCCGATGGCATTTTGCAAGCAAAACTATCCCAAAAAAACTCTTCTGCGAACTCAGACAGACGTCTAAGCATGCGTCGGTTGAAGGAAGCGCAGGCAGAACTGGCCGAGACGTCGTGGTCCGAGCCTAAGCAAGGAAGACAATAAGAGTGGAAATCCTTATGAGGTATTTGTTTCCCACAAGTTAAACAATTATTAACTTTTTCTGACATCGGCTGAGGCAAGAAAGAGTCCCCAACGGGGTACTTAGCTTTTGAAGTCTTCGGATAACGAATTTACAGGAGCTGGTCGACCGGCACTTGTGAACTGCTTCTGCTTCGGGCACCACGCGGCAAGAAAGACTGAGGAAGATGGCGTTGGCTGACTCTTTTATACCCCAGACGCTGTGACGTCGGGGAAGGGGCGACATCAGCCGACGCCAGACCCAGACTTTGGAATCCGGCCGACCGAAGGGCTGCCTGAGGTAGGACAACCCATATGTGATGACTGCAGATGCATCCTTGAAGGACATCGATAGCATCTACAGGGGAGGCATTGATAAAAACTTAAACAGCCATAAACTTTCAGCATCTGCTTCCGTTTCAGAGAAATGGATGCCAAAAAGGAGTAGGCCCAGTAGTTAGTCCTGGGGGACTCCGCCATTGACTGGCCTCACCTATTTTGACCTCCCAGGTCCTATCAATGAGCCAGATGGCTATTCAGCAGGTGAAAAAATGATTTATACGTAATTTAGTGAGCTTGTCTATAATGGCTGAGTGGAGTACTGTATCAAAAGCCTTAGGCAGGTTGAGGTAAGCTGTATGCAATCTTGTACTCATCCATTGCTTTGATAACCCTCTCAAAGAAGTTCTCCAGATTTAATATTCATGGCTTTCTTTTAACAAAGCCGGAATGTGATGAGACCAGCATTTGCAGCTTACCCGTGAGGCTGGTCAGACTTACAGGCCTGTAGTTACCCAGATCAGTGGTTGGACCTCCTGTGTACAGGGAAATGACTGTAGCCATCTTCATTTCCTTGCGCACAAAAGTTGACTGTAGGCACGAGTTGAAAAATGATTCAAGTGGACCTGTGAGGTCAAGCTTCATGCTATTTAGTAAGCATCCCTGGATGTTATCTGGGCCCATCAATGCAGTGTTTTGGCCTTAATGCATTGAAGACCTGCTCCCTAGTAATGGTTGGGGAGATTCTGGTATGCAGTACTTCAAACTATTTGGGGGAGTAATTTGAGCTGAACCTGTAAGCCAAAAGGTTGGCAATGGCCTTCGGTTCGGTGTGGGTGATGCTGCACACTGTCAGGTATTTCCCTCGAGGGTACCAGCTTGGCTGTAGAAAGCTCTGTTGTTGCCCTTTGCCTGAGATGCTACTTTTTTCTTCAAATGTAGCCTTTGAAGTATTAATTAACCCTCTCATCTGCCTGCTTAGATTGGTCAGGTGTTTTTCAGAATGTTGGACTCTGATCCTCCTAAGCTTGGCTACAATTTTTTTTCTTTTGTTATATAATTTATTGATATTGTGATTCCGCCGGGGACCAGAAAGAGCCTGGAATGAAACCTCCTTCCTGCATAAGTGGTGGGAACAGGTTCTGTGGTTCCCTGAGACAGTTAAGTCTTCGACAAGGTGCTGTATGAGCTGTAAATGGTCGGGAGAAGTAAGGGGATACTTCCTGGAGTTGGTCTGCTCTCTCAGGACATGGAGTAATCCTCTTTTATAATGGTTAGTAAACACTTGTCTGTAGTTATTGCTTTCCAGGCATGAAAGGAAAGAGAAAGTCTTTTGACAGTGGAGTGGAAAGGTGGAAATTGGAGGGAGGAGGGGAAGATGGTCACAATGGCCTGTTACTGAACTGAGCTCTCCCAGAAGGGGTGTCTCTCTGAGTTTTCTCTGGAAATTTCTTTGGAGTTCTGTTTGTGAGGCGCTCTAGGCTCTCTCTTGGTGAAGGAGCTGGCTCCTTAACCAGGCATACTTTCTAATCACAAATTCAGTGGCAGCCACCCAGGAAGATGCATCCACAGCATCATGGCTACATTTTATGCCCTGCTTGGTTATTTCAAAATCCAGGGCCAATAAAGACTGGATGAACTGCTTTGAGTCTGTGGCTCTGTGATGGCCATGTTTAAAGACGGTAACACAGAAAGCAAGTATTTGGTCATTTGAGTTTGGTAATTTACAGTCCTAAAGAAGAGTGTGGAGGAAGTGTAAACCTTGCCAGACCTGTCCACTGCTTGACTACCTTTGTCATTAGGAAGAACATTAGTGCCAGGAAGTAACCTGGAATGTTTGTCCCAAACCAAAGAAACTGAAGCCAGATCTGTCACAGGACTTTTGTAAAGGAACTTGAGTTCATCGGGCACTGCAATCTATCTGGTGTTTTGGTGCAGGGGGCTGGAAGTCTGGAGCAGAGGAGTTAGCCTGAAAAACATCCAGGTAAACCTCTAACATGGTGGGGGAGGGGGGACTGCAGAAGGAGTGCCCATCTCCAATAAATTATATCATCTTTTTTGCACTGCAGACATTTGTCTAGACTGCCATTCAAAATGTTTCATCATACTCGAATATTCCCCCATTCCAAGGGGGATTATGGAGAAAGGGAATCTCCTTACTCTGAAGAAATTTGTTCAGAAGAATATAACTGGGAAGAGTAGTCTATCGAGAGGTCCAAATCCCTGTCCTTATCCTCATCAGAGGAAGTAGCATGTGATGTCTGCTTATGTGGTGTGGCTTGTGAAGTCACAAAGGAAAAGGGCTTCAAAGACATAATTGCCCTGAAAAGCCCCTGAGAGAAATCAAACACCTCTTTTTCCTTAAATGCAGATGGTGTCATTTTTTCTTCTTCTTTGGAGTGACGTCTGCCCAAGTACTTTTAGGTGGCTCATTTTCTATAAGGGTTCTGGGAATCTCCTCCCTCTCAGGATTTGAGGGACTCCATGAGGGCCTTTGATACAATGATTCATGGTTCGTCATAAGATTCTGCTGTCTGCAACGCCTCAGGAGTCATACCGGCCTCTGACAGGGTCATAGTACAGGGCTCATGAGAAGCCTATGGTTGTGCCTCAGCAGGTATATCAGATTCTAAAATAGAAATGGAATCCTCTCATTCTTTTAAGCTTCTTTTTAGGTGGAAGGACCAAGAGCTTGAGACGTTGGGTTTTGAGAAACATTAAGTGCGGAGAGTCTGCATCGAAGACTTTTTGGGGCAAAGTTACTGGCAGATGGAACAAAGTGACACTTGGTCTTTGTATGAAATTTGTTTCCCACAGCAACACTTATCCATCCTACCTGACATCTAACCAAAATTAGCTAAAGGACTGTCAAGAAAATTGAACAAACAAGGCACTTATCTGATCTGACAAGTGAAGCTAGGGTACCTAGTGACCAAACTAATACAGTCTCTGTCAGGTGCAATGACCTGTGTGTGGGCTGGTGGTAAGATAAATCAGAGATTTTGATACGTACGCTTTTATACCCTGATGTTAATGAGTTCAGATCATTGCCCAGATGTATGTCATACGAAAGTAAAGCTTTGGTACCCGGCCAGTCATCAGCAAGGGAAGACCCATCAGTTATCAAAACTACAACAGTGAATCAGTCAGGACTTCAACTCTTTCATAATGTTGGTAGTAGCAATGTTTAGGAATTGTTGGGTTTATGCATTAGAATTGGTGCAGGATTCACAATCTATAGAGGGGTAGTCAAGATCTCCCATCGTATTGGGTACGGTGAGGGGTTAGAGTACAATGAGAAAGATAGGATGGGTTTCATGGGACATGGTGGGGGACCTACAGGTTGCAAGGATATGGCACGAGATTCTGTTTATGATGAGTTGTACATGTATGAGTTCCAGTGGGTCATACACAATAACTAGTCTCAATAAGTGGTCGTTTTTAATATAAACTGAGACTTCTCCACCTTTAGTTCACAGTAGCTGATCTAAAGGAGTGAAAGGCATTATAACCTTGCACTGCCAGGGTCTTCTCCATGACTTTAAACCATGTCTCCGTTACTACACAGATGTCTACACTCTCCAGGGAGAGGAAGGCTTGCAGGGAGTGGAGTTTCTTATTAAGATTTCTAACATTGACCAGTGCCACCTTCGGATATTCCTTCACAAGTTCAACTAAGTTAGGAGGTTTATCAGTTCGGCATTTCCTAAAAAAGGCACTATGGGCGTGAAAAATATCTTTGCCATCTGAAAGCCTACAAGGCTGGCCCCCATCTGTGAAAGATCTCTTTCGCAACTTCTGCATTCAGGGGCCACTCGTGAGGCATCAGAATTGCTCGACTGAGTTTGTCTGCTTCACACTGGACTTCCGCGGGATGTGCATTGCTATCAGAAAACGTTGAGTGTCCATCGCCCATTTCCAAACTCATTTCCAAACTCTTACGGGCTCTCGGCAAAGTGGGTAAGATTTAGTTCCCCCTTGCTTGTATGTACCACACGACAGACATGTTGTCTGACTGTATAGCAATTGTCCCGGTGGGACGAGAGCTGTGAAGTGCTTGCAACGCATATAGCACCGCTCTCATCTCCAGAACATTGATGTGCAGGTGACTCTCCTGGTTCTGCTAAGTACCTTGGACTGTCATTCCCAGATACCCCCCCCACCCTATGTGGGAAGCGTCCGTGGTCAAAACTGCTTTCTCTTGGGGAGGAACAAGTGGACGACCTAAGAGAAGTTGTTCTGTATGCAACCACCATGTCAGATCCTTCTTGCAGGTGTTTGTGATGAGAATCTGATGAGACAAGGGAAGATCCTGCATTGACCACTGGGCAAATAGTAGCCACTGAAGTACTCTCATTTGCAGACGGGCTAGAGGAACTAATAGGATGGAGGAAGTTATAGTCCCTAGGGCTTGAAGGACTACCCTGGCCTGAACTTTGTGACTGTTTAGCAAGGATCTGTCTTGGTTGTGTAGAGATTCTACTCTTTCTGGTGTTAGTCTTGCTGACATGGTGGTTGTGTCTATTTCTGAGCCTAAGAATACAATGTGCTGCGAAGGAGATAAGGCTGACTTTTTTAGGTTGACTGATGCCTAAACTGGCGCACAAGGGTAGTCTCTCCTCCCTGGTTCTGATGAGTTGATGTTTGGTGGCAGCAGTGAGGAGCCAGTTATCTAGGTACGGAAACACCTGGAATCCTTGACATTTCAGGTGAGCCATGACCACTGCCATGCATTTGGTGAACACTCTGGGAGCTGTAGTGAGACCAAAGGGCAGTGTTCGGAACTGAAAATGACTGGGACTCCCAGCCAGAAGTGTCTCTCCTGGAGCGCATGTCCATTTTGATGTGGTAGTACATGTCCTGGAGATCTACTGAACACATCCAATTGTTTTTCCCGATAAAGGGAAATACTGACTGCAGAGTGATCATTCGGAACTTCAATTTCTTTACGGACTTGAGTCTTCTGAGATCTAGAATTGATCTCCAGTCCCCTGTCTTTTTTGGAACTAAAAAGAATTGAGAGTAAGTTCCAGATCCTATTTGCTCTGTGAGGACTTCTCAGATGACTCTTTTGCAGCAACGAGATGACCTCTGATGTTGCACAGTCTAGTTGAATGGGTGGCACACCTGGTAGAGACCGGTTTACTGTGGGGGTCGGAAACAAAGGGGATCAGATAAAGTACAGTTTTGTACCTACCATAAATGTAGATGTCCGATAGGTATGCATCTGCAGTCCTTACATATGGGTTGTCCTGCCTCAGGCAGCCCTTCGGTCGGCCGGATTCCAAAGTCTGGGTCCGGCGTCGGCTGATGTCGCCCCTTCCCGACGTCAGAGCGCCTGGGGTATAAAAGCGTCAGCCGACGCCATCTTCCTCAGTTTTTCTTGCCCCAGATGCCAGGTGCCCTCTAAGGAAGGCTAAATTTGGTTGAAATACAAAATATTGCAAACATGAACAGTAATATAAAACAAATACACCATAATAGATAACCCCAGCTAGCTATAAGAGGGATAAGTACCCAATAAGTACCACAGAGGGGAAGGATGGAGGGTAAACCTGACTGCAGATGCATACCTATCGGACATCTACATTTATGGTAGGTACAAAACTGTACTATGTCCTTCAAGGATGCATCTGCAGTCCTTACATATGGGTAGAATACCATAGCCAAGCTGGGGGTGGTAGGCTCTAAGAAAATGATGGTGTAGCTAAAATGCCCTGCAGGACTGCCGTAGCAAAGTCTGCTCTGGATCTGGAATATAAGGGTAAACTGTAATGCTTGGAAAATGTATGCACGGAGCTCCATGTAGCAGCTTCTAAAATGTCCTTGGTAGCCACCCCTCTTAAGAAGGCTGTGGAGGTGGCTGTAGCTCTAGTGGAATGAGGTCTGATGTTAGCTGGCACAGCTTTTCCATGATAAGAGTAGCAGAATCGAATGCAATTTCCTATCCATTTTGAAATTGTCTGTTTGGAAATTGCTTTTCCTTGAATGCCTGCAGCATATGCTACCAACAGCTGGTCAGTTTTTCTGAAAGTCTTAGTTCTGTCCAAGTAGTAGCGTAACTGTCTGTGAATGTCCAGGGTATGCAGAAGTTTCTCTCCCTTGTTTTGTGGGTTTGGAAAGAAGGTAGGCAGGTGAATAGCTTGGTTCAATGAGACCCTGGATACCACCTTTGGCATGAATGAAGGATTGGTTCTCAAGGAAACTCTGTCCTGATAAAAAATAAGAAATGGTTGTACTGCCATGAGTGCCTGCAATTCAGATACTCTTCTTGCTGAGGTTATGGCCAGAAGGAAAGCAGTCTTCCAAGACAGGAACTGTAACTCTGAAGATGCTGCTGGTTCAAAGGGAGGTAAAGTCAACTTTTCCAACATGAAGTTAAGGTCCCATGTAGGCACTGGTGGTTTTCTTGGAGGATTGATGTTTTTAATTCCTCTTAGAAACTGCCTTAGGAGAGGATGAGAGAAGACAGGTGGATCAGTATTGTATTCTGCTGAAATTGCTGAAGCATGAATTTTTATGGAAGAGTAAGAAAGGCCATTATGGAGCATGTCTGCCAAGTATTCCAGGATATGTGCCGTGTTCATAACTGTCGCAGCTAGGCCCTTTGCTGTGCTCCAAGTGTGGAATCTTTTCCATTTTGCTGAATATGTCTTTCTCGTGGAAGGTCTGCGAGCTTCCATGATGATATCCTTCACTCTCTTGGATAGCTTTTCCTGGTGAGGAGTCAAAGTATTCTCCAGGCTGTCAGCTGCAGGGTTTTCAGGCTGGAGTGCAGAGTTTTGTAATTGTGCTGTGTCAGAAGGAGTGTCCATAGTGGTAGAGGCCACGGTTTCGTGTGTGACAGGCTCCGTAACAGTGGGTACCAGTGCTGCCTTGGCCAGTCTGGGGCTATTTAGACTCACTTTTGGCTGCTCTGTCTTGATTTTCAGTAAGACCTTGGTCATTTAGTGGGAGTGGTGGAAATGCATACACTGTTAGAGTATTCCAACTGAAAGAGAGGGCGTCCACATTCCATGCTTGTGGGTGGTATGTCCTTGTGCAGAATTTCTTCAGCTGATGATTGTGGTGGGAGGCAAAAAGATCTATGTCCGGCCTCCCCCATGATTGTGTTATCTGAAGGAAGATGTCTGGGTGCAGCATCCATTCGTGTGGGTCCATGGTATTTCTGCTTAGGCTGTTCGCCAGTATATTGTCTTTTCCTGGCACAAACTGGGATTGCAGCTCTATATTGAGCTTTAGGGAAAGTCCCCAAAGATTCATTGCGAGTCTGCAAGGAAGGTAGGAATGGGTACCTCCTTGCTTGTTTATGTACCACATAACTGTGGTATTGTCTGTCCTTATTAGCAGGTGGCCTTGATGTAGAAAGAGCTTGAAGGCCTCGATTGCATGAATCACTGCCAGCATTTCCTTTTGGTTTATGTGCATGCGCAATTCTTTCTGAGACCATAGACCTTGGATGCATATGTCCTCCATATGTGCTCCCCATCCATGGTCTGAAGCGTCCGAGGTAATGGTTTGGCTGGTTACTGGTTTGCTGAAAGGCAAACCCCTGTTTGACTGGCTTGCTTGGGCCCACCACAGGAATTCCTTTTGAAGGCATGGAATGAGTGGTATCAAAGCTTCTAGGCTGTGATTGTGCTGAGACCATAAACTCCTTAGGTACCATTGTAGTTTTCTCATATGCAGCCTTGCTTGTGTAATCAGAAGAATGCACGATGCCATGTAACCCAGGGCCTGCAGGATTTTCCTTGCAGTCATCTGAGTTTGTTTTGTTTGATTTTTGAAGTAATCCGGTAGTTGTCTTTGTTCTTCTTCTGTGAGAAAAGCCATTTGGGTGGTTGTATCTAGTTCCGCACCCAGAAAAGTTATTCTTTGGGATGGCACAAGTCTTGACTTGTGAATATTGACTGTGTATCCCAAGGCCCGCAGTAGGCGGATGGCATAATTCAAATGTTTCTCCAAAGTTTGTTGGCTGTCCGCTTGTATAAGGCAGTCGTCCAGATACGGGTATATTTGAATCCCCTGAAGTCTGCAGCTGTGCAATTACTGATGCCAGGCATTTCGTGAATACTCTGGGCACAGTAGATAAGCCAAAGGGCAATGCTGAGAATTGATAATGCTCTGAACCTGCAAGAAATCGGAGGTGTCTTCTGCAACTTTGTCTGATAGGGACATGCAGGTATGCCTCCTTGAGGTCTAGAGTTACCAGCCAAGACCCCTTGCCCAGCATGGGAAGGAGTCGCTGTAGGGTCAGCATTTTGAATTTTGGCACAATGAGATAAGTATTCAGTGCGGACAAATCGAGAATAGGCCTCCATTGTTTTTCTTTTCTTGGGACAAGGAATAGTCTGGAATAAAATCCTTGGCCTTGTTCTGCGAGAGGAACCTTTTCTATAGCTTTCATTTGCAATAGGTTGGCAATTTGCTTTAAAGCCTCTGCCCTCTGATTTGGTGGCAAGTTTGGCATTCCCTTTCTTTCTGGTAATGTATGGAAATGGAACCTGTATCCTTTGTCTATTATTTGCAGTGTCCATTTGTCACTTGTAATACTGTGCCAATTTTTTGAGAATAAGGACAACTTTCTGCCCAAAGGTGCTTCTAATTGAGCCCTGGTCGGCGGGGTCAAGGTGAAGTCATTGAGTCTGTCCTTGTGCAGCAGTTGTTGGACCTGCACTACCTCTCTGGTTAGGAGGCTGCCATTGACGTCCTCTGTAGGAGCCTCTAACTTGCCCTCTACCTCTGGCACGCCTGTTCTTGCCTCTTTGAAATCTCTCTTCTGGAAAGGACCAATTCTTAGAAGGCCAATTTCTGCTGAATCTTGGTGGTTGTACCTGGAGGAAATCTTTGACTGTTTGCACATATTTTGCCTTTTCCTCAAATTTCTTTAAGACCTCTTGAGCAGTGGAGCATCCAGAAGCTTAGCCTTAACATGATCTGGCAGAGATTGTTCCTTCAGCCAGGCGTCTACGTATGACTGCACCTGTCATTGCTGACCTACACGAAGCTTCCAATGCATCATAACCACACTGCAAAAAATGGTTGCTAACCTGTTGTGAATTATGTACCAGATCCTGAAGTGACTTACGATCTAGGGGTTCAGGCGAAGACAGTTTTTTCTGCAATTCATCTAACAAATACTCTTGGTATTGTATCATATGAAATTGACAATTTAAAGCCCTCATAGACAGAGTGGAAGTGGTGTACACTTTTTTACCCCATCTCTCTAAAGCCCTGGACTCCCTTTCAGAGGGGAGTGGATTTTTAGAAGTGGCAGCTGCAACCCCTTTAGGACCCTGGGAAATAGTTTCTGGGTCAGCAGAGTGGGCCTTGTAAAGGAAATGATGCGAGTCCGGGACCCTGTAGTACCTATCGGGTTTAACAGGAGCCGGAGGAAGGGTGTCAGGGGTAGTGCTAGACTCAGAATACACATCATCAATGACACTTAAAACAGGAGGAATAGCCAAAGGTCTATGTTGAGGTAAATGAAGAAAGGTCCTTAATCTCTTCCTGGAATCGGAGAATTCCTGGCCCTGCCATTGGAAATGCTCTCTCATGGAGTGAAGGGTCTCCCCAAAGGACAGCTCTTCAGGAGGGGAGGCAGAGGGAATAGATTCCTCTGCATCAGAATCCTTGTAGGCCGTGAAGGCCTCCTCCTGGTAGTCTGATAGAGCAGAGCCATCAGAGGCCTCAGAGGACTGAGGTTCAGCAGACTCAACCCTGGGCCTTTTGTCTAGTGGGGGTTGAGAGCCCCTATCCGGATGAGGCTGAGAGCCCCTAATTAAGGAAATAAGGTCCTCAGCCAAACTTAGTATCTGAGAACCTGTAGTGGATCCCTGAGAAATAGACTTGGGAGGCAGAGTTTTTTGTTGCTTAGCAGCTTTAGCCCTAGTGAAATCTTTTATGGACGTGGATGCAGGGGGCCTGGCTGCCCCACGTGCTGGAGTAGTTTTGTCTAGGGGAATGGTGTCGGTAGGTTCCTGAACACCGATTTCCGAGGGTAATTCTATAACCGACTCAGAAAAGGCCTCCGGGACCGAGGCTGTCAGTTGAGCGGTTTCTACGGACGGAAGTACCAAGGACTCTGTTTCAGCCGAGACCGAGACACTCGCGGCAGGCCTAGGAGCGGTTTCAGCCAAAACCACGGTCCGTGTGTGTCGGTCCTTGTCCTTCCGTTTCTTGGTTAAATGAGAAGTCGGAGTCTCTGACGGCATTTTATAAGAGAAACTAGCCCCAAATAATTCCTCTGCAAACTCCAACCGACGCCTAAGAGTGCGTCGATTAAAGAAGGCACAGGCAGTACAGGCCGAGACGTCGTGGTCTGGGCCTAGGCAGGGGAGGCAGTAGGAATGGAAATCCTTGAGGTATTTGTTTCCCACAAGTCAAGCAATTATTAACTTTAAGCGTTTGATCTGACATCGGCTGAGGCAAGAAAGAGTCCCCAACGGGGTACTTAGCTTTTTGAAGTCTTCGGTAGCTGAAGTTACAGGAGCTGGCCGACCGGCACTTGCAAACTGCTTCTGCTTCGGGCACCACGCGGCAAGAAAGACTGGGGAAGATGGCGTCGGCTGACGCTTTTATACCCCAGGCGCTCTGACGTCGGGGAAGGGGCAACATCAGCCGACGCCGGACCCAGACTTTGGAATCCGTCCGACCGAAGGGCTGCCTGAGGCAGGACAACCCATATGTAAGGACTGCAGATGCATCCTTGAAGGACATCCACTGGATATTATGGTGTGTACCTAACAATCTTGCGAAATATTTAGCCAGGCACTTGGGTACAGCGACAGACAACCCCCGACGGCTTCCACAGATGGACAGTCGGGCAACCCATCAGGGGCGATGGAAGGGATGATCAGAGAAGGTTTCTATCTCCCTGGTGTTGTGGACCTCCTCTGCCATCAGGATGGCATCTTCCATTATATCCTCCCCCTCTGCCTCTAGGGGAGGGTTAACCTTGTGCCTGAGGGAAACCTTTTTGGGATTTACTGAACCACATCTTTTCTCCTGTATTACTCTTGGGATAGGGTCTAGATGGGAGGGAGAAAAAAACTCAGACGGTAGATACGGTTTTCCCTTCCTGCTCGCATCTGGACAAGGTCTCTCTCACCTGAGGTCCAAAGAAAGATGAACCATAAAAGGGGACGTTAGTGAAGGAAGACTTGAAGGATTCCATGAAATTACAGAGACGCATCCAAGAATGTCTCCCGAGAGATATTCCTGCTGTGGCTGCCTACTCACTATCTGCTGCATATGATATCAGCCTATTGGAGGAGTTGGCTATCGACGTAAGGGTGGAGAGCTGCGCAGAAACCTTATCCATTGATCCCGGAGCTACTGAACCCTGAAGGGCATCTCCCAACTCCTTCAGGAGATCCCTCTGAAGATGGGTGAAATGGGTAAGGTAATTCAGTGATCTTCGGGTAAATGCCGCTGAAGAGAAGGTACGCTTCCCATACCTATCCATCATCCTGGACTCCTTGTTAGGAGGATGGATATTAAAAAATGTTTCAGACAACTCCTCCTTGGTGGTCACTGCTACCACCATAGCATCAACAGGAACTCCTTTGGTAAGAAAGGATTTATCTTCAGGTGCTGTCATGAATTTATTTGACCTCCTCAGGATGGGCTCCACTGTGTATGGGGAGGTCCAGGCTTTCTGCGATATGACCCCTAAGAGCTGGTCATAAGGCTGTCACCCAGGAAGTGGAAGGTCGGGAACCAAAGGCCTCAAGATATACTGATTCATCCTCAGTAGGGTTTGAGGTCTTCCAGTCACCCCTCTGTCTAAGGATTTCTAGGATGTCAGAAAAGGAGACATCCTCGGGGGGGGGGATCTAGGGGACCCTTCCGATTCCTCCAAATCAGTGTCCGAAGTGACAGACTCAGGTGAGTCAACATGTTTCCTCTTATACAGTCTCTTCTGAGGGAGCTCTCGAGTGGGATAATCTGGGGCGGTCTAAGAAGAGGGGGCACCTCCAATGGGGGCTGCTTGGGTCTCTAGTTCCCTATGCTGCAGGGATGGCAGGGGAGAAGAGGTTGCTGCCTGCTGCTGGTGGGGCACAGGTTCCAAAGGTATGGCCTTTGCAGAGAATAAAGCCTTCTCTATTGCTTCAAAAGCCCTTCCCCCCTGCACTGAAGAAGACCTCCACTCCGAGGAGATGGATGGTCGGGTTCCTAGCGTGGGGGAACGGTTCTGAAGCAGATGTGGGAACTGAGCTGAGCCGAGGCACCAAGAGGAAGGGTCGGTTCCGAAGAAAACCCAGGGTGACTATCCCCCTCGGAGTTGACTCGAGAGCATCGGCTCCAGACTGAGCCACTGAGGATAGAGTAATCGGTTCCAAGGAAGCAGGGAGGATCCCCAGAGCAGACCGATCCAACACCAAAGAACCTGAGAGATTGGCTCAGAGTGAAGCAGTTGGAAGAGGAGCAGTGGTTTGCAAAGGGGTCGGCTCCGAAGCCTTTGGGTCCGGAGGGGCTAATTTCTTTGCCAGAGCTGGATCAGAAAGCAACCTCTTCACCACCCGCACAATGTCCTCATCTGAATGTGTCCTGGAGGATCGGGTGGAGACAGGAGATATCCTCTCCAAAATAGGAGCAGTGGTTTGCAAAGGGGTCGGCTCCGAAGCCTTTGGGTCCGGAGGGGCTAATTTCTTTGCCAGAGCTGGATCAGAAAGCAACCTCTTCACCACCCGCGCAATGTCCTCATCTGAATGTGTCCTGGAGGATCGGGTGGAGACAGGAGATCTCCTCTCCAAAATAGGAGATCTCAAATTAAGTGACATAGGGTCAATATGTCAGGTAAGTGTCTCAGTACCAAAGGTTGCCTCGGCACTGAGGAGACCGACGGTACCCATGTGGAAGAAGCTGAATCGGAGCCAGAAATCCTTGGCTCTGACGCTTTGGACTTTTTTGATGGCTCCAAAACTGGGGCCAAAGATTTTCGTTTTGAAGACTTAGGAGCTGCCTGACCAAGTTCCAGCTGTTCCTGGAAGGAACTGGTCATAAGACTCCTATCAATGAGTTTACATTTCCTCTCATTTAAGACCCTGGCACTGAACACATGGCAAAAAGTTCAAGGCTCTTGCAAGTATGCTTCACCTAAACAGTACACGCAACTGGTGTAACTGTCTGTCAAAGACATCTTTTGAGAGCATCACATTTTTTTAAACCCCGAAAGGTAATGGTCTTTATGTTCTCTGTCCTTTTCTTTTGACATTCTCACATGAACAACTATTGTCTAACTAGATAAGACAACAATACTAACTAGTATCTACTTGCAGGCAACAATAACAGCGAATACAGTAAAGATAGAAGGACGAATCTATCATATATGGAATTTTTTTTTTTTTTTTTTTTTTAAATACAGACACACAGGGAGGAAAGACCCTCTAACAAATGGGCTGTACAATCCTATGAGGAAAAACTAGGGGTCAGACTCTCAGAACAGTCACACAGTAAGATATTAATGATAAAAAATATAAAGAAGAAAAAAAAGGTTGGAAAAGGACAAGATTTAGTAAATAAATCTATTACTTAGCCAATGAGGCAGTAAAGACAACCTCAAAGCTTTTGCGGTATACGAGACTGGGGAATTGCCATGAGGCACCATGGGACAGGGGTTAGCCTCGAGCACGTAAAAGCTCTCGAGCTCTAGTATTGGCCGAGTCGGAGCTGAATATCGGCTCCGAACCCATCCAGCAAGAATTATGGTGAGATAGGACTACATAACATAAGAAGTTATGTACTCACCATAACATTCCATGTGTTTTGCTCATCTCGCCTTCATTCTTAACTGGTTGGGTTCAGAACCAATCCATGGTTCCGACTCGGCCTTATAAAAAAGCTCCAGGTCTTCTAACTCATGCCCTAGGAAAGCTCCCCAGATCTTGTTTGCTGATATAACAACAGGTACTAAATAAAGACTATGGAGCACCTAATGGAAGAATGAAGGTTGGAGCACATTAATTAGCAACTGTGTCAGCTGGGTCCTCCAGGAGCCCAAGGCTGGGGGAAGGAGGGTGGTATGTAAGAATGAAGGTGAGATGGAAAACACACATGGAACATTATGGTGAGTACATAACTTCTGTATATGATGTTGTCCTATGTCATTTTCATTCATAACTGGTTGGGACAGCGTCCCTAGCACCATCTTTATTGGGCGGCTCAAGGGAGAATATTCTTCAGAACAGTGGACCCAAAAGAGGCCCTGTTCTTGGAGGCCAAATCCACTTTGTAATGAGTGATAAAGGTATGAGGCCTTGCCCATGTTGCTGCAGCACAAATGGTATCAAATTGGTAGTCAAGGCAGAAGAGGTTGCTATGGCTCTTGCAGAATGACCTTTTACTTTACAGGGGAGTTCTTTGTTTTGAGATTTGTAAGTAAGGGTAACACAATCTGACAGCCACTTCACAAGTGTGGCTTTAAACACAGGAGCACCTTTCAGAGTCTGAAAAGGATACAAATAATTGGTCACACTTTGAAGTCCTTTGTCCTATGCAAGTAGAAACGTAATTGTTTATGTACATTAAGTTGGTGCAGCATATATTCTGCCTTTTTGCCATAGTTAGGGAAAATTGCAGCTCTACGGATTGATTCAAATTAGACTCTGAGCATACTTTGGAGAAGGAGGATGGGTTTGTTCTTAGGGATACTCTATCTTTGTGGAAAAGCATGTAGGAGGCTTTATAGATAATGCTTGTAGCTCTAAAACTCTTCTAGCAGAAATGATGGCTATCAAAAGAATCGTCTTCCAAGTCAAATACTTTAGCTCACAGGACAATGCAGGTTCAAATGGGGAAAGAATCAAATGGTATAAAACAAAATTCAGGTCCCATGGTGCTGGAGGGGCTTTAATGGGTGGTCTTAATAAAATAGTGCCTTTAAGAAAACCCTTGCAAAGTCTATGGGACATCACATTCGGCCCTGATTCACCTAGATGGAAGTTAGACATCGCTGCTAACTGAACTTGAATAGTGGCTGCAGCTGCACCTTCATTAAATAGCTTTGCTAAGAATTCAAGAAAGGAAAGTATTAGGGCAGAGAAGGGGTCAATGTGATTATTCAAGGCCCAAGAAGAAAATTGTTTCCATTTACGCATAAATAACTTCTTAGTTGAAGCCTTATGAGACAAGATCAGGATACGTTTCACTTACGAGACAAGATCAGGATACGTTTCACTTATGAGACAAGATCAGGATACGTTTCACCGATGGAAAAATGTTAGGGAGCCTGGCTGTGTTTGGAATTGAAGCAGCCAAGCTGTCCATCTGAGTGTTTGAGGGAGGGGTGGAGCATCCCGGATGCATGAGTCAGAAGGTCTGGAACTGGGTCCAGAATCCACGGCTCCTCCTGGAGATGAGGCCAAAGGAAGGGGAACCGGATTTGACGAGGCCAGTATGGGGCGATGAGTATCAAATTCCTTCCCAAGGAACTGGCTTTCTGAAGAACTTCTGGTATCAATGGAAAGGGAGGGAAGGCGTACAGACCCGAGGGCCAATCATGTACAAGTGCATCCCTTGCTGACTCCCCCAGAGGGGGGGATAAGGGGAAGACAGACGCTGTATTTGACATTCATGGACGTGGCAAAAAGGTTGCAGCAAGGCTGGCCCTATTTGTGGAAAATCATCTCCACTACTTCTTGTTTTAGGGACCACTCATGAGGCATCAGAATCGCTCTGCTGAGTTGGTTAGCCATCACGTTGGATTTCCAAACTTACAAAACACAAAAACTAATGTAAATCACAAAGGTCTGCTGAAGGTACCAAAACCAAGGATCCACCGTTTTTTCACAAATATTTAAGCGCTTTTCGTCTTGTAAGGTTACAAAACTTCTTCAGATAAAATCGTTTGTGAAAGTCGCATTTAAATACTATTAACCTTAAAACCATGTGATATATTCATCCAATCATGTTGTAAAAGCAATTACAAACGTCACCACCCCACCTACATTTTAAAATCCACTTAAAAGTCAAACTATTACTTCACTAAATACATACATAAATTCTATCAAAAATGTGTGTATATATATATATATATATATATATATATATATATATATATATATATATATATACATATACATATACACACACACACACACACACACACACCTTCCATTTTAATGCTTTATGACATTTCTATTTATCTGTCTAAACTCTTCAATTTTAAAATACATTGTATTGAACACATCTCGTTCAACCCTGGGTATGTTCCAGCATTTAATCGCAATTGCCACAAAAGTTCCAACCTTTCCAGTAACAGGCTAGCTGGTCCTCCCTGTATATTGGGTTGGATTTGATCTAGTACTTTAAACTTAAAGGCATGCATTGGATTTTCAGATACATGTTTTGCTAATGCACTGTCCAATTTATTTTTTCTTATACTGTATAAATGCTCATATACCCTCTTTCATTTTCCGGTCCATTTTTCCAATATAAAACCTAACACATGCCTGACACTGGGCTATGTATATTATACCCTTAGAATTGCATGTGAATTTCTTATTTAGCACATATTTTCTATTACCAACATTAAATGTTCTACCAATCTCCATGTAAGTGCAGTTAAGTATATGCACCGCATGTTGTCATCCCTGGATTTTTGGCATTTTGACCCATCTCATTCCTACAATCCAGACAATTTTTTAAGTTCCTACCTCTCTTATATATAACCAGGGGTGGTTGTCTAAAATTTGAAGCTGGTAAACCCTGGCCAGATAAAAGTTGCCAATTTTTAATCACTATACGCCTAAGTTCTGGGGCATCGATGTTATATGTCAAGATCAGTCTATGCCTATCCATCCGCCCATCGGTAACACTGTGGGATGGACTTGTGTCCTGTACTATTATAGGACTTTGATTTTCAAACCCTAGGATAGGTCTATACGCCCCACTACTTATTTTACGTTGGACTTCATCTGTGTAAGTTAATTAGTCTGACAGGATAACCCCTCTTTGTAAACATTTCCAACAAGTTCATACATTCATCAACAAAATCACTAAACCTAGTGGTCATTCTGGCCGCACGGACTAATTGTCCTTTTATAACTGACCTTTTTTGCTGAAATGGATGACCACTTGTGAAATGTAAGAATGTGAGTATGTTGCCTTTCTATGAATAGATGCAAAGTAACTGTTCTTCTTATCTTTACTCAGTTTTATGTCAAGATAGGCTATGCTATGTTCACTAAACTCGTATGTAAATTTTAAGAATTGAGTTGTAGTATTTAAATACTCGACCAACTGTTTTGCGACTCCCTCATCACCATTTATAATAATGAGGATGTCGTCCAAGAACCTGGTATAAAAGTGAATCACATCCTTATATTGACTACTGTGTTCTCTAGATATTGATGTTCCCACTCGGCCATTGCTAAGTTTGAAAAACTCCCTCCACACGGTGAGCCCATTGCTAGACCTATGTGTTGTAGGTACCTTTCTTTGTCAAAATGTAAAATAATTATTTGTCAAAATTATGTCCAAGAGCTCTTGGATGACATAAATTTCATTTTGAGAGGCTCCTTCTCGTCTTAAAATACTCACCACCCATTCAATGCCTTCAGTGTGTGGAATTGATGTATATAAATCTTTTACATCAATTGTTAAGAAATTACAATTCTGATTAAACTTCAATTTACTGACCTCACTTAAACACGTCCAGGAGTCCTTGCATATTTGAGGTAACTGCTTAATGTATTTCTTCAAAACATCTACATATTTCGCACAAGCATAGGTGATAGAGTATCTAGCATTTACCAACGGTCTCATTGGGGGGTTGTCTATGCTCTTATGTATTTTAGGTATTCCGAATATTTTTGGTGCGGGCATTATTAAATAATTGAAAATCTGGGAATCAATTCTGCCATCTATATACATATTTAAATAAACCGTTATTCTCATGCATGCTGAACTGATCTCATTAATGGAAGCAGGTACGTGTGTTTCACTATTAATCATTTCCTTCATTTTTACGTTATAACATCTATATACATATTTAAATAAACCGTTATTCTCATGCATGCTGAACTGATCTCATTAATGGAAGCAGGTACATGTGTTTCACTATTAATCATTTCCTTCATTTTTACGTTATAACATCTATATACATATTTAAATAAACCGCTATTCTCATGCATGCTGAACTGATCTCATTAATGGAAGCAGGTACACGTGTTTCACTATTAATCATTTCCTTCATTTTTACGTTCTAACATCTATATACATATTTAAATAAACCGCTATTCTCATGCATGCTGAACTGATCTCATTAATGGAAGCAGGTACACGTGTTTCACTATTAATCATTTCCTTCATTTTACGTTATAACATCTATATACATATTTAAATAAACCGCTATTCTCATGCATGCTGAACTGATCTCATTAATGGAAGCAGGTACACGTGTTTCACTATTAATCATTTCCTTCATTTTACGTTATAACATCTATATACATATTTAAATAAACCGCTATTCTCATGCATGCTGAACTGATCTCATTAATGGAAGCAGGTACACGTGTTTCACTATTAATCATTTCCTTCATTCTTACATTATAACATCTATATACATATTTAAATAAACCGCTATTCTCATGCATGCTGAACTGATCTCATTAATGGAAGCAGGTACACGTGTTTCACTATTAATCATTTCCTTCATTTTTACGTTATAACATCTATATACATATTTAAATAAACCGCTATTCTCATGCATGCTGAACTGATCTCATTAATGGAAGCAGGTACACGTGTTTCACTATTAATCATTTCCTTCATTTTTACGTTATAACATCTATATACATATTTAAATAAACCGTTATTCTCATGCATGCTGAACTGATCTCATTAATGGAAGCAGGTACACGTGTTTCACTATTAATCATTTCCTTCATTTTACGTTATAACATCTATATACATATTTAAATAAACCGCTATTCTCATGCATGCTGAACTGATCTCATTAATGGAAGCAGGTACACGTGTTTCACTATTAATCATTTCCTTCATTTTTACGTTATAACATCTATATACATATTTAAATAAACCGTTATTCTCATGCATGCTGAACTGATCTCATTAATGGAAGCAGGTACACGTGTTTCACTATTAATCATTTCCTTCATTTTTACGTTCTAACATCTATATACATATTTAAATAAACCGCTATTCTCATGCATGCTGAACTGATCTCATTAATGGAAGCAGGTACAGGTGTTTCACTATTAATCATTTCCTTCATTTTTACGTTCTAACATCTATATACATATTTAAATAAACCGCTATTCTCATGCATGCTGAACTGATCTCATTAATGGAAGCAGGTACACGTGTTTCACTATTAATCATTTCCTTCATTTTTACGTTATAACATCTATATACATATTTAAATAAACCGCTATTCTCATGCATGCTGAACTGATCTCATTAATGGAAGCAGGTACACGTGTTTCACTATTAATCATTTCCTTCATTTTTACGTTATAATATCTATATACATATTTAAATAAACCGCTATTCTCATGCATGCTGAACTGATCTCATTAATGGAAGCAGGTACACGTGTTTCACTATTAATCATTTCCTTCATTTTTACGTTATAACATCTATATACATATTTAAATAAACCGTTATTCTCATGCATGCTGAACTGCTCTCATTAATGGAAGCAGGTACACGTGTTTCACTATTAATCATTTCCTTCATTTTTACGTTATAATATCTATATACATATTTAAATAAACCGCTATTCTCATGCATGCTGAACTGATCTCATTAATGGAAGCAGGTACACGTGTTTCACTATTAATCATTTCCTTCATTTTTACGTTATAACATCTATATACATATTTAAATAAACCGCTATTCTCATGCATGCTGAACTGATCTCATTAATGGAAGCAGGTACACGTGTTTCACTATTAATCATTTCCTTCATTTTACGTTATAACATCTATATACATATTTAAATAAACCGCTATTCTCATGCATGCTGAACTGATCTCATTAATGGAAGCAGGTACACGTGTTTCACTATTAATCATTTCCTTCATTTTTACGTTATAACATCTATATACATATTTAAATAAACCGCTATTCTCATGCATGCTGAACTGATCTCATTAATGGAAGCAGGTACACGTGTTTCACTATTAATCATTTCCTTCATTTTTACGTTATAATATCTATATACATATTTAAATAAACCGCTATTCTCATGCATGCTGAACTGATCTCATTAATGGAAGCAGGTACACGTGTTTCACTATTAATCATTTCCTTCATTTTTACGTTATAACATCTATATACATATTTAAATAAACCGCTATTCTCATGCATGCTGAACTGATCTCATTAATGGAAGCAGGTACACGTGTTTCACTATTAATCATTTCCTTCATTTTTACGTTATATCTATATACATATTTAAATAAACCGCTATTCTCATGCATGCTGAACTGATCTCATTAATGGAAGCAGGTACATGTGTTTCACTATTAATCATTTCCTTCATTTTTACGTTATAATATCTATATACATATTTAAATAAACCGCTATTCTCATGCATGCTGAACTGATCTCATTAATGGAAGCAGGTACACGTGTTTCACTATTAATCATTTCCTTCATTTTTACGTTCTAACATCTATATACATATTTAAATAAACCGCTATTCTCATGCATGCTGAACTGATCTCATTAATGGAAGCAGGTACAGGTGTTTCACTATTAATCATTTCCTTCATTTTTACGTTATAATATCTATATACATATTTAAATAAACCGCTATTCTCATGCATGCTGAACTGATCTCATTAATGGAAGCAGGTACACGTGTTTCACTATTAATCATTTCCTTCATTTTACGTTCTAACATCTATATACATATTTAAATAAACCGCTATTCTCATGCATGCTGAACTGATCTCATTAATGGAAGCAGGTACACGTGTTTCACTATTAATCATTTCCTTCATTTTACGTTATAACATCTATATACATATTTAAATAAACCGCTATTCTCATGCATGCTGAACTGATCTCATTAATGGAAGCAGGTACACGTGTTTCACTATTAATCATTTCCTTCATTTTACGTTATAACATCTATATACATATTTAAATAAACCGTTATTCTCATGCATGCTGAACTGATCTCATTAATGGAAGCAGGTACACGTGTTTCACTATTAATCATTTCCTTCATTTTTACGTTATAACATCTATATACATATTTAAATAAACCGCTATTCTCATGCATGCTGAACTGATCTCATTAATGGAAGCAGGTACACGTGTTTCACTATTAATCATTTCCTTCATTTTACGTTATAACATCTATATACATATTTAAATAAACCGCTATTCTCATGCATGCTGAACTGATCTCATTAATGGAAGCAGGTACACGTGTTTCACTATTAATCATTTCCTTCATTTTTACGTTATAACATCTATATACATATTTAAATAAACCGCTATTCTCATGCATGCTGAACTGATCTCATTAATGGAAGCAGGTACACGTGTTTCACTATTAATCATTTCCTTCATTTTACGTTATAACATCTATATACATATTTAAATAAACCGTTATTCTCATGCATGCTGAACTGATCTCATTAATGGAAGCAGGTACACGTGTTTCACTATTAATCATTTCCTTCATTTTTACGTTCTAACATCTATATACATATTTAAATAAACCGCTATTCTCATGCATGCTGAACTGATCTCATTAATGGAAGCAGGTACACGTGTTTCACTATTAATCATTTCCTTCATTTTTACGTTATAACATCTATATACATATTTAAATAAACCGCTATTCTCATGCATGCTGAACTGATCTCATTAATGGAAGCAGGTACACGTGTTTCACTATTAATCATTTCCTTCATTTTTACGTTATAACATCTATATACATATTTAAATAAACCGCTATTCTCATGCATGCTGAACTGATCTCATTAATGGAAGCAGGTACACGTGTTTCACTATTAATCATTTCCTTCATTTTTACGTTCTAACATCTATATACATATTTAAATAAACCGCTATTCTCATGCATGCTGAACTGATCTCATTAATGGAAGCAGGTACACGTGTTTCACTATTAATCATTTCCTTCATTTTTACGTTATAACATCTATATACATATTTAAATAAACCGTTATTCTCATGCATGCTGAACTGATCTCATTAATGGAAGCAGGTACACGTGTTTCACTATTAATCATTTCCTTCATTTTTACGTTATAACATCTATATACATATTTAAATAAACCGTTATTCTCATGCATGCTGAACTGATCTCATTAATGGAAGCAGGTACGTGTGTTTCACTATTAATCATTTCCTTCATTTTTACGTTATAACATCTATATACATATTTAAATAAACCGCTATTCTCATGCATGCTGAACTGATCTCATTAATGGAAGCAGGTACACGTGTTTCACTATTAATCATTTCCTTCATTTTTACGTTATAACATCTATATACATATTTAAATAAACCGCTATTCTCATGCATGCTGAACTGATCTCATTAATGGAAGCAGGTACGTGTGTTTCACTATTAATCATTTCCTTCATTTTTACGTTATAACATCTATATACATATTTAAATAAACCGTTATTCTCATGCATGCTGAACTGATCTCATTAATGGAAGCAGGTACATGTGTTTCACTATTAATCATTTCCTTCATTTTTACGTTATAACATCTATATACATATTTAAATAAACCGCTATTCTCATGCATGCTGAACTGATCTCATTAATGGAAGCAGGTACAGGTGTTTCACTATTAATCATTTCCTTCATTTTTACGTTATAACATCTATATACATATTTAAATAAACCGTTATTCTCATGCATGCTGAACTGATCTCATTAATGGAAGCAGGTACACGTGTTTCACTATTAATCATTTCCTTCATTTTTACGTTATAACATCTATATACATATTTAAATAAACCGCTATTCTCATGCATGCTGAACTGATCTCATTAATGGAAGCAGGTACACGTGTTTCACTATTAATCATTTCCTTCATTTTACGTTATAACATCTATATACATATTTAAATAAACCGTTATTCTCATGCATGCTGAACTGATCTCATTAATGGAAGCAGGTACACGTGTTTCACTATTAATCATTTCCTTCATTTTTACGTTATAACATCTATATACATATTTAAATAAACCGCTATTCTCATGCATGCTGAACTGATCTCATTAATGGAAGCAGGTACACGTGTTTCACTATTAATCATTTCCTTCATTTTACGTTATAACATCTATATACATATTTAAATAAACCGCTATTCTCATGCATGCTGAACTGATCTCATTAATGGAAGCAGGTACACGTGTTTCACTATTAATCATTTCCTTCATTTTACGTTATAACATCTATATACATATTTAAATAAACCGTTATTCTCATGCATGCTGAACTGATCTCATTAATGGAAGCAGGTACAGGTGTTTCACTATTAATCATTTCCTTCATTTTTACGTTATAACATCTATATACATATTTAAATAAACCGTTATTCTCATGCATGCTGAACTGATCTCATTAATGGAAGCAGGTACATGTGTTTCACTATTAATCATTTCCTTCATTTTTACGTTATAACATCTATATACATATTTAAATAAACCGCTATTCTCATGCATGCTGAACTGATCTCATTAATGGAAGCAGGTACATGTGTTTCACTATTAATCATTTCCTTCATTTTTACGTTATAACATCTATATACATATTTAAATAAACCGCTATTCTCATGCATGCTGAACTGATCTCATTAATGGAAGCAGGTACGTGTGTTTCACTATTAATCATTTCCTTCATTTTTACGTTATAACATCTATATACATATTTAAATAAACCGCTATTCTCATGCATGCTGAACTGATCTCATTAATGGAAGCAGGTACACGTGTTTCACTATTAATCATTTCCTTCATTTTTACGTTATAACATCTATATACATATTTAAATAAACCGTTATTCTCATGCATGCTGAACTGATCTCATTAATGGAAGCAGGTACACGTGTTTCACTATTAATCATTGCCTTCATTTTTACGTTATAACATCTATATACATATTTAAATAAACCGCTATTCTCATGCATGCTGAACTGATCTCATTAATGGAAGCAGGTACACGTGTTTCACTATTAATCATTTCCTTCATTTTTACGTTATAACATCTATATACATATTTAAATAAACCGCTATTCTCATGCATGCTGAACTGATCTCATTAATGGAAGCAGGTACACGTGTTTCACTATTAATCATTTCCTTCATTTTTACGTTATAACATCTATATACATATTTAAATAAACCGTTATTCTCATGCATGCTGAACTGATCTCATTAATGGAAGCAGGTACACGTGTTTCACTATTAATCATTTCCTTCATTTTTACGTTATAATATCTATATACATATTTAAATAAACCGCTATTCTCATGCATGCTGAACTGATCTCATTAATGGAAGCAGGTACACGTGTTTCACTATTAATCATTTCCTTCATTTTTACGTTCTAACATCTATATACATATTTAAATAAACCGCTATTCTCATGCATGCTGAACTGATCTCATTAATGGAAGCAGGTACATGTGTTTCACTATTAATCATTGCCTTCATTTTTACGTTATAACATCTATATACATATTTAAATAAACCGTTATTCTCATGCATGCTGAACTGATCTCATTAATGGAAGCAGGTATATGTGTTTCACTATTAATCATTTCCTTCATTTTTACGTTATAACATCTATATACATATTTAAATAAACCGCTATTCTCATGCATGCTGAACTGATCTCATTAATGGAAGCAGGTACACGTGTTTCACTATTAATCATTTCCTTCATTTTTACGTTATAATATCTATATACATATTTAAATAAACCGCTATTCTCATGCATGCTGAACTGATCTCATTAATGGAAGCAGGTACACGTGTTTCACTATTAATCATTTCCTTCATTTTACGTTATAACATCTATATACATATTTAAATAAACCGCTATTCTCATGCATGCTGAACTGATCTCATTAATGGAAGCAGGTACACGTGTTTCACTATTAATCATTTCCTTCATTTTTACGTTCTAACATCTATATACATATTTAAATAAACCGCTATTCTCATGCATGCTGAACTGATCTCATTAATGGAAGCAGGTACACGTGTTTCACTATTAATCATTTCCTTCATTTTACGTTCTAACATCTATATACATATTTAAATAAACCGCTATTCTCATGCATGCTGAACTGATCTCATTAATGGAAGCAGGTACACGTGTTTCACTATTAATCATTTCCTTCATTTTTACGTTCTAACATCTATATACATATTTAAATAAACCGCTATTCTCATGCATGCTGAACTGATCTCATTAATGGAAGCAGGTACACGTGTTTCACTATTAATCATTTCCTTCATTTTTACGTTATAACATCTATATACATATTTAAATAAACCGTTATTCTCATGCATGCTGAACTGATCTCATTAATGGAAGCAGGTACACGTGTTTCACTATTAATCATTTCCTTCATTTTTACGTTATAACATCTATATACATATTTAAATAAACCGCTATTCTCATGCATGCTGAACTGATCTCATTAATGGAAGCAGGTACATGTGTTTCACTATTAATCATTGCCTTCATTTTTACGTTATAACATCTATATACATATTTAAATAAACCGTTATTCTCATGCATGCTGAACTGATCTCATTAATGGAAGCAGGTACACGTGTTTCACTATTAATCATTTCCTTCATTTTACGTTATAACATCTATATACATATTTAAATAAACCGCTATTCTCATGCATGCTGAACTGATCTCATTAATGGAAGCAGGTACACGTGTTTCACTATTAATCATTTCCTTCATTTTTACGTTCTAACATCTATATACATATTTAAATAAACCGCTATTCTCATGCATGCTGAACTGATCTCATTAATGGAAGCAGGTACACGTGTCTCACTATTAATCATTTCCTTCATTTTTACGTTCTAACATCTATATACATATTTAAATAAACCGCTATTCTCATGCATGCTGAACTGATCTCATTAATGGAAGCAGGTACACGTGTTTCACTATTAATCATTTCCTTCATTTTTACGTTATAACATCTATATACATATTTAAATAAACCGCTATTCTCATGCATGCTGAACTGATCTCATTAATGGAAGCAGGTACATGTGTTTCACTATTAATCATTTCCTTCATTTTACCTTATAACATCTATATACATATTTAAATAAACCGCTATTCTCATGCATGCTGAACTGATCTCATTAATGGAAGCAGGTACACGTGTTTCACTATTAATCATTTCCTTCATTTTTACGTTATAACATCTATATACATATTTAAATAAACCGCTATTCTCATGCATGCTGAACTGATCTCATTAATGGAAGCAGGTACACGTGTTTCACTATTAATCATTTCCTTCATTTTTACGTTATAACATCTATATACATATTTAAATAAACCGCTATTCTCATGCATGCTGAACTGATCTCATTAATGGAAGCAGGTACACGTGTTTCACTATTAATCATTTCCTTCATTTTTACGTTATAACATCTATATACATATTTAAATAAACCGCTATTCTCATGCATGCTGAACTGATCTCATTAATGGAAGCAGGTACACGTGTTTCACTATTAATCATTTCCTTCATTTTACGTTCTAACATCTATATACATATTTAAATAAACCGCTATTCTCATGCATGCTGAACTGATCTCATTAATGGAAGCAGGTACACGTGTTTCACTATTAATCATTTCCTTCATTTTACGTTCTAACATCTATATACATATTTAAATAAACCGTTATTCTCATGCATGCTGAACTGATCTCATTAATGGAAGCAGGTACACGTGTTTCACTATTAATCATTTCCTTCATTTTACGTTATAACATCTATATACATATTTAAATAAACCGCTATTCTCATGCATGCTGAACTGATCTCATTAATGGAAGCAGGTACACGTGTTTCACTATTAATCATTTCCTTCATTTTACGTTCTAACATCTATATACATATTTAAATAAACCGCTATTCTCATGCATGCTGAACTGATCTCATTAATGGAAGCAGGTACAGGTGTTTCACTATTAATCATTTCCTTCATTTTACGTTATAACATCTATATACATATTTAAATAAACCGTTATTCTCATGCATGCTGAACTGATCTCATTAATGGAAGCAGGTACACGTGTTTCACTATTAATCATTTCCTTCATTTTACGTTCTAACATCTATATACATATTTAAATAAACCGCTATTCTCATGCATGCTGAACTTATCTCATTAATGGAAGCAGGTACACGTGTTTCACTATTAATCATTTCCTTCATTTTACGTTCTAACATCTATATACATATTTAAATAAACCGCTATTCTCATGCATGCTGAACTGATCTCATTAATGGAAGCAGGTACACGTGTTTCACTATTAATCATTTCCTTCATTTTTACGTTATAACATCTATATACATATTTAAATAAACCGTTATTCTCATGCATGCTGAACTGATCTCATTAATGGAAGCAGGTACACGTGTTTCACTATTAATCATTTCCTTCATTTTTACGTTCTAACATCTATATACATATTTAAATAAACCGCTATTCTCATGCATGCTGAACTGATCTCATTAATGGAAGCAGGTACACGTGTTTCACTATTAATCATTTCCTTCATTTTACGCTCTAACATCTATATACATATTTAAATAAACCGCTATTCTCATGCATGCTGAACTGATCTCATTAATGGAAGCAGGTACACGTGTTTCACTATTAATCATTTCCTTCATTTTACGCTCTAACATCTATATACATATTTAAATAAACCGCTATTCTCATGCATGCTGAACTGATCTCATTAATGGAAGCAGGTACACGTGTTTCACTATTAATCATTTCCTTCATTTTTACGTTATAACATCTATATACATATTTAAATAAACCGCTATTCTCATGCATGCTGAACTGATCTCATTAATGGAAGCAGGTACACGTGTTTCACTATTAATCATTTCCTTCATTTTTACGTTATAACATCTATATACATATTTAAATAAACCGTTATTCTCATGCATGCTGAACTGATCTCATTAATGGAAGCAGGTACACGTGTTTCACTATTAATCATTTCCTTCATTTTTACGTTATAACATCTATATACATATTTAAATAAACCGCTATTCTCATGCATGCTGAACTGATCTCATTAATGGAAGCAGGTACATGTGTTTCACTATTAATCATTTCCTTCATTTTTACGTTATAACATCTATATACATATTTAAATAAACCGCTATTCTCATGCATGCTGAACTGATCTCATTAATGGAAGCAGGTACACGTGTTTCACTATTAATCATTTCCTTCATTTTTACGTTATAACATCTATATACATATTTAAATAAACCGCTATTCTCATGCATGCTGAACTGATCTCATTAATGGAAGCAGGTACAGGTGTTTCACTATTAATCATTTCCTTCATTTTTACGTTATAATATCTATATACATATTTAAATAAACCGCTATTCTCATGCATGCTGAACTGATCTCATTAATGGAAGCAGGTACAGGTGTTTCACTATTAATCATTTCCTTCATTTTTACGTTATAACATCTATATACATATTTAAATAAACCGCTATTCTCATGCATGCTGAACTGATCTCATTAATGGAAGCAGGTACACGTGTTTCACTATTAATCATTTCCTTCAATTTTACGTTATAACATCTATATACATATTTAAATAAACCGCTATTCTCATGCATGCTGAACTGATCTCATTAATGGAAGCAGGTACACGTGTTTCACTATTAATCATTTCCTTCATTTTACGTTATAACATCTATATACATATTTAAATAAACCGTTATTCTCATGCATGCTGAACTGATCTCATTAATGGAAGCAGGTACACGTGTTTCACTATTAATCATTTCCTTCATTTTACGTTATAACATCTATATACATATTTAAATAAACCGCTATTCTCATGCATGCTGAACTGATCTCATTAATGGAAGCAGGTACACGTGTTTCACTATTAATCATTTCCTTCATTTTACGCTCTAACATCTATATACATATTTAAATAAACCGCTATTCTCATGCATGCTGAACTGATCTCATTAATGGAAGCAGGTACACGTGTTTCACTATTAATCATTTCCTTCATTTTTACGTTATAACATCTATATACATATTTAAATAAACCGCTATTCTCATGCATGCTGAACTGATCTCATTAATGGAAGCAGGTACATGTGTTTCACTATTAATCATTTCCTTCATTTTTACGTTCTAACATCTATATACATATTTAAATAAACCGCTATTCTCATGCATGCTGAACTGATCTCATTAATGGAAGCAGGTACACGTGTTTCACTATTAATCATTTCCTTCATTTTTACGTTCTAACATCTATATACATATTTAAATAAACCGTTATTCTCATGCATGCTGAACTGATCTCATTAATGGAAGCAGGTACATGTGTTTCACTATTAATCATTTCCTTCATTTTTACGTTATAACATCTATATACATATTTAAATAAACCGTTATTCTCATGCATGCTGAACTGATCTCATTAATGGAAGCAGGTACATGTGTTTCACTATTAATCATTTCCTTCATTTTTACGTTATAATATAGCAATAACCCACGCCTGGGTGTGGGTAATGCTGGGATTTACCCACGGTTGGTGTGGTTTTGTCACGAGGGCGAAGCCCGAGTGGCCAAACAAAGCCAACCATGGGTAAATCCAGCATTACCCACACCCAGAAGTGGGTTATTGCTATTATACAATGACATTATTTAAGAAAAAAAATAATTACTTTTCTTAAATAATGGCATTGTATAATGCCTCCTCGCTACCCTTCCGCAGCTGTCTGGTATTCTCCGGCAGTTCTGATGTACTGCACACGCATATGCCTACGAAGTACATCACAGCTGTGGGCAAAAGCAACGGAGAAAGCAAGATCTCCGTTGCTTTTTACAAACTGTTTCGTTATGTTAAAAGGGTTTAACATAGCGAGACAGCTTTAAAAAAAGCAACGGAGATTCTCCGTTGTTTTTTTTTAAAAAGCTGTCTCGCTATGTTAAACTCCTTTAACATAGCGAGACAGTGTGAAGCAACAGAGATCTTGTGTTCTCCATTGCTGTACAAAAAGTTATAGCAATGGAGAAAGTCCGGGCGACCGGACCTTTTTCCATTACTATAACTCTGATTTACAATGTGCACACTGACCAATCAGAGTGCACGTTTCTGAATATTAATGGGGCGTTGTATAATCTGCAATATCCATTATCACAGCCCCACCACCCTTATCGGGTTTTATGACTTGAACAGGTAACTGTTGCAATTCCTTAGGTAAAGTGTAGTTATCATTCGAAATATTTAACTTTTTGTATGTTTTTTTTTCTTATTGTTCTCTATACAGTTTCTAAAATCTAATTCACAGATTTTTTCAAATACATTTACCAATGCGTTTGGTGGGAGGTTAAAAGTGCTTAGCATTGACAACTTATTTGGGTTACCAATGGTATTCCCAAAAATAGAAGATAAATTTAATTTACGAGAAAAACGTTTTAACTCAATCAAGGCTTGACCAATATCGGCGTGTACGTCTGGGACAAACGTATATCCTTTAGCCAATATTTCTACCAAACCACTGTCAATGTAAGCAGTTGAATAATTATAGATTTTAAAATCTCATCTTTGTTATATAACAACATAAAAGAACTATTTGCTGCAATTAAGTCCATATTTCCATCGGATATTACCTTCTTCTGTTCGGTCATCCCCGGTTTCTGTTCCTCACGGACTGTTTGTACTGAGGATTGTGGTTCCGCCCATTGCTGGAAAAATCAGCATTTTGTGAGTTAACATTATAACCAGCTGTGTTACTATTCATTTGAGTGTTTCTTGAGTTAGTAGCTATTCGCTCACTTTGCCGTAATGGAGTTATTCTTGGCTCTGCTTCATCCTCAAACTAGGGTACTGACGTCACTATGCCTTCAGGGACATTCGTGTCATTAACCTGAACCCTATCCTGGCCATAGACCATCGTTAGACTTGGATAGGCTGTACCCAAGTCATGCACATTCTTGTCCCTATTCAACTTTTTGATTTTTGTCTCTTGTAATTTGATTAAATGTTCCACGCTGGAAAAAATGTGCTCATAATCAAAGCGATACCGAGGAAAATTGGTATCTGCTTTTATCTGTATGTCCAAGTCTGTGATTTCTTTCTCTATTTGGTAGACACTAATCTTGTAGTGTTTTATTATTAATTCAAGGAATTCCAAACCATGTTGATTAAACATATTGACAAGGTCTCGATGAAAAACATAGGTTCATAAACTCATAGATTAGTGCTAGGCTAACTACCCTTGTGGCCCATTTTAAGCCTAGCCAATTATCCCTTGTGAGACTCAAGCCCTGCACCTTGTGTTTGTCAGGCAAACACCTTAACCATTAGGCCAACCTTCAGACCCTGCCTCCAATCTTGTAGGGTATTGCCATAAGCATAACCCCTTCGGGACTATTTTTTGTTGCATACATTCTTTAAAATATGTAATTTCCAAGTTTAGTTTTTTAAATTTAAGTACTTTTGAATCCAAAACTTTCAAATGAGTAGCAATATCGACCATACCTCCAGCCGCATCCCCTTCTGAGTTATTCAGTTGGTTGTTAGTTAAAGAAACAGGTACACTTAACCAATGGTTGATGTCGAGGGATTCAATAAGCCCAGAGGCAGTCGAGGTCATTGTAGTAGCTGCTACAATGTTCCCAGGCCCACCTGTAGTAGGACTTGCTACGGAAACAGGTGGAATAACACTGGTAGATGTTAATGCCGACACATATGTAGGAGTTTAACATTTTTTTCTACCGTGGCCACTTGAATCATTCCCCTGCAGGTGCTGGGTTGGTTGCTGCTGGGATAACTGCTGGCTGCTGATGACATTTGTCCAACTTATTAGATAAAACTTCCACTCACTGTGTCAGCATTTGTATAACTAAAGCAAAGTTCCCAGCATTGTTTTCGTTCTGTGATGATCTCGCACTGACAATACTTTCTGCAGCCATATAAAACAAACTATATCCAAACTCACAAAACACAAAAAACAATATAAATCAAAGGTCTGCTGAAGGTACCAAAACCAAGGATCCACCGTTTTTTCACAAATATTTATTAAGCGCTTTTCATCTTGTAAGGTTATAAAGTCAGAGTCAGAAGGTCTGGAACTGGGTCCAGAATCCACGGCTCCTCCTGGAGATGAGGCCAAAGGAAGGGGAAAGTACAGTTTTGTACCTACCATAAATGTAGATGTCTGAGTGCTCATACAGCTGCAGTCATAACAGATGGGGTTATCCTGCCGTCAGGTGGGTCCTCGGTCGGCCGAATTCCAAAGTCTAGGTCCGGCGTCGGTTGTAGTCGCTTCTCCCCTGACGTCAGTGCGACAGGGGTATAAAAGAACCAGCCGACGCCATCTTCTTCAGTTTTTCTTGCCCCAGATGTCAGGTGCCCCCAGAAGGAAGGCAAAACATAAACTTATGTAGTCATGCAATATAGAATAATCAAAAAACAGTAGTTTGCAAGCAAATGCACCATAAAAGAATACCCCAAATAGGTTGTATGAGAAGGTGTTTGTCATAAGGCCTGTCCTAAGAGGGGATGGAGGGAGGGAAACCTGGACAGCAGCTGTATGAGCACTCGAACATGTACATTTATGGTAGATACAAAACTGTACTATGTTCATCGTGCATACAGCTGCAGTCATAACAGATGGGTAGAATCCCAAAGCTAAGTAGGGGTGGCAGGCACTAAGTGGAACTAGGAGGAGCCAGGATGCCCTGCAAGACAGCTGTGGTAAATCCCGCTCTAGATTTTGAGTAAAGTGGAAGGTGATAGTGTTTGGAGAAAGTGTGCACTGAACTCCAAGTGGCTACTTCCAAAATGTCCTTGGTAGGGAGCCCCCTGAGGAAAGCTGCAGAGGTAGCTGAGGCCCTTGTGGAGTGAGACCTAATGCTTGAAGGCACAACTTTTCCATGAAATGAGTAACAAAAGCGTATAAAGTGGGCTATCCATTTTGAAATTGTCTGTTTGGAGATAGCCTTTCCTTGAGCACCTGTAGCATAGGACACAAAGAGTTGCTTGGATTTCCTGAATGGCTTTGTCCTGTCCAAATAATAACGTAGTTGTCTGTGAATGTCCAAGGAATGCAGTAGTCTTTCCCCTTTGTTTTGTGGGTTAGGGTAAAAGGTAGGTAAGTGGATAGTCTGATTCAAGGCTACACTGGATACTACCTTTGGCATAAAGGTAGGGTTGGTTCATAAGGAAACTATGTCCTGATGGAAAATGATGAAAGGTTGCACAGCCATGAGGGCCTGTAGTTCCGAAACCCTGCGTGCTGAGGTGATAGCCAGAAGGAAGGCTGTTTTCCATGACAAATATTGTAGTTCTGTTGAAGCAGCTGGCTCAAATGGAGGTCAGTTTTTCCAATATGAAGTTGAGGTCCCAAGCAGGGACTGGTGGTTTCCTTGGGGGTTTTATATTCTTAGCCCCTCTGAGGAACTGTCTTAAGAGAGGATGAGAGAATAAAGGAGGATCCGTGTTGTATTGTGCAGAAATGGCTGAAGCATGGATTTTGATGGAGGAGAAGGAAAGTCCACTGTTTAACATCTCAGCTAGGTACTGTAATATTTGAGGTATATTTATTACCCAGGGATTCTGGCCCTTTTTCTGATTCCAGGCACAAAACCGCTTCCATTTGGCGGAGTAGGCTTTTCTAGTAGAAGGTCTTCTGGCCTCCAAGATGACATCCTGCACCTCCTTGGAGAGGAGGGTCTGTTGTGAAATCAAGGGATTCTCCATGCGACTAGATTTAGGGTTTTGAGCTGGCTGTGAAGAGTTTTGAAGTTGTGCTGGGACAACAGAAGAGGCACTAGAGGTAGGATCCATGGTGGGGAATGTGTCAGGCTCTTCAGGAGTGGATACCAGTGTTGTCTTGGCCAGTCTGGAGCAATGAGAATTATTTTCGGCCTCTCTGCTCTGGCTTTTAATATAACTTTGGGCAGTAGAGGGAGAGGCGGAAAGGCATAGACTGTCAATGTTGTCCAATTGAAGGAAAGTGCGTCCACTTTCCAGGCCTGTGAATGATAGGTCCTTGTGCAAAATTTTCTCAGTTGGTAATTTCTGTGGGTAGCAAAGAGATCTATGTCTGGCTGTCCCCATGCCTGAGTTATCTTTGCGAAAACTTGAGGATGCAACTTCCGTTCGTGTGGATCTGTCATATTTCTGCTTAGGCCGTCTGCCAGTGTGTTTTCCTTCCCTGGCAGGAATTGTGCCTGAAGTTGGATTTGCAATTCCAGAGCTGTGTTCCAAAGGGTCATGGCTAGTCTGCACAGGGGGTATGAATGAGTTCCCCCCTGTTTGTTTATGTACCACATCACTGTGGTGTTGTCTGTCCTTATCAATAGCTGGCCTGGATGCAGTAGGTCTTTGAAGGCCATAATAGCATTTTGCACTGCTAGCATTTCCTTTTGGTTGATGTGTAGGTGCTTCTCTTTTTGGGACCATTTTCCCTGAATGCACTGATCTTTCATGTGTGCCTCCCAGGCGTAGTCTGAGGCGTCTGTTGTGATGATTTGATTTGCTTGAGGTATGCAGAAAGGGAGACCTTTGTTTTTTTGGCATGCTTGAGCCCACCACAGAAATTCCTTTTGAAGACATGGAATGAGTGGTATAATTGTTTCCAAACTGTGGCTATGTTGAGACCATAAGTTTTTTAGGTACCACTGAAGCTTCCTCATATGCAGCTTTGCACATGGGATCAGCAGGATGCAAGATGCCATGAATCCCAGAGCCTGCAGGACTTTCCTTGCAGTCAGCCTGGTGAAGGTTGCCATTTTGCTGAAGTATTGAGATAGTTGCCCTTGTTTGTCTGGCGTGAGGTAGGCCATCTGGGTGTTTGTATTCAAGCTGGCACCCAGGAACATTATTATTGTTTGAGAGGGTATTAGTTTTGATTTCTTTTTGTTGACTGTGTATCCCAGGAAGTTCAACAGTTTTATTACAAACGCCAGGTGCTGCAGTAGTATGTCCTTGCTGTCCGCTTGGATCAGGCAGTCGTCCAGATATGGGTATATTTGTATTCCTTGAAGTCTGCAGAAGGCAATTACTGATGCCAGGCATTTCGTAAACTCTCTGGGCGCATTAGATAAGCCAAAGGGCAATGCAGAGAATTGATAATGGGTTGAACCTGCAAGAAATCTGAGGTATCTTCTGCAATCTTGTCTGATGGGGACATGCAGGTATGCCTCCTTGAGGTCCAATGTGATCAGCCAAGACTCCTTGCCCAGCATGGGAAGAAGCTGCTGTAATGTGAGCATCTTGAATTTTGGTACCTGTAAACGTGTTTAGGATGGATAGATCTAAAATAGGTCTCCAGTCTGTCTTTCCTTGGTACCAGGAATAGTCTGGAATAAAACCCTTGACCTTGTTCTTTTGCAGGCACCTCTTGAATAGCTTTCATGTCCATGAGAGCTGAAATTTGTTTTGTGCCTCTGCCCTTTGATTTTGTGGCAGGTTTGGCATGCCTCTCATTTTTGGAAGGGTGTGAAAGTGGAATCTGTAGCCTCTGTCTATAATGTCCAGGATCCATTCGTCTTTTGTGACAATATGCCAATTTTTTGAGAATAATGCCAGTTTTCCGCCTAAAGGTGCTGCCATTAAAGCTTTGCTTGGCAGGTAAAGGGGAAAGTCATTGTGTCTGCTTTCTGAATGACTGTGATCTATCTTCTCCACCTCTTGGGGTTGGTGCTTGCCACTGCCTGGCTCTGAATGATCCTTGAGATTGCCCTCTACCTCTTGGGCGCCTGTATCTGCCTCTTTGAGGTCTGTCCGTGGCTGGAAAGGACCAATTTTTTGAAGACCAGTTTCTGCTGAAACCTGGAGGTTGTACCTGCAGGAAATCTTTCACTGTTTGCATTGATCTTGCCTTTTCCTCCATTTTCTTTAGTACCTCCTCAGCTTTAACACCAAACAATACATCTTTTGAAGAGGTGCATCTAGTAATTTAGCTTTGACATGATCTGGTAAGGCTTGTTCTTTGAGCCAAGCATGTCTACGTATGACAGACCCTGTAACAGCAGCTCTACATGAGGCCTCTAAAGCATCAAAACCACACTGCAAGGTATGTTTACCCACTTGCTCTGCACTATGCAATAATTCCTGCAACTCTTTTAAATCTGGTTGCTCAGGTTGTATCATTTTGCTTTTCAACTCAGATAATAAAAACTGTTGATACTTTAACATATGGAACTGACAGTTTAATGCCCTCCATGGTTAAAGTGGCCGAGGTATACACCTTTTTCCCTCACCTTTCTAAAGCTCTGGAATCTCTCTCTGAAGGTAATGGGTTTTTAGCAGTAGAGGCCTTAATTCCCTTGGGACCCTGTGAAATAGTTTCTGGGTCAGCAGTATGGCTTTTGTATAGGAACTGGTGTGAATCAGGAACCCGGTAATACCTGTCTGGTTTAACAGGAGCTGGAGGTAAAGAATCTGGGTTGAGGCTGGCTTCTGTGTACACATCATCTAATATATCTAAGACAGGAGGGATAGCCAGAGGCCTATGCTGGGGGAGCAAGAGAAAATCCCTGAGCCTTTTCTTGGAATCTGGGTAATTTTGGCCTTCCCAGTGAAAGTGTTCCCTCAAAGTATGTAGGGTTTCCCCAAAAGAATAGTCCTCAGGGGGGGGGGGGAGACCGAGGGAATAGACTCCTCTGCATCAGAGTCTTCAAAAGGAGAATATGTATATTCCTGGTCCTCCGAATGTTCAGAGGTAACAGAGGCTTGATCTGAGGAAGGGAGGTCTTCCTCTAATCTGGGCCTTTTGTCCGAGGGGGTTGAGAACCCCTGATAAGAATAATCAAATCCTCAGCCATTTTGAGCATCTGTTTTTTAGGCATGGGGCCTTGAGAGGGGGTATGTGGTCCTTGTTTTTTAGTTTTCATGGCTGCTTTAGATTTTGTGAAAGCCTTAATAGAGAAGGAGGAAGGCCTGAAGACACCTTGAGAAATGGCAGGCCTGTCTAAACTCTGGGTTTCCCAGCCAAAAGTGGCGTTGGTATCTGTAGTCGGAATGGGGGCAGAGGAGCCTGCGACCTCGGGCACAGAAGACACCAGCAATGAAGTGTCATCGGTACTCAGGGGCTGCGTAGGCGCCTCGCTAAGAACCGGTAGTCGGCCTTAGCGTGGTGTCAGTAGAAGTTGCGGACCTCGTATGTCGGTCCTTATCTTTGCGTCTTTTACTCAAAACTGGAGTCGGAGTATCCGACGACATAATATAATTAAATTTTTTACCAACATAGTGATGGGCGAACTCTGCCCGATGCTTTAATAGTGCGTTTGTTGAATCTAGCACAAAAACGGCAGGCCGAGACGTCGTGGTCTGGGCCTAAGCAAGGAATACAGAAAGAGTGGAAATCCTTATGCGGTATTTGCTTCCCACATGAAATGCAATTATTAACTTTGTCTGACATCAGTCAGAGGCAAGAAAAGTTTCCCCAACGGGGTACTTAGCTTTCAAGAAGACTTCGGCTGAAATATTTTCGTAAATCTCAGGAGCTGGCCGACCGGCACTTGGACTGCTTCTGCTTCGGGCACCGTGCGGCAAGAAAGACTGAAGAAGATGGCGTCGGCTGGTTCTTTTATACCACTGACTTCAGGGAAGAAGCGACTACAACCAACACCGGACCTAGACTTTGGAATTCGGCCGACCGAGGACCCGCCTGACGGCAGGATAACCCCATCTGTTATGACTGCAGCTGTATGCACGATGAACATCCAGATTTGACGAGGCCAGTATGGGGTGATGAGTATCAAATTCCTTCCCAAAAAACTGGCTTTCTGAAAAACTTTGGGTATCAACGGAAAGGGAGGGAAGGCGTACAGGAGACCCGAGGGCCAATCATGTACAAGTGCACCCCTTGCTGAATCCTCTGGGGGGGAGGGGGAGGGATAAGGGGAAGACGGATGCTGTATTTGACATTCATGGACGTGGCAAAAAGGTTGCAGCAAGGCTGGCCCCATTTGCGGAAAATCATCTCCGCTAACTCTTGTTTTAGGGGCCACTCATGAGGCATCAGAATCGCTCTGCTGAGTTGGTTTGCTATCACGTTGGATTTCCCCGGGATGTGCATTGCTAAGAAAAGGCGTTGGGAGGAGGTTGCCCACTGCCATACTCTCAGGGTCTCCCGACAAAGGGGGGAGAAGACCTGGTTCCTCCTTGTTTATGTACCACACAATTGACGTTGTCTGTCTTTATTGCAATAGTTCCTAGTGGAACAGAATCTTGGAATGCTTGCAAAGCTAGAAGCAATACCATCATCTCTAGGACACTGATGTGCAAATGGGCCTCGCGATCCTGCCAAGTGCCTTGGACTGCGCTTCCCAGATAATGCCTCCCTCCTCTATCTGGGAAGCATCCATGGGCACTGTGGCTAAAGGTTGTGGAAGAACAAGGGGTCGACCTAATGTCACGAGTGGCATGAAGCCAACAATGAAGGTCTTTCTTGCAAGATTCTGTTATAATTTGGTGGGACATGGGTAGTTCCTGGATGGACCACTGAGTGAACAGTAGCCACTGCAGAACTCTCATATACAGACGTGCTAATGGAATCAAGTTTATTGCTGCTGCGATGGTCCCCAAGATTTTGAGGACTGGTACTTGTTTCTTGGAAAGTAGGCTTTTGACGATGTCGCAGGACATGAACTCTTTCGGGTGGAAGTTTCGCCATCATTTTTGCTGTATCTAGATCTGCTGCTACAAAAATGACACAGTGAGATAGCAACAAGGCAAATGTTTCGTAATTTCTGATTCCTGGGTGAGAGCAGAGCTTCAAGGTGTTGCCCCTTGCTTTTGTTAGTAGATGCTCGGTGGTGGCAGTGAGGAGCCAGGCATCTAGATACGGAAACACGTGGAATCCTAGGAGTCTGAAGTGAGCAGTGACTACTGCCACACACTTGAACACTATAGGGGCTGTAGCGAGACCAAAGGGCAGAGCTCGAAACTGGTAGTCACTGGCACCCAGCCAAAAGTGCAAATGACTCCTGGATCACCTGTCCATCTTTATGTGGTAGTATACATCCTGGAGGTCTATAGAGCATATCCAATCATCTTGTCCCAGAAAAGGGAGCATCGACTGCAATGTTACCATCCACAACTTTGACTTTCTTACTGACTTGTTTAATTTGCTGAGATCCAGGATGGGTCTCCAGTTCCCTGTTTTCTTTGGAACTAAAAAGTAACTTCCAGATCCTATTTGGTCTGCAGGACTGTCTGGGTGACTCTCTTTGTAGCAACTTTTGAATTTCTAGAGTTGCCTGTTCCCTTTGACTGGTGGAATGTCCAGAATGTTTTTTATGTTTGGGATGGGGAAAGAAAAGAATATAGAGTAACCTCTGGATATGATGCGTTGTACCCACTTGTCTTTTATTATTTTTAGCCAGGCTTCTGTGTACAAAGATAAGCGGACCCCTAACTGCCTCCAGAGACAGACAGGCATGCCTTCTTTCTGGAGTGCTGGAAGGGCTTACCAAGGAAATATCCTCTGTCATCCTGACTTTGTGGACCCCCTCTACCGAGTGTCTGGCGTCTTCCATTATTTGCTTCCCCCTCTGCCCCTGGGGGAAGACTCACCACATGTGTCCTGGAAAGCTCTCTGGGATTTTCAGAAAGTACAGTTGTGTACACTTACCATAAATGTAGATGGTTGAGTGTATTCACTTTTGCAGTCATCACATTTGGGTTATCTGCTTGCAGGTAGCCCTCAGTCGGCCTGATTATCAAAGTCTTGGGTCCTGCATCGGTTGTCGTCTCATCTTCCATGACGTCAGGTAGTCGGGGTTATAAAGCATGCAGCTAATGCCATTACATCAGTTTTTCTTGCCACAGATGTCAGGTGCCCCCATAATGGAAAGCAATTATATTCAAGGTTACACCTCCAATGTTAGAAAAATATGTATTAACATATGTGTGCAATGCTTATTTTTAATAAGGGAAGATTAACACGTTTTTATTCTATATGCAGCATTAGTTCTATTTGAAACTGAAAATATGCTTTTCTGAAATTGTGCTTTCTGAGACTGCAAGATGCACTCTGACCTAGTTTGCTAGCACAGCAAAATACATGTTTATGCCTTGGAAATGTACTGGAAAAGCAGGTGATTTTCTGCTAGGTCAGGAAATTAAATGGAGAATAATAATTTCTGTAGATCCATTCATTATAGACAATAGGCTCTGTTTGTGTTGATGAAAAAGTGCACAAGCTGCAAGATAGTTAGATACTATAAACAAACTGCTTCAGAAATCTGTACTTACATTGTGCTTAAATTAGCCATAGTACCTAGACTTGTAACATCACATAGCAAGAAAGTTATAATTGACCGGTGGTCGTCAAGGCCATCCTGTTTACTGAAATTTTTTTTTTTAAACTTTGAAGAGTCAGCTAGAAATGTGAGAAACATCTGTAAAGTAACAGAATTGTGAACTGGTGATCTGCTACGTCAGTCATAGTGGGCAATGTCTTGAAAGAAAGGTATAATAACTGACACTTCCTGATTTGGTCAGACAAACTCTGTAACTGTATTTTTTGTCTCCTTGCGCAAGAATAAAGATACCTGAACTGAACCTTATGCTTTTGGTCTTTTGAAGTATTTTTCTCTAACATTTTTTTTGGTCCTTTGGAGCCGGAAACCCTCATTTAACCTGGGATCAGATGGGCCAGGTGGCATGAAACTGCACAGGGAAGATACCACATTGGATCTTCTTCATTGAAAGACCTCCAACTGAATTGTTGTGCAAAAGAGGCCAGCTATTTTTCTGATCTACGACTGAGGGCAGGTTCCATTTGAACAGTGAGTGACCTATCGCTGAGGCTCAGGTAAGGTGAATCTACTTTTTTTCTGTTTTAGATCAGGGACTTGATTGTATTTGTTCTGTGAGAATTTTTGTTAAAATTCAGGGACAGAAATATTGCTATGTTGTCATAGATCAGGGAAACAGAATAAGTGGGCAGGTAGTCTGAAGGGACTGTAAACACTTGGTGGTACCACATTAAAAACAAAAGGGTTACGTAACATTTAAAAAGGTTAGAACAAAATGGGTAATACGTGCACAAAAACGAAAAGACCCCAAAGCCCACCGTTAACCGAAGATGCAAAATATATGCAATCACAGCTCGCAGACAACGTTAAATATTATACTAAATGGGCTAATAAATATGAATTTGATGGGAAACTAGAAAGATCCTCACTTATCAAACTTATTAGACATTCTAAAGGTCTGGTTAAAAAACAGCTTAAATTAGGAGTTCCTCAGGCACACAGGTGGATTGAGGAAGCAAACCGAAGAGAATAAAAGAATAAAAATTCAAAAGCAATGTTTCTAGACAAAGAAGATAATAACTTGGTCATAGCATCGGCCCCTCCGCCCACTCCGGTTCCCTTACCAGCTCCCTTACCGGAATATAAAGCAAAAGAGCAAACTGACCCACCTCCACGATATCCAGTTGTTCCTATAAAACCACTATCATTTGTTAGAGATCCTATGGAGACTAGGTCTCGAACACGTAATTTAAAAGGGGATATTGAATTATATCAAATGAATGGAAATTCACGGGCTATGAGTGAAGAAGAGATATACCCACTCATAGAAGTACCAAATCCTCAGGCAGGACAAGAAGGGCAGAACCAAACTCTCTTAGTATACAGACTGTGGACACAGGAAGACGTCCGGAAAGCCAGAGGGGGAATTCCCCATCCAAACGTTAATTTTAGAAAGTTCTTAGAAGACTTACAGGGCATGAGATTAAGTTATCACTTAAACGGAGAGGAAGTAGAAAAAGTAGTCTGACAAATAGTAGGTCCAGATTGGCACATGATCAGTGGCAACTGGAATCCCCGTGATGCTGCACGTAGGCCCCTCCCACATAGCAGCGCAGAATTAGACAACAGAGTGAAAGGTCTGACAGACAGAATTTCTGAGAAATGGAAGCCTAGGGCAGACTGGACGTGCATTAATCAATGCATCCAACAAGAAAGTGAAACTCTTGATAGATATTTTTCCAGATTATTGGAATGTTTTAACAATCACTGTGGAATGCAAGTTCCTGAAGATCAGACACAAGATTCCCCATATGAGCAGCAGTTAAAGAATGCATTTTTGAAAGGCAGTATTGCACCCATAAGTAGTTTCATTACTAAACACATGGTAGACCATCGTACAAGCAGATTACCATCACTGCTTGAATATGCTGGACATGCCGAAAGGCATTTTAACAAGAAAAAGAAAAAGAAAGCCGAAGTATTTGCTGTGGAAGATGGAGAAGTTTATTTAGTACAGTCCGGACAAAAGGGCAAGAATGCCCAGGGAAACAATCTGATCAGCGATCAGAGGACTTTGAAGGGAGAAAGAAAAGAGGAGAGTGCCTCAAATGCGGGAAAAAGGGAAACATGGCAAGGGATTGCAGGAAAAATAAGAAGGCAGCAGTGGAAGACAAAAACGATGAGGGTGAGGACTGACTATATGAAAGTCAAGAAGCACTAGATAGGAATAATAGAGAAAAGACAAATGATGTGATAGAAAGAATAGAGGATGTGATAGTAGAAGTGCAGGAAGCTACTGATAGTGAAGAAAACGAAATATTAGACCTAGCCTTATTGAGTTTAGAGCTCTATTTGTCTGACACAAAACCAGAAGTGACACTCCTGGTAGAAGGGAGGGAAGACACATTTTTGTGCGATTCAGGGGCATCACGAACCCTGGTACACCCCTCCAAACTACCAGAAAATTCAGAATCACATGACTTTATACTAGTAAAAGCAGCTAATGGACAGCTGTATCGGAAGCCTCTCTCCCATAATATTACAATAACAGATCCTGTTTCAGGATTAACCCAGAAAAGCAAAATTGTTGTTTCTGCAAAATGCCCAGCGAACCTTTTGGGCAGAGATCTTATGCAACTATTAGGCATAGCAGTAGTTCCAACCATGCAGGGTATGGAAGCACAGCGACAAACCAATACTTTTGCAGTGCAAACGGAAGGCGAGACATTTTACTGGTACAGCCAGGACTTAGTTACGACTGGCCCTGGAGCAGTGGCTGAAGAGTTAATGAATGTAGCTATCAGTAAGTTCCCCTCCCTTTGCATTGACATACAACACCTGTTGCACTGTACTCTGTATTATTGTAATACACCAGGACCGGACAAAGAATATGAACAAGAATTGTTTAAAAATCATGCAAACAGATTAGTACTGTGTAATTTGTACTGGGACATGAAAGGGAACAGTGTAGTTAGCTGTTCATTACCCCGGGAGTTCTTTTCACTTTACAAATCGAATCTAATACCGCATGTTAGTTTAACTAAAGAGGAAGGTTTAAAATGGACAGACCTAGGAGAAAAAGTTACAAAATGGGAAAAACAGACAGAATCAGAACAGTCAGAACAGGGAATACAAAGACAGAAACTGAACTGGATAACACAAACACATCCAGCTGTACACTTGCAGTCCAGCAAAGACAGCTGAGAAGCCCTCTTATTAGAAGAGGAATAAAAAGCTTTGTTAGACATACCAGAAACTCTGGTCAACAGGAAAATCAGACGTAGGACTAATTTGCACAGCAGGACCAGTTACTATCATGCCAAAGTCAGCATTTAGACCACAAAGAGATCGTTACCCCTTGAGAAAAGATGCAGAGGCAGGTATTAAACTATTATAGCAGCTTTGCTTAAGAAGGGAATACTGGTGGAATCCCCAATTCACCATGTAACACACCCTTATTCCCAGTTAGAAAAGCAAACGGAGAATGGCGTATGTCCAAGATTTACAAGCTGTAAATGACGCAGTAATACCAAGAGCACCTACGGTGCCAGATCCACATACCTTGTTGAATGATTTAAAACCCTCAACAGAAGTACTTTTCTGTGGTAGATATCAGCAGTGCGTTCTTTTAGATACCGATACACCCTGACAGCCAGCATTGGTTTGCATTTACATTTCAGGGGAAGCGGTATACATATACGCGACTACCACAGGGTTATAGTGAAAGCCCAACGATATTCTCACAAGAGATGGCAAGTAATTTAGCGGGATTTATCCCACCGAGAGGTAGTCAAATTTTACTTTATGTTGATGACATCCTGCTGGCTGCCCCTACCCAGCAAGATTGTAAGGAAGATACTATAGCATTATTAAAATTCCTAGCAGTTGAAGGACACAAAGTAAGCAAAAATAAATTGCAGCTTTGGAGAAAACAAGTGAAATACCTTGGATATGTAATATCCAAAGATGGCAGAACATTAGATGAGGACAGAAAAGTAGCGATCTTACACGCACCAAAACCCACAACCAAGAAGGAAATGATGTCCTTCCTGGGTACGACTAATTTTTGTCGGAGCTGGATCCCAAACTATGCTTTGGAATCTGCACCTTTAACCGACCTGATTTTTAAGAAGCCTATGGCAGCACAAGATTTAATACAGTGGACACCAGAAGCAGAATTAACCTTCTGCAAACTGAAACAATTGATAGCATCATTATAAGTTTTAGGATTACCAAATTATCACAAATGTTTTTTTCCAAACTGTAGATTGCAAGCAAGGTTATATGACATCAGTATTGACTCAACAGCATGGGGACAAACAACGCCCCATTGCTTATTATTCGATCCAGTGGCGCGGTCTCTACCCCACTGTATACAAACAGTAGTTGCAGCTGCAATGGCAGTGCAGGCTTCAGCCTCAGTATGTATTTAGAACTCGACTATCTTCCTTTTTTTGCATTAACAATGTTCATATGTCTGTTATGTACTTGGAGCTTTTCTCCCCGGGCCTTCGCTGAAAATGGACATGTATCCAGTCGGACTCTCCCGGTTAACAAATGTAAAATAAATAAATAAATAAAATAATAGTGTTATTCCACCCTCTCACATTGAGAGTGCCTCATGCAGTCGCAATCATTTTACTGCAAGAAAAAGTAGCATATCTTTCCCCTGCTAGGCATCTTTCTTGTACGACTATATTGCTGAGCCAACCTCACATGACAACTGAATGATGTACTACTTTGAATCAGTCTACCTTGCTCCCAACTCCTGTGGATGGCACACCCCATAACTGCCTGCAGGTAATTGAGCAAAAGACACTGTCTAGAAAAGACCTCACGGACGTTCCCTTGGATGATGCCGAGGTGACATATTACGTGGATGGCTCATGCAAAAGGAGTCCTACAGGACAGAACCTAATGGGTTATGCAGTAGTTTCTGATACTGAGATTGTAGAAGCGAAACCTCTACCACATAACTTATCTGCACAAGCTGCAGAATTGATTGCCTTGACACGGGCATGTACCTTAGCAAAGGGTAAAAGTGCAAACATTTTTACAGACAGCCAGTATGCTTTTTCTACTGTACATGGTTTTGCACAACAGTGGAAGAATCGAGGAATGGTGTGACATCTACTGGCAAACCGATTAACCATGCACAGTTTAGTTTAGATTTGTTAGATTCTATTCAGTTGCCTCAAAAAGTAGCTATTTGTAAATGCATAGCTCATACAAAACAAGATAGGATTTCAAAAGGCAATGCAAGAGCTGACACAGCTGCAAAGCAAGCAGCCTCAGAAGCATTTCTTTTGAACGAGGAATTACAACCTTCTGAGATTTTAGACTTAGAAATGTTGAAAACAATGCAGACACTTACTACACAAGCTGAAAAACAAAAATGGAAAAGACGAGCAATTCTCAAGGAAGGGCTGCACATCTCCAAAGAGGGAAAAACGATATTACCATCTAATTTATTTAGATGTGCAGCTTTGTTGAGCCATGGGCAGAGCCATGTCTCAACAGGGGGGATGGTACAGTTAGTGAATCGGGTGTTCGCTACGTACGGGTTTACAAACTACACTAAAAATTTTTGCCTGTCATGTCACACTTGTAACAAATATCATGCACAAGGGACATTAAAGCCCAAGCAAGGGAGTTTCCCTACACCACCGTATCTGTTTCATATTATCTGTATGGACTTCATAGAATTGAACAAATGTGAAAACAAAAAGTACTGCCTTGTCATTGTGGATATATTCTCCAAATGGGTGGAGGCCTTTCCGACTAGTAAACCAGATGCAGCCACTGTTGCAAAGACCCTAGTGAAAGAGATTATTCCTAGATTTGGCATACTGGAAAGGATCTACACAGTGGACAATGGTACACATTTCGTTAACCAAACTATACAACAGTTAAGTCAGTATTTTGTGATTTCTTTAAAACATCACTGTGCATATCACCCTCAATCTGCAGGGTTAGTAGAGAGGAACAATGGAGTTTTAAAGAACAAGCTTAAAAAAATTATAGTAGAAACACAGAAGAACTGGGTGTACTGTTTGCCCCTGGCACTGTTGAGCATGAGAACTGTTCCGAATGCAAAAAGATTGACACCTTTCGAAAAAAATCGGAAGAGCATATTATATACCTCAGTGGAAACCTCTCATGCCTGCAGACCAGGAAGCAGATTGGACGCTTGCAGAATACATGAGGAATATGCTAAATAACAAACATCTTTTACAGTTTAATTCTGTTTCAGATAAAGACCAAACTAAACCATTCGAAGTAGCAGTAGCCCCAAGCACTTGGGTCTGGGTGAAGGCAATCAAAAAGAAGAATTGGACGACACCAAAGTGGGAAGGTCCGTATCAAGTATGTTGAGCACACCCACAGCAGTCAAGATTGCGGAACGCTCATCTTGGATTAATTAGACACACTGTAAACTAGTCAAAAACTTTGAACTTGATAAAACTCTTGCTAACACAGCAGCAGTAAAATGACAAGACCTAGAGACAATAGAAATACTGAACGATTTCAGCAGTATATTCAGCAGTGTTGCATAATCATCTTAACTGCATTAGTGATAATGTTCTTTTTGTTGTGGCCTTTCTTTTCTTCAGCCACACCAGCTAGACTGAACAAACGTGATTCAACACTCAGACTGGCATCCGAACTTTAACACTTACCAAGCAATCAAATATGTGTATGCTGAGACTTTTAATATTTCAAATTGTTGGATTTGCACAGCTATACCAACAGCATACGTGGGATTATTGATGACTGCTGTCCCCCTAGGGGTCAATGAGACCTGGGAAAACTTGATTTTTGAGACTACACCTGTGAAATCTAGAGACAAAATTGCATTATTCCTACCTGTTACACAAACAGGAATTGTATGCTTTTTTAAGAATGACACGATTCAAGTAGGTTGGAGTAGATGTTATGTAACAGATTCTTATAAATGTTATATTAAACCTAAAAATGCTAAAAATACAGAAACAATTTGTGATGCAGATTATGACTCATACTTTGAGTCCTTGCATAAAACTGTCAGTGATATACAACATAGAATTTATAAACTCAAATGCTATGGAACAACTTGTTACCACTCCCACAAGAGGGGAAAACATACTGGACCTGATCATCACCAACATGGGGACTCTAAGTGTATCCCTCACTGGTAAGATCAGACCATAAACTAATCTCACTGGATATTCACATCCTGACCCCACCCCCTGCCCAGAAAACCACAGTGAATAACTTCTCTAAAGCAAATTTCACACTCCTCAAAACCGAGCTGGAATCCTTCAAAGCCCCCAGGCCTGTGGAAAATACTGCCCAGACCGCAGAATCCTTTATAAACGCATTCTATGAACACCTTCAGGAATGCATGGATCATGCAAACCCAAATAAAACCAAGAACAAATCCTCCAAAGGCAGACGTCCTGTCTGGTGGACCCCAGCCATAAACAAATAATACAACAGAAGGAGGAAGCTACTACATGATAGAGCAAAATCCCAAAAAGGGAAGGCATCTCCGATCAGTGTTAGCAAAAAAACTACGGGCACTCATAAAATCGTCTAAGGCCAGCTTCGAGAGAAAAATTGCACAGGACATTAAGGATAATCACTAGGCTTTCTTTAGTTATGTTAGGAACCTCGGTGGGAATTCCCAGATATGCTCAGAATTAGTCCAAAATGACAAAAAATACACCGAACCCACAGACATTGCCAACATCCTAGCTGACAGGTTCAGCGCAAACTCCCCCCCCTCCCCCCACCAAAAGGGCAAATACGTATCCCAGCAGAGTGCTGCCCCCCTAACATCTCAGATGCTCAGGTAAGAGCCGCCCCTCTCCAAAGCAAAAAACACAGCATCAATGGGACCAGACGGTGTCCTGGGCTGCGTCCTATATGAACTCCAAGAAGAGTTAAACCCAAACATAAAACTACTGTTCAATCTCAGCCTTACCGCAGGATATGTACCCAAAGAGTGGCGTACAGCAACAGTGGTCCCTCTCCACAAAGGTGGTGCCTCAACGGATCCTGGAAACTATCGCCCTATAAGCCTGACTATAGCTTGGTCTGTAAAGGTATGGAAAGGATCATCATGGACCTCATAAAAAAAGATATTGGGGACCTACAGACACTGGATCCTACCCAGTTCGGCTTTAAGGGCAGATCCTGCCTCTTAAACCTGGTCGATTTCTTTGAAACAGTCACCAAGGCCATTGACGAGGGGAAGGTGGTCCACGCAGCCTACCTGGACCTCGCAAAAGCCTTCGATACAATACCCCCTCGGGCATTATAGATAAGCTCACCAGCTTAAATATAAACCCCTATGTCACTAGATGGGTTGCAAACTGGCTCAAGGACAGAACCCACATGGTTAGAATTGCTGGAGCCATGTCAGACTCCAAGCCAGTTACAAGTGGCGTCCCACAAGGCTCAGTCCTGGGACCTCTCCTGTTCGGTATACATTTCTCGGAGGTACAGGCAAACACGGAAGGACTGTGGCTGACCAAGTTCGCAGATGACTGCAAACTGGGCACTATAATCGACTCTCCAGCTGACACAAGCATCCTCCAAAAGGGCCTCATAGAAACAGACAACTGGTGCCAGAGCCATAGCCTCAAGCTAAACGCCAAAAAGTGTATAGCCATCCCCTTTGGCAAAAACAAAGTGCCCACAAACTACCACATAGGTGGTAATCCATTAAGTACGGAAGAAGTAATTAGGGACATGGGGACCCAAGTTGATAGCAATCTCTCATTTGACAACCACGTGGCCAAAGTGGTTAGAAAAACATTTTATATAGCCCGCCTAATCATGAAGGGATTCACATCTAGATCAGGGGAGGTCATCGTGCCTCTTTACTCATCCCTCATCAGGTCCATAATTGAGTACAATGCCCCTTTTGGGATGTACCTTACCAGACACCTGCAGCAACTGGAAAGACCCCAAAAGTACCTCACCAAGAGGATCAAAGGGCTCAAACAGATGCCATATGCTGCCCGGTTAAAGAAACTCCAGCTCTACTCAGTGGCATACCGCCTGCTCAGAGGCGATCTGTGCCTGACGTATAAAGCCATGTCCAACCCGGAATTAATGGACATGCTGCACCTCAGAAAATCCAAATCCCATCGAGCCACGCTCGAGAGACTTGAACCTCAGCACTGAAATAAATAGGACATGCTGGAGGGACAGATTCATAACCCAGAGGCTCCCTTCACTCTGGAATAAAATCCCAGTCCAGGTTAGGCAGAGTCCCTCATTGACTCTCTTCAAGAGGAATCTTGATGAGTGGGATGGGGGATCGTAGGTTTACCCCGGGTATCACTTCTGTGTCACTGTTAGACAGAGGCACAGTATGCTAACCTCGAAAAAGGGCATAGCAAAATTAATTTTAAAATGGGGGGCGAAAGCCAAACACACTCTGGCTAGGCTTATAAATGCCCTAGGGCAGATAGCCTAGTATGAACCTATGAATGTATAATCCTGTTCTTTTAAAGCAACTGTCTATTATAGATAAGAAAATGTTTCATGCAGGGAAGGTGTATATCAATACTAAGGTAGAAAACGGTTATTTCATATGTGGGGAAAAAGGCATACAAATGGTTGCCTGAGAATTGGTCTGGCAGTTGTTTTTTGGGTTACCTGGTCCCGGTCATACGACACACTACAGCTTTGCCTCATGGGAGAATTCAAAACGTCAGAGACATCGCAAAGAAACCTGAAAATCCAATCAAGAAACCCGAGAATCCAGTGGGACAGATCGTAGCAGGCTGGAGAAACCATAACTCCGTGAAAGACAAAAGTAAACTAGCACACATGGACTTGAGTGACACTATCATATCCTGGGCTGGCATAACCCCTACATATGGTGCAGTTAAATCAATTTGGGAACTGAGAAAGCTATCCAAACATCTCGAGGTCATGAGCAATGCAACTTTTTCTGCTCTTGAATTAATGACTGATGAACTGAATACAGTGAGAACTGTGGTACTTCAAAACCGCATGGCTCTTGACTTCACCCTAGCGGCAAGAGGTGGTACATGCGCTTTAATCTAAGACGAGTGTTGTTCGTTTATTCCCGACAATAAACACGAAATTAATGATCATTTGGAAGTGATCCAGCAAGTGTCAGACATGACCAGGTCAGGCCCAAATTTGTTTGGGGGGGTGGGGTTCCATCCTAATGAACATCCTGATTGCCATTTGTGTGGGATTACTATTGTTAGGAGCATGCATTTGCTGTGGAATTCCCTGCATGAAAAAATTAATCAAAGATTTTATAGACATGTCAGTTTGAGACTTTGTATCAAAGTACTGAAATTGAAGAACTGTTGAAAAAGGAAACACTTTCATAAGTTTAAACTGAATGCCTCTCTTAGCTGCAAATCCTCAAAGGAAGAGGTTAGGAGAAGAAACAAACTGTTTATGCTTTTGAAATAGAATAAAAAGTATTAACAGGGGGGAAATGTTAGAAAAATATGTATTAACGTGTGCAATGCTTATTTTTAATAAGGGAAGATTAACACGTTTTTATTCTATATGCAGCATTAGTTCTATTTGAAACTGAAAATATGCTTTTCTGAAATTGTGCTTTCTGACACTGCAAGATGCACTCTGACCTAGTTTGCTAGCACATCAAAATACGTGTTTATGCCTTGGAAATGTACTGGAAAGCAGGTGATTTTCTGCTAGGTCAGAAAATTAAATGGAGAATAATAATAATTTCTGTAGATCTATTCATTATAGACAATAAGCGCTGTTCGTGTTGATGAAAAAGTGCACAAGCTGCAAGATAGCTAGATACTATAAACAATAAACTGCTTCAGAAATCTGTACTTACATTGTGCTTAAATTAGCCATAGTACCTAGACTTGTAACATCACATAGCAAGAAAGTTATAATTGACCGGTGGTCATCAAGGCCATCCTGTTTACTGAAACTTTTTTTTTTAAACTTTGAAGAGTCAGCTAGAAATGTGAGAAACATCTGTAAAGTAACAGAATTGTGAACTGGTGATCTGCTACGTCAGTCGTAGTGGGCAATGTCTTGAAAGAAAGGTATAACTGACACTTCCTGATTTGGTCAGACAAACTCTAACTGCATTTTTTGTCTCCTTGCGCAAGAATAAAGATACCTGAACTGAACCTTATGCTTTTGGTCTTTTGAAGTATTTTTCAATAACATCCAACAAAAAAGCAAATACACCAAAAAGCTTTAAGCATAGTAAACAAGAACAGAGGTATAATCAATAGAAGTCTGGGGGCTGGAGAGAGGGTAACCAGGACTGCAACAGTGAATTCCCTCGAACATCTACATTTATGGTAAGTGTACACAACTGTACTATGTTCTTCATGTTTCGCTGTTGCAGTCATCACATTTGGGCAGATTCCCAAAGCTAAGGATGGGAGGAATTAGATAGCATCAAGACCAGTTATAAGGCCCTGCAAGACTGCAGTGGCAAAGCCAGTTCTGGATTTAGAAAAAATTGGCAAGTGGTAATGCTTTGTGACTGTATGTACAGAACTCCAGGTAGCAGCTTCTAGGATGTCCCTGGTATGGTCACCTCTGAGAAAGGCTGTAGAGGTAGATGCCGCCCTGGTAGAATGTGGTCTTATCCCCTGTGGGGTAGGTTTTCCATGGTGCTTACAGTAGAAATGAATGCAATGGCCTATCCACTTAGAAATGGACTTCCCCTCTGCCCCTGCAGCAAATGCAACCAGCAGATGTTCAGATTTCCTGAGAGGCTTAGTCCTGTCCAAGTGAAATCTAAGTTGTCTGTGCACGTCCAAGGAGTGCAGTATTCGTTCCCCTTTGTTCTGTGGATTAGACAAAAAGGTTGGCAAATTAATGGACTGATTAAGGGCCACACTGGTTACCACCTTGGGCATAGAGGACGGATGGGTCCTGAGGGACACCATGTCCACATGAAAGATGATAAAAGGCTCCCACTGCCATAAGGTCCTGTAATTCAGACACCCTTCTTGCTGAAGTGATGGCTAGAAGAAAGGCTGTTTTCCAAGAATGGAATTTCAACTCTGCATTTGAAGCTGGCTCAAAGGGAGGTAGAGTTGAGCTTTTACAATATAAATGTAAGGCCCCAAGCTGGAGTAGGGGCTCTCCTGGGTGGTCTTAAGTTTTTGGCCCCTCTGAGGAATTGCTTCAGCAGTGGATGAGAGAAGAGGGGTGGCTCTGTATTGTAATGTGCTGAAATGGCTGAGGCACGAATTTTGATGGTAAATGAAAGGCCCTTGTGAAGCACCTCAGTTAAGTATTGAAGACTATGAGGTAAACTGGGCACTGCTGTGCCCATCCCCCGAGTTTGGCTCCAGGAACAGAATCTTTTCCATTTTTCTGCATAGGATTTTCTTGTACTAGGCCTCCTTGCCTACAGGAGGACATCCATCACTTGCTTATTGAGGGATAGTAACGGAGAGATCAGGTAATTAGACAGGCTGCAAGGTTCAGGGTTTGAAGCTGTGGGTGCAGAATCTGGCCCTCCTGCTAGGACAGCAGGCCAGGGGTCTGAGGCAGGTGCCATAGACACACTGTGTAAGATGGGGTACCAGTGTTGGCGTGGCCAGTCTGGTGCAATCAGTATTGTCCTTGGTTTGTCCTGTTTGATCTGTAGTAGCACTTTGGAGAGGAGAGGCAGAGGGGGAAAGGCATAGACTGATAAGTTTTTCTAGGTGAAGGACAGGGCATCCACTTTCCAAGCTTGTTTGTGGGGAGTCCCTGTGCAGAGTTTGTCCAATTGGTAGTTCTGAAGGGAGGCAAACGGGTCTATCTCTGGGCTCCCACATTTGTTTCTCAACATGTTGAATATCTTTGGTTCCAATTTCCACTCGTGTGGGTCCATGAGATTTCTGCTTAGGTCATCTGTCAGTGTATTTAGCTTTCCTGGCAGGAATTGAGCTTGTAGATGCACTTCATGCCTTCTAAACTTGGTTGACTTTTTCGAAACAGTCACCAAAGCCATTGATGAGGGAAAGGCAGTCCATACAGCCTACCTTGATCTGGCGAAGGCCTTCGATACAATACCCCACTCGGGTATCATTGAAAAACTCATCAGCTTAAATGTTAACCCATATATCACAAGATGGGTTGCAAACTGGCTGAGTGACAGAACCCACAGGGTCAGAGTTGCTGGCGCCATGTCAGACTCAAAGCCTGTCACAAGTGGTGTACCACAGGGCTCAGTCCTGGGCCCACTCTTGTTTGGCATCTGCTTTTCCAGTACAAGCAAACACAGGAGGGTTATGGCTGACAAAGTTTGCAGATGACTGCAAACTGGGCGCCATAGTAGAAAACACATCTGACACAGATATCCTTCAGAAGGGTCTCACAAAAACGGATAACTGGTGCCAGAGCCATGGCCTAAAGTTAAATGCCAAAAAATGCATAGTCATACCCTTCGGGAAAAACAAGGTTACCCCTAGCTACCAAATAGGTGGCAATCCACTGAGCACAGAAGAAGTTATCAGGGACCTGGGGACCCAGGTTGATAGTAGTCTGTCATTCGACACCCATGTAGCTAAAGTAGTTAGGAAGACCTTCTACATTGCCCACCTTATCATGAAGGGATTCTCATCTAGATCATCACTCATCAGACCAATGATTGAGTACAATGCCCCATTCGGAATGTATCTGACCCGACACTTGCAGCAGCTGGAGAGGCCACAAAAGTTCCTCACCAAAAGGATAAAGGGTCTCAAACATCTGTCCTATGCTGCCCGACTGAAAGAACTCCAGCTCTATTCAGTCGCACCTTGCTCAGAGGTGACCTTTGCCTAACATACAAGGCCATGTCAAACCCAGATTTAATGAATATGCTGCACCTCAAAAAATCTAGATCCGTCAGAGCCACAAGGGCGGGAGACTTAAACCTCGACACGGCTATTAATAGGACGTGCTGGAGGGATAGATTCATCACCCAAAGACTCCCTATGCTGTGGAATAAAATCCCGGTATATGTGAGGCAGAGCACCTCGCTGGCCTTGTTCAACAGAAATCTTGACCAATGGATGGGAGATCGCAGATATACCCCAGGGATTACCTCAGTGTCACTGCTCGACAGAGGCACAGCAAAATAATGGGTATAGTTCCCCATACTAAAGGGGTGGCGTAAGCCACAAAACTATGGGCTAGGCTTGTAAATGCCCTCGGGCAGATAGCCTAGTATGAACCTATGAACCTATGGTAGCTCAAGGCTGTGTTCCACAGAGCCATGGCTAGTCTGCAGAGAGAGTATGTGTGGGTTCCCCCATGCTTGTTTATGTACCACATAACTGTGGTGTTGTCAGTCTTTACCAATAATTGTCCTGGAAAAATATGGTCCTTGAAGGCTGCCAGAGCATCATGTACAGCTTACATTTCTTTTTGATTGATATGCAGATGCAGTTGACTTGGGTTCCATTTGCCCTGAATGCACTGCCCTGCCAAATGAGCCCACCATGCATAGTCTGATGCGTCTGTTAGGGTTTGGGTGGCAGGGGGTAGAGTGAATGGCAGTCGCTTGTTTTGGTGGCAGGCCTCTGCCCACCACAGGAACTCTATCTTTAGACAAGGTATAATAGGAATCATTGATTATAGATCCTGAGAATGTTGACACCATAGGCTTTTTAGATACCATTATAGTTTCCTCATATGCAGTCTTGCATATGGAATTAGTAGAATGCAAGAGACCATGAACCCCAGGGCTTGCAGTATTTTCCTTGCAGATAGCTGGGTCTTTGTGGCCAGTAGTTTGAAGTAGGTTGTCAAATGAACTTGTTTCTCTGGTGTGAGGTAGGCCATCTGGGAAGTTGCATTCAAGCTTGCTCCCAGGAATACAATTTTGGCAAGGTACAAGATGTGATCATTTTCGTTTATGGTATCCCCCAGAGAAGTTAGCAATTTCTTTAAAAATGTCAGATGATTTAATAGTATATGTCCTGGCTTTCTGCCTGAATTAGACAATCGTCCAGTTATGGGTACATTTGAATATTTCTTTGCCTACAAAATGCAATTACTGGAGCTAGGCACTTTGTGAATACCCTGGGCGCAGTAGATACGCCAAAGGGCAGTGCAGAGAACTGATGGTGCATGTAGCCAGCTCTGAAGTGTTGGTATGTTCTGCAAGCTTCCCTTATTGGGATGTGCAGATAGGCTTCCTTTAAATCCAGTGTTGCCAACCAGGCATTTTTGCCTAGCATGGGAAGCAGCTGATGAAGAGTTAGCATCTTGAATTTTGGGATTACCAAAAATGTGTTTAGGATAGACAGGTCCAGGACAGGAGGCAGGAATGGTCTTTTCTGGGTACCAGGAAAAGTCTTGAGTAGAAACCTTGCCCCCATTCTTCTTCTGGGACAGGTTGAATAGCCCTGATGCTTGAGAGAGAACTTGCTTTTGAGCCTTTACCCACTGATTTGGGGGTAGGTCTGGCCAACCGTTTGGGGTTGGTAAGGAGTGGAAGTGGAATCTGTATCCTTGGGAAACTATATTTAAAACCCATTTGTCCTGGGTAATGAGATCCCAATTTTTTGCATGCAGGGCAATCTTTCCCCCTAAAGTCAGTTGAGCAGGGCTTGGAAGATTCAATGTTAAGTCATTGAGACAGTTTACCATAGGGGGGAGTCTTACTACTCCCTGATTTGGAGGTGGGAGCCCCCCACTGCTTAGGCCTGTGAGTACCTTGGGACTTGAGCCTGGCTGTTCTGCTGGTTCTGGGTTTGGACTGAGAAGGCCTGGAAGAGGCAGGACATGACCAATTCTTAGAGGGACAATGCCTACTAAATCTGGGTGGCTGTACTTGCAGGAAATATTTAACAGTTTGCATAGATTTAGCTTCTTCCTCCATCTAAGTACTACTTCTGCTTTGTTGCCAAACAGGCGGTCTTGGTTTAAAAGGGAGTATCCAGTCATTTAGCTTTAACATGATCTGGCACAGACTGCTTCTTAAGCCAAGCATGCCTTCTAAGTACAGACCCAGTGACAGCAGCCCTGCAAGATGCCTCCAATGAATCAAAACTACGTTGCAAAGTAAGTTTTCCAACTTGTTCAGCAGAATGCATTAAAATCTGTAATTCTTTATTTTCAGCACAGTCAGGAATCAACATCATTTTCTGTTTAAGCAATCCAATAATATGCTGCTGATACTTTAACATATGAAACTGGCAGTTTAAGGCCCTAATGACCAAAGCTGCAGAAGTGTATGCCTTCTTACCCCATCTATCAAGTGCCCTGGAGTCTCTATCAGAGGGGGTAGGGTTTTTGCCAGTAGTAGCCTTAATGCCCTTGGGTCCCTACGAAATGGTCTCAGGATCCGCAGTAGGATTTTTAAAGAGGAACTTGTGAAAGTCAGGTACCCTGCAATACCTATCAGGTTTCCTGGGAGCAGGAGGTAAAGTGTCAGGGGCCAGGCTAGATTCAGAGAAGGCATCATCTACAATGTCCGGTACATGAGGGACAGCTAAAGGCCTGTGCTGAGGCAGGAGTAAGAATTCCCTAAGCCTCTTTTTAGAGTCAGAGTAATCCTAGATTTCCCAGCAGAAATGTTCCCTAAGAGTATACAAGGTTTCACCAGAAGAGAAATCCTCTGGAGGGGAAGCAGAGGGAATGGAGTCCTCTGCATCAGAATCCTCACAGGTAGACAAGGGCAAATCCTGGTCATCAGTGAAAACAGAAATTTCAGAATCCTGATCAGAAGAATCAGAAGGAAAATCAGTCCTAGGTCTCTTAGAGGGGGAAGGGTGGCCTCCCCTGATTAGAGTAATAAGGTCTTCAGCCATTCTTATTTGTTTTTTAGGCATAGGGGCCTGACCATGCGGTCTGGGCATAGGTTTTCTGGGCATAGATATTAGGCCTTGAAGAAGATGGCGTTTGTTTAATATGCAAGTCAGTAGGCCTAAATACACCCTCAGAAGCCGGTGCCTGCACAGCGTCTCCGAACAAATCCAAGATAGAGACATCCGCAGGTTCCACAGTCGAAGAAGCATGTCGAGGCATACCAGACTCCGAATGGGTCTCAGTAGAGGCCTGCGAATCTGAAGTAGTGGGTATCAGGGGCTGCGAAAGTGCCTCATTGAGTACCGGCGAACTGGCAACTAGCTTAGGAGAAGCGTCGTTGGCAGCTCTGGACCTATGCGGTCTGTCTCTGTCTTTATCATTGAGTTTTTTCGGAATGTCGGTAGTCAGGTGGCTTACCAAAGCTATTGCTGGATAATTGAACTGAGTACCAAAATATTTAGATGCAAAAATGAACAGATGAGAATTGTACGAGGTTTGAATAAGGCACAAAACTGGCAGAGAGGTATGTCGTGGTCTGGGCCTAAGCAAGGAGTGCAGTACGAATGAAAATCTTTATGAGGTATTTGCTTTCCACAAGAAATACAATCGTTAACTTTTACTGACATCTGTTTAGAGCAAGAAAAAGGATCCCCAACGGGGCACTTAGCTTAGTTGAAGACTTCGGATCTGAAACTCGAAAACGAAAATTTCAGGAGTGGGCCGACTGACACTTGCGAACTGCTTCTGCTTCTGGCACCGCACGGCAAGAAAGACTGATGTAATGGTGTCGGCTGCATGCTTTATACCCCTGACTACCTGACATCATGGAAGGTGAGACAGCAACCAATGCAGGACCCAAGACTTTGATAATCAGGCCGACTGAGGGCGATCTGCAAGCAGATAACCTAAATGTGATGACTGCAACAGTGAAACACGAAGAACATCCCCAACAAAACAGAACACACCTGATAGCCAAGAGAGTATTTATTTATTTTTTTTAAAGAGAAGGGTACAAGAAGAAGGAAGGGAAACAAGAAAGGGAGCCCAACAGCTACCCCGAGCACGGGAAAAATTTAAAAACAACTACCGAAAGAGGCAAGAGACAGAAAACACCAAGCACACTCAGAAAAGGGAGGGGAGGAAGTAAATATAAGACTATAACAGAAAATAAACTTATCTGGTTAGAGGAAACCCAAAAACCACCACTGACTGCTCGAGCCTATTTGTGATCATGTCTAATTCAGCTGGCGGCAAATGAGATCTGAGGAGGTTGGTTGGAGTGCAAGACATTGTGGGTAGTGGGAAGAGCTCAAGACTTGGATCTCAGTCTGAGGAAATGCAGCCAAGTTGAGTCAGAGGTCAGATCCGTAACCCATATGTGAGGAGGAATTAAAGAGACAATATCAGATTAAACCACAATGTTTCTCATATACTCAAGAGGCAAGCATGAACTTTGACCAGTGAGATTAACAATTAAGAATGCTACAAATGTGTTGCAGAAGAACACACTTTTCCTGCAAGTCATTCAATGGCTTTATTAAGGTTTACAGATAGGCTACTAGACTATCAGCCCAAGAGCCATTTTAAGCAAAGCCAAGGTATCAAGCCTTCACTGGCTGCCCCGTCCATTAGGGGCATAGATGCTAAACTAGAAGCAAATTTGTGCTTTCCATTCAATGGTCCAAGTTATGTTTGAATATGGTTAGGAATAAGCTTTGCTTCACATGGCTGGGAAGCCCGCCCCAGATGCATGACTAATCATCGAGACACACAGCAGTCCCTCCAACATGTCCTGTTTATGCCACAAACAAGGTTTGGGTCATCAGAATGTGCACTTCTGATGCTATTTATTTTGTAAATATGCAACAACTCCATCAGTGTGAGATCAGAGGATGATTTGTAGACCTGACAAAGGTTGCCTTGCAGCAGTCTGTAGGAAACCAAGTACAGGGATAGGGCTTTGAGACCATCCACATAAGACCAGTTTACTCTCTGTATTCTTTTTATAAGGAACCCCTGTGGTCTCTCAAGCTGTTTCAAGAGCAAGGTCAGGTATATACCAAAGGGTGCAATGTACACTCCGACTGGTCTAATGTGAGCAGAGTACTGTAGAACAATGACCTCCTTGGACCTGGATGATATTGCCTTTAATTACAAGTTGTGCAACACAAAGATGTTTCATCACAGGAGACGTGGTGTCAGGTTACAGTCAACATGCGTTCCCTGATCCAACCACTGATAATAAACCCCTAAAAGTAGACCCTATGTGGTAATTTCCAGGAGAGGCAATCTTTTCATTATGTACTACTATACATCTTTGAATTCAGTTTTATGCCATGGCACTAACAGTTTGCGTCAGGCCCTCTTGAAGGGTAACTGTATCCTTAGGGGATTCAATGACCAGTGCCCAAGCCTTGACTTCAGAGAAGATGCCAAAAAGGACATACCTTAACACCAATCCCCGAGGGACCCTGCTAGTGACTTACCTCTTTGAGAAGGTGGATTCCCCTAGCTTAACTTTGTGTGTCCTATCAGTGAGCCAGCTTGCTAACCATTGGGTTCACAATATAGGTTTATGGTTAATTTTGCAATTTATCATCCTTGTCAGAGGGAGAGGGATTAGCAATTACCAAATATTTAGCAACAGTGGGGTGGACCAAGGAAATTTCTACTGGATCTGGTCTGAGGTTAGAAAATAAAAAAACTTGTTTTATCTGATTTCTAAGCAGACTGGCTATAAGTCAACTTAAAGGCTGTAATAAACATGTTCTCCAATGCTGGAAACACAAGAGGAACTGGAGCAGGCTCAGGAAATTCCAGGTACAATAAAGCATACTTTAACGATAGTGGAAAATCAACATGATCCCACTGAAACAACAGATTCATTCTGGATATGATTTCAGTAAAAGAAAATTCTTCCACAGGAGTACAAAAAACACAGTCAGAAACGGAGGACAGCAGAGAAAAGCAAACTGTGCCTTCACGATCATTTTCTAATTCAATGCACTGAACATCCTCTGATAGTGATGAATCACTTTCTTCTACCCTTAACACCAAAAGTGGTGGGGTGAAGAGCCTGAATTAAACCCTGAGCTAAGCCCAGTAAATCACTCCTGTCTAAAGTAACTAACACAGGTGAAGATAAGTGTCTATTTTTTTTTTTTGTTTTACTCTGACAGAAATTTCTAAACACAACTTTGTCATGCAAAATCTTCCTAGGGTGAGGCATTCCAGTCTGGATAGGCAGAGGCATTCTCTGCTCCTTCATCCAAGAACACGAGTCATTCCCCCATGCTAGCCAAGGGCACTCCAACAGAGGACGTTGTCTAACCCCCTGGGTCTATGATGGATGTAAGCACTACATCAGAGGAAGGCATGAAAAAAGGTTAATGATCTGAGGAACCAGAAATGGTCACAGCAGAATTCATTTGTGGTTGAAACAATTTAGCAGCCTGTTGAAGTGGCAAAGGTTGCTTGGAAATGGTTTTCTTTTTGTGCTACAAGGAAGTGAGGAACTCGCAGTTTATTCTATGGTGAAGCCCAAGTAAGATGTCTGAAAAAGTGGTAAGTCTGGCAGCAGTAGCTGGTGTAACAAGTGTCATCAAGGAATAAAGAACTTTGTCCTGAACACCACCATTCCATAACTTGATGTCTTAATGGACTGCACCTTGGGAATCAAATTGACCAATCATCCAAGGGCCTACAATGACCTCAGGAAACACTGCAGAAGGTGGAAGCCAAAGTGGTTTCCCTCAATTCCCTCAACCACCAAAGCTTAGGACAAGTTCAGGCTACAACCCTTATGAAATAAATGAAAGCTCACTACATGCAAAATTCAGCCAGCCATAAAACACTTCTTCCATGCGAATAGCACAAATGTTATAATTGTCTCTGTTGAAGAAGAGTACCTGAGCTGAATCGCCAACACTACTGTTCCCTGAGACAGCACAGGCAATGCCAGTGGGTACCTGGTTTGGTAATCTAATAGCCACATATACTGCTAGTGTTTGGCCATCTGAATGTGAAATGGTACCCATGCACTTATGAAGCTGTCATGTTAAACCACAAAGTGCATTAAAGCAGGGATGCAAAGGCACTGCTAACAGAATTCCACAGAAATAAATGAAGACTGATGGTGAAATGCATTCAGAGGGCTGATCAAAGACGGTCCCTTTTATTAAACCATTGCATTTCCTAACAATCTATCGTGAGTGTGTCGCCCTTCAGATGAGATGTTAAAAGTACAGTTTTGTACCTACCATAAATGTAGATGTTCGAGTGTAAACACTGCTGCAGTCATCCTGCCGTCAGGCGGTCCCGCAGTCTGCCAGAGTTCCAAAGTCTTGGTCCGGCGTCGGTTGCTGTCGCCTCCTCCCTGACGTCAGAACGACAGGGGTATATAAGATGCAGCAGACGCCATTTTCTTCAGTTTTTCTTGCCCCAGATGTCGGGTGCCCCCAAATAGGTAGGCAATTCAAATTGCTAGTAAAAAATACAAAAGAAAAGCAAACAACCATTGTTAATTACCAGCAAATACTCCCTATAGGTAATAAAGGGTAGATGCCCTAGGTAAGTTTCAGAAAGTAAGAGGGGAAGGAGGGAGGGTAACCTGCACTGCAGCAGTGTTTACACTCGAACATCTACATTTATGGTAGGTACAAAACTGCACTATGTTCATCGTGCTACACTGCTGCAGTCATTACACTTGGGTGGAATCCCAAAGCTGAGATAGGGAGGCTGGATCTATAAGGCATTAAAGGTATGCACAGAACTCCATCTGCTGCTTCCAAAATATCCTTGGTAGGTACTCCTCTGAGGTAGGCAGTTGAAGTGGCTGTTGCCCTGGTGGAGTGAGATCTAATGATGCTAGGTACAGGTTTCCCATGGTGGGTATAGTAGAAACGTATACAGTGTCCTATCCATTTTGAAATAGTCTGCTTTGAAATGGCTTTTCCCTGTGCTCCTGCAGCGTATGCTACCAATAATTGCTCAGATTTTCTAAAAGCTTTGGTTTTGTCCAAGTAGAAGCGTAACCATCTGTGAATGTCCAAAGAATGTAGTAGTCTCTCCCCTTTGTTCTGTGGTTTTGGATAAAAAGTTGGCAAGTGGATAGTTTGGTTTAGAGCCACACTTGATACCACCTTTGGCATAAACGCAGGGTTAGTTCTTAAAGACACCCTGTCCTGGTGGAAGATGAGGAAAGGTTCCACTGCCATTAGTGCCTGTAATTCTGAAACTCTTCGTGCTGATGTTATTGCCAGTAGCAGAGCAGTTTTCCAAGAGATGTATTTTAATTCTGCTGTGTTAGCTGGCTCAAAAGGAGGTAAAGTTAATTTTTCAAAAACAAAGTTGAGGTTCCCATGTTGGTGTAGGTGCTCTACGGGGCGGTCTTATGTTTTTGGCCCCTCTGAGGTATTGTCCGAGCAAAGGATTATAGAAAATTGGTGGATTCGTGTTGTAATGAGCAGAGATAGCGGAGGCGTGGATCTTGATGGATGAAAAAGAGAGGCCCTTGTCCAGCATGTCAGTTAGGTATTGCAGTATCTGAGGAATGTTTGGGACAAGAGGGTCAAGGTTATGCGCTTGGTTCCAGGCACAGAATCTCTTCCATTTAACCGAGTACGCTTTCCTAGTGCTAGGCCTTCTGGCCTCCAGAAAGACATCCATAACAGCTTTGGAGAGAGGCATTGTTTGCTTGACTAAGGAATTTTCCATGCAGCTAGATTTAAGGTCTTTAGCTGGCTGTGAAGTATCTGATTGTTGTGTTGCGTCAGCAACTGTGGGATTTGAGGCAAAATCCAGGGTGGCTCTTGTGCTAAGTTCTTTAAGATTGGGTACCAGTGCTGGCGGGGTCAGTCTGGTGCAATCAGGATCATTTTTGGCTCTTCCTGCCTGGCTTTTATGAGCACCTTTGGAAGGAGAGGTAAAGGAGGGAAAGCATATACTTGTAGTTTTTTCCAGCTGAATGAGAGGGCATCCACTTTCCATGCTTGTGGATGGTAGCTCCTTGTGCAGAATTTCTATAATTGGCAGTTCTTTGGGGAAGCAAACAGATCAATGTCTGGGCTCCACCCATTTTTGTTATCATTCTGAATATTTGTAGGTTCAGTTCCTATTCGTGTGGGTCCATAATGTTTCTGCTTTGGTCTGCCAGTGTGTTTTTCTCTCCTGGCAGGAATTGTGCTTGCAGATGAACTTGGTAGTTGAGAGCTGTGTTCCACAAGGTCATGGCTTGTCTGCAGAGGGGGTAGGAGTGTGTGCCCCCTTGCTTGTTTATGTACCACATAACTGTGGTGTTGTCTGTCTTTAGTAGTAATTGTCCTGGATGCAATAGGTCCTTGAAAGCTATAATAGCATTTTGTACAGCTAGCATCTCTTTTTGATTAATGTGGAGATGTCTTTGCTCTGTGGGCCACTCGCCCTGGATACATTTTCCTGCCATGTGTGCTCCCCAGGCGTAATCCGATCCATCTGCTGTCAGTGTCTGCCTGGCTGTGGGTTGAGTGAAAGGCTGTCCCTTGTTGAGGTGACGAGCTTGTGCCCACCATCGAAACTCCTGTTGTAGGCAGGGAATTAGTGGTATAGCTGTTTCCAAACTTTGACAGTGTTGAGACCATACGGCTCTTTAGGTACCACTGTAGTTTCCTCATATGCAGTCTGGCATATGGAATTAGTAGTATGCAAGATGCCATGTAGCCCAAGGCCTGCAGAATTTTTCTTGCAGGGAGTTGGGTCTTTGTTGCCATTAATTGAAAATATTGAGTCAGTTGTCCTTGCTTGTCTGGCGTGAGATAAGCCATCTGGGCCGTTGTGTTCAAGCTGGCACCCAGGAATATTATCTGTTGTGAGGGCACTAGTTTTGATTTCTTTTCGTTTACTGTGTACCCCAGGCAACTTAACTTTTTTACGTACGCCAGATGCTTTAGTAGAATGTCCTTGCTCTCTGCTTGAATCAGGCAATCGTCCAGGTACGGATAAATTTGAATTCCTTTTTACCTGCAAAATGCAATTACTGGTGCCAGGCACTTTGTGAAGACCCTGGGCGCAGTAGATAAGCCAAAGGGCAGTGCAGAGAATTGATAGTGCATTGAACCAGCTAGAAATCTGAGGTATCTTCTGCAGTTTTGTCTGATAGGGACATGCAGGTATGCCTCTGAGGTCCAAAGTCACGAGCCAAGCTTTCTTGCCCAGCATGGGAAGAAGCTGCTGTAGTGTCAACATCTTGAATTTCGGAACATCCAGGTAATTTAGTGTAGAAAGGTCCAGAATGAGTCTCCAGGCTTTGTCCTTTCTGGGAACCAGAAATAGTCTTGAGTAAAATCCTTGTCCTTGTTCCTGTGGTGGTACCTTTTGAATAGCTCTCATGTCCATGAGTGCTGCAATTTGTTTTTGAGCCTCTGCCCATTGATTTGGTGGCAGATTTGGCATTCCTTTTGGCCTTGGCAGGGTGTGAAAATGGAACCTGTAACCTTGAGATACAATGTTGAGAACCCATTTATGTTTGGTGATGCAATGCCAGTTGTGATAGAAAAGTGCCAGTTTTCCTCCTAAGGGGGCTGCCAAGAGAGAGTTGTTTGGCAGCTGCAGTGGAAAGTCATTGAGGCTGTTTTTTTATAAAGGTTGAGGCCTGGCTTCCCCTTCTTTCTGGCCTGGTGTGCCCCATTGTCAAGGCCTGTAAGGGCCTTGTGTCTGACCTCTACCTCTTGGACGTCTGTATCTGTCCCTTTGAGGTCCATCTGAGACTGGAAAGAACCAACTCTTTGTTGGCCAATTTCTGCTAAAACGAGGAGGCTGAACCTGTAAGAAATCTTTCACCGTTTGAATAGTTTGCCTTATCCTCCATCTTCTTTAATACCTCCTCTGCCTTAACTCCAAACAGCACATCCCACTGCAAAGGTGCATCCAATAATTTGACCTTAACATGATCTGGTAACGTATGTTCTTTTAACCAAGCATGCCTTCTAATGACAGAGCCTGTAACTACTGCTCTAGAGGAGGCCTCTAAGGAATCAAACCCACATTGCAAAGTGTGTTTTCCCACTTGTTCAGCTGCAAGCAATAAATCCTGCATTTCTTTTAAGTTACGAGGATCTGAATATGGAAGCATCTTTTGTTTCAACTGAGACATAAAAAATTGCTGATATTTCAGCATGTGAAATTGGCAATTCAAAGCTTTCATTGCTAAAGTTGCAGACGTATATACGTTCTTTTCCCCATCTGTTTAATACTCTGGAATCTCTGTCAGAGGGAAATGGGTTTTGCTAATGAGGCCTTAATCCCTTTGGGTCCCTGAGAAATAGTTTCAGGGTCAGCAACAGGGCTTTTGAACAGAAATTTGTGAGAGTCAGGGACTCTGTAATATCTATCCGGTTTAACTGGGGTTGGGGGTAAGGAGTCAGGGTTCAAACTGGATTCATTGTACACATCATCCACAATGTCTAAAACTGGCAGCAAGGGGTCTGTGTTGGGGCAGTAAAAGGAAGTCTCGGAGCCTTTTCTTGGATTCTGAGTAATCCTGGCCTTCCAAATGGAAATGCTCCCTATGTAAAGTCCCCCCAAAGTAGTCTTCCTCAGGCAGAGAGGAGAGGCTGATGGAAATGATTCCTCAGCATCAGAATCCTCATAAGGGGGTAAAGAATATCCTAGGTTCGAGGAAGCGTCTGAGGAAATGGACACCTGATCAGAAGATTCATAGTCTGCATCCTGTCTGTGCCTTTTATCAGGAGGGGGATGGGACCCCCTGATCAGGGTGATTAGGTCCTCGGCCATTCTAAGCATTTGTTTCTTAGGCATGGAAGCCTGTTCTGGAGAGAGTTGTGTCTGTTTCTTTGCTTTTAAGGGGGGCTTAGACTTAGCAGAGGGTTTAATGGTTAACTGGGTGGGTCTGAAAACACTCTCTGTAGCTGTGGATTGCTCAGCTACTTCGGTTCCCTCTGTAGGTTTAGGATCGGTAAGCTGAAGACCTAGTATGTTCGAAGGCCCAGCCAGCTCCACGTGGGAGTCGGAGGCAGTCTGTGGAAGTGGTCGTCAGGGGCTGTGTGTAGGTGCCTCGCTGAAAACCGGAGAACCGGCGACCAGCCTAGAAGAGGTCTTGTCGTCAGTTTTGGGCCTCGGATGCCTGTCCTTGTGCTTTTTATACATTGCGGTCGTCGTAATTTCCGATGGCATGGTATAATTGAATTTTCTACCAAAATAATTTGGGGAGTTGGAGGCAGTCTGTGGTTCTGTGGAAGTGGTCGTCAGGGGCTGTGTAGGTGCCTCGCTGAGAACCGGCGACCAGCCTAGAAGAGGTCTTGTCATCAGTTTTGGGCCTCGGATGCCTGTCCTTGTGCTTTTTATACATTGCGGTCGTCGTAATTTCCGATGGCATGGTATAATTGAATTTTCTACCAAAATAATGTCGGGTAAAATCAAACCGAAGTTTAATAGTGCGCTTGTTAAACCTAGTACAAAATCGACAACCATTGACGTCGTGGTCAGGGCCTACGCATGGAATACAATAGGAGTGGAAATCCTTATGAGGTATTTGCTTCCCACAAGAAATACAATTATTAACTTTTACTGACATCGGTCTGAGGCAAGAAAAAGTTTCCCCAATGGGGTACTTAGCTTTTTTAGGAGACTTCGGTTCTGGATTCGGAATGAAAATCTCAGGAGTCGGCCGACCGGCATTTGCGAACTGCTTCTGCTTCGGGCACCGCGCGGCAAGAAAGACTGAAGAAAATGGCGTCGACTGCATCTTATATACCCCTGTCACACTGACATCAGGGAGGAGGCGACAGCAACCGACACCGGACCAAGACTTTGGAACTCTGGCCGACTGCGGGACCGCCTGACGGCAGGATAACCCAAGTGTAATGACTGCAGCAGCGTAACACGATGAACACCTGAGGTTACAGCTGCCTGAGTTGGTAATAACCCAAGTGGATATAAAAGATCCCATAGCACTAACAGGAAAGAGTAGAGGAAAATCACCGGTGCCCTGGCCAAATTTCCCTTAGAAGTATAAATACCATGGTGGTGGCTCTAGTGGATGTAAAAGATACCATGGCATCCGACAGGAAAGACTAGGAGGAAAATCGCCGGTGCCCTGGCCAAATTTCCCCTAGAAGTGTAAATACCACCACATTCTTCCTGAACAGAGGCCACTAACCTAATGGGATTAACCCAGTCAAGCAAAGGATAAATAAATAGAAAAGAAACACTTTCCTAAAACTACATCCAGCACCTTTAAGTGTACTTGTACAAGTACTAACAGATTAATTATTTTGGAAAGGTTATACTGAAAATGAAATTTTAATGCAGTGAAGCCAAAACGCCTACTTTCTTTTACTGAACACTTTCAAATGCACAGAATACCTACAAATTATACTAAGATTCAAAAAATACTTCAAAGCATAACTTCAAATACCTCGCTTCAATCTTTCCATGGCACTTTTACTTCCTGCATATGTAGGTCTAATCTCTTTACCCAGTTCTTCTATTATATTAAGAAGTTCAGCATATTTGCTTTGGGGTGCTTGACTGCTGCTGTTGGGGGTAGCCGTGCTGGCAGTGGTGGTGGTCGTGTTAGCTCCCTGCAGTACAAAACACACGTTGAAAATATAATTAAATTAGAGAAACATACCAAAACTAAGAACAAAATACAGATGTGTAACAATTACCTTTACAGTAAATCAAAGTGAGACCACCTTAACAGTACACCATAACCAATTTATTTTACCAACCTTCTGTCCCTTTTCCCAGTAGAAGGCTAATGCTGGGGTTTGCAAAGGGAGGCATGCAGGAAACATGAGACTTCTGTATTACGAGGGGTGCCGAAAAGTTCTAAGCCTCACCAAGAAGGGAATGTCTGGAGCCATGAAACTTGCAAGTTATTCAACATACTCACCCTGAAGTTCAACACACTTGGCACATTGTGTCTTAAGTTTCAGTAACCCTACCAAAATAAGTCTGAAGTCTGGTCAACAAAATGCTGCTCCGCTCCTGCAATCACCTGCGAATCACTTGAAAACTGCCGCCCTTTCAAACAGAATCAGGAAACAGACGGAGCACGATCTGGTGAGTAGGTTGGATGGTCTATGCACTGAAGCCCAAATTTCGTCAAAACATCAATCGTTTTGCCAGCCTTTGAACAGGTGCATTGTCTTGAAAAAAGAAAACTCCATTCTGCAGCTTCCCTCTCCTTTTTTTTTTTCAATGCCTCCTTTAATCGGCACAGCAAGTTACAGCAGTATTAAGTATTATGCCCCTTGGAAGACAGTCATTACACCTTCCTGATCCCAAAACACTGTGGCCATGACCTTGCCTGTTGACTTTTTGGTCTTGAACTTCGGCCATGGTGAACCTGAGTGGTGCCATTGTACAGACTGTTGTGTCAGGATCATAGTGGTGCAACCATGTTTCATCAACAATAACTAGTCGTTCCAAAAAGTTAGCAACAGCTTGACGAAAATCCCACAATATAAACTTGGAAGTGCCCACGCAATGTCTTTTCTTGTTGGCATTCAAACATGTGGGTGCCCACTTGGCTAATAGCTTCTGCATACCCAGCAGCTCATGGATTAAAAACCCAACAAATTCCCTGGACTATCTGCAGCGTCTCAGCAATTGTTTTAGCCAATATTTGCCGATCTGCCAAAATCAGGTCATGGACATGGGTCAACAATTTCAGGAGATACCACCATTTGAGGCCTCCCAGACCTTGTGGTGTCTTCGGTCTTGAAATCTCCATGCTAAAAGTTTGCACACCACTTCTTCAGAGTTGAGTAAGAAGGGCACTTGTCACGCAAGGTTTGCATCATGCATTCAAGGATTTCGTTTGGATATTTCTTCTGCAGGAATAGGAATTCATGATAGTTTGGAGTTCCACACTTGAAAATTCCACACTTTTCATTGGCATGGTTCAATCAGTGATGTGAAACAATGTCAAAACATAGTGTTATAATTCTGCAAATTGGCAGTTTACAAAATGAAATAACCCTCTTTTTAGCTAAAGAGGCAAAATAATGCTCACAATTTAGAAAGTTGGTCAGGCTTAGAACTTTTCAGCATCCCTCATAATCCAGACTTTGCATGAGCACTCTGGTCCTTCATGCCTGAAAGCTTTACAGATAAGTGTGTACCCATGGAAGATAAATACCTCATAACAGAATGGTAAAACATTAACAAACTCTTGGGAAGTGTTAAAGTTATGAAACAGCAATCACCATCAAGAGAAAAGGAGAGACAAGCTTTGCTGAAAAAAGAAGTCATGTCTTACCATAACGTTTCATCTATGTAGTTCATCATCTTTCATTCATCACCGATTGGTTCGGTTCCAAGCCCTTGGAACAGAGTCGGCCTAGTACCAAGCTCACGCCAGCCAAAAAACTCTCGAGCTAAGCCGATACCCACAACGCCCTTCTCCCTGTTACCTCAGATCGAGTTTGCCCTTGTTATACAAGTAAAGCAGAGGCCATTTCTGTGCAAATGCCCTAAGACACCACTTAGACCCAAAGTATCCGCCAGGAGCCTTTGGCGGGGGAAGGAGGGTAGGAAGTGATGAATGAAAGAAGATGAACAGAGATGGAACATTATGGTAAGACATAACTTATTTATCTGATGTTGTTCTTCTTCCCATTCATCACTGATGGGACAGAATCCTCAGCTACCTTATCATCCTTGGGTGGCCCTTTTGGAAGAATGTTCCTGAGAACTACTGAGCCGAAGGCAGCTTTCCCTCTGGAGACCACATCCAATTTGTAATGATTGATAAAAGCGTGGTGTTTAGCCCAAGTAGCTGCTGCACAAATGTCATCCATAGAAGCCCTGGAATGGAAGGCTACAGAAGTTGCCATAGATCAGGTGGAATGGGCTTTAATCTTCTGTGGCATAGGTTCTTTTGCAAATGAAACGTATGCAGTCCCTTAGCTATTTCGATAAAGTGACCTTGGGGACAGTTTCCCCATTCGAGGCCCAGAAAAGGAAATGAACAGTCAGTCTTGCGTATTGTTTTGGTCCTGTTTAAATAGGATTGCAATTGTCTGTGTACATCCAAAGAATGTAGGCGGTATTCTCCTTTATTAGAAAAGATTAGGAAAAATATTGGAAAATCAACAGACTGATCGAAAAATCAGAAACAACTTTGGGGAGAAAGGATGGGTTCGTCCGGAGTGATACTCTGTCCTTGTGAAAAATTAGGTAGGATCTTTTGGTGCACAATGGCTGCAACTCGTCTGGCTGACGAGATGGCTACCAAGAAGAGAGATTTCCATAACAAGAATTTGAGATCACAATTCGCTGCGGGTTCAAAGGGGGGTTGAGTCAAAGACTGAAGAACAAGCGTGAGGTTCCATGGCTCTATAGGCTGACTGGAGGTCTAATGTGAGAAAAGTACAGTTTTGTACCTACCATAAATGTAGATGTTCGAGTGCTCACACTGCTACAGTCATCATACTTGGGTTATCCTGCCATCAGGCGGTCCCACAGTTGGCCAGAGTTCCAAAGTCTTGGTCTGGCGTCGGTTGCTGTCGCTTCTTCCCTGACGTCAGTGCGCCAGGGGTATATAAGAGGCATCCGACGCCATTTTCTTCAGTTTTTCTTGCCCCAGATGTCAGGTGCCCCCATAGTAGGTAGGCAATACATATTGCTAATAAAACATACAAAAGGAATAAAAGGAATACCTTCAGTTACAAGCAAATACACCACAAAGGTTGTACAGGACAGAAAGGTATAGAAAAGTTCAGCTAAGTCAGAGGGGATGGAAGGAGGGTAACCTGGACTGCAGCAGTGTGAACGCTCGAACATCTACATTTATGGTAGGTACAAAACTGTACAATGTTCATAGTGTTACACTGCTGCAGTCAGCACACTTGGGTTGAATCCCAAAGCTAAGGATGGGAGGTGGAACTAAACAGGGTTTGGAGAAGCTAGTAGGCCCTGCAGAACTGCAGTGGCAAAGCCAGCTCTGGTTTTAGAGTATAGAGGTAAGTGATGGTGCTTGGTGAATGTGTGCACTGAACTCCAAGTTGCAGCCTCCAAAATATCCTTGGTTGGTACCCCTCTGAGGAAGGCTGTTGATGTTGCTGTAGTCCTGGTGGAATGGGGCCTAATGTTACCAGTTACAGGTTTCCCATGGTGTGTGTAGCAGAAATGGATACAATGTCATATCCATTTTGAAATGGTCTGTTTTGAGATAGCCTTTCCTTGTGATCCTGGAGCATAGGATACAAAGAGCTGGTCAGATTTTCTGAAAGTCTTAGTTTTATCCAAGTAATAACGTAATTGCCTGTGAATGTCCAAAGAGTGTAGGAGCCTTTCCCCTTTGTTCTGGGGGTTAGGATAAAAGGTGGGCAAATGAATGGTTTGGTTTAGGGCCACACTGGATACCACCTTTGGCATAAAGGTAGGGTTAGTTCGTAAAGCGACTCTGTCTTGATGAAAAATGATGAAAGGCTCCACTGCCATTAGGGCCTGTAGCTCCGAGACTCTTCGTGCTGAAGTTATTGCTAGCAGCAGGGCAGTTTTCCATGATAGAAACTGTAAATCAGCTGTAAAAGCTGGTTCAAAGGGTGGTAGTGTAAGTTTTTCCAAAACAAAGTTGAGATCCCAAGCTGGTGTTGGTGCTCTCCGGGGCGGTCTTATGTTCTTAGCCCCTCTGAGGTACTGTCTTAGTAATGGATGTGAAAATATAGGAGGATCCGTGTTGTATTGAGCTGAAATAGCTGAGGCGTGGATCTTAATAGATGAAAAGGAAAGTCCTTTGTGCAACATCTCAGTTAAATATTGTAGAATCTGAGGAATATTTGGGACAAGGGGATTCTGGCCTTTAGCCTGGTTCCAGGCACAGAATCTTTTCCATTTGTCTGAATAGGCTTTCCTGGTGCTGGGCCTCCTGGCCTCCAGAATGACATCCATAACAGCCTTAGAGAGAAGTGCTGACTGGTTGTTTAGGTAATTTGCCATGCAGCCAGATTTAAAGTCTTGAGCTGGCTGTGTAGAATCTGATTGTTTTGCTGAGTGAGCAGGTGAGGAATTTGAGGTAAAATCCATGGTGGGCCTTGAGCCATGTTCCTTAGTATTGGATACCAGTGTTGGCGTGGCCAGTCTGGAGCAATGAGTATCATTTGTGGTCTCTCTAATCTGGCTTTCAGCAGCACCTTTGCCAGAAGAGGCAGTGGAGGAAAGGCATACACTGTTAATGTTTTCCAACTGAATGAGAGGGCGTCCCACTTTCCAAGCTAGTGTGTGGTATGTCGTTGTGCAAAATTTCTGTAGTTGGTAGTTTTGGGGGAGGCAAACATATCTATGTCTGGGATCCCCCATTTTTGAGTTATCATTGCGAATACTTGTGGATCTAGTTTCCACTCGTGAGGATCTATGAGGTTTCTGCTTAGATCGTCTGCCAATGTGTTTTTCTTTCCTGGCAGGAATTGTGCTTGTAGTTGAACTTGGTAGGTCAGCGCTATGTTCCACAAGGTTGTTGCTTGCCTGCATAGGGGGGGTAGGAATGTGTGCCTCCTTGCTTATGTACCATATCACTGTGGTGTTGTCCATCTTTATTAGTAGTTGTCCTGGATGTAGGAGGTCCTTGAAAGCTGTTAAGGCATTTTGTACAGCAAGCATCTCTTTTTGATGGATATGTAGATGCCTTTGATCTGCAGATCATTTGCCCTGAATACACTGTCCTGCCATGTGTGCTCCCCAGGCATAATCTGATGCATTCGTTGTTATAGTTTGCCTGGCTGTGGGTAAGGTAAAAGGCTGACCCTTGTTGAGGTGACATGCCTGAGCCCACCATAGAAACTCCTGTTGAAGGCAGTGAATGAGTGGCATTATTGTTTCCAAGCTGTGGCTGTGTGGAGTCCATATGCTTTTCAGGTACCATTGTAATTTCTTCATATGCAGTTTTGCATATGGTATTAGTAGTATGCAAGATGCCATGAATCCCAAGGCCTGCAGAATTTTTCTTGCAGGGAGTTGGGTCTTTGTTGCCATCATTTTGAAGTATTGAGTCAGTTGTCCTTGCTTGTCTGGCGTGAGATAAGCCATCTGGGCCGCTGTATTTAAGCTGGCACCCAGGAATATGTCTTGTGAGGGCACTAGTTTTGACTTATTTTCATTTACTGTGTACCCAAGGCAACTTAATAGGTTTTTGACAAATGCCAGATGCTTTAAAAGAATGTTCTTGCTTTCTTCTTGAATAAGGCAGTCGTCCAGGTATGGATATATTTGAATTCCTTTTTGTCTGCAGAATGCAATTACTGGTGCCAGGCATTTTGTGAAGACCCTGGGCGCAGTAGATAAGCCAAAGGGCAGTGCAGAGAATTGGTAATGGGTTGAACCTGCTAAAAATCGGAGGTATCTTCTGTAATTTTGTCTGATAGGGACATGCAGGTATGTCTCCTTGGAGGTCCAACGTTACTAGTCAAGCCTTCTTGCCCAGCATGGGAAGAAGTTGCTGTAGTGTTAGCATCTTGAATTTGGGTACCTCGAGATAGGTGTTTAGAATTGAGAGGTCCAGAATGGGTCTCCAAGCTTTGTCCTTTCGGGGAACTAGAAAGAGTCTTGAGTAAAATCCTTGTCCCTGCTCCTGTGTAGGAACCTGTTGAATGGCTCTCATGTCCATGAGAGCTGTAAGTTATTTTTGAGCCTCTGCCAATTGATTTGGGGGCAGGTTTGGCATTCCTTTTATCCTTGGTAAAGTGTGAAAGTGGGATCTGTATTCTTGAGATACAATATTTAGGACCCATTTGTCTTTTATGATGATGCGCCAGTTGTCTGTAAAAAGTGTTAGCTTTCCTCTCAAGGGAGCTGCCAAGAGGGATTTGCTTGGCAATCTGAGGGGTAAGTCATTGTGTTTGTCTTCTGGTAGTTTGAGACCTGTCTTCTCCTCCTTTCAGGGTTGTGGCACCCCATTGTCGAGGCTTGTAAGAGCCTTGTGACTGACCTCTGCCCCTTTGGCGTCTGTATTTGCCCTATGTGGTCTGTCAGAAGCTGGAAAGGACCAGTTTTTGGTTGGCCAATTTCTGCTGAAACGAGGGGGTTGAACCTGTAAAAAATCCTTGACCGTCTGCATAGATTTTGCCTTATCCTCCATTTTCTTTAAAAACCTCTTCTGCTTTTACACCAAATAAAACATCCTGCTGTAAAGGTGCATCCAATAACTTTGCTTTTACATGTTCAGGTAAAGATTGTTCTTTTAACCAAGCATGCCTATGTATGACAGACCCTGTCACTGCTGCTCTACAAGAAGCTTCCAATTAATCAAATCCACATTGCAAAGTATGTTTTCCCACTTGTTCAGCTGCATGCAACAAATCTTGCATTTCCTTGTAATCAGGCTGCTCTGTATGTGTGATCATTTTTTGTTTTAATTGAGACAGCAAATATTGATATTTCAGCATGTGAAACTGGCAATTTAAGGCCCTCATAGCTAGAGTAGCTGAGGTATATATTTTGTTTCCCCATCTGTCTAGTGCTCTAGAATCCCTTTCCGAGGGTACAGGATTTGTAGCAATAGAGGCCTTAACCCCTTTGTGACCCTGGGAAATGGTTTCTGGGTCAGCAACAAGGCTTTTATATAGGAATTTGTGTGAGTCAGGGACTCTGTAGTATCTGTCTGGTTTGGCTGGTGCAGGAGGTAGTGAATCTGGTTTAAGGCTAGATTCTGAATAAACATCATCCACAATGTGTAACACTGGCGGAATAGCATGTGGTCTGTGCTGGGGTAGTAAAAGGAACTCTCTGAGCCTTTTCTTAGAATCAGAGTAATCCTGGCCTTCCCAGTGGAAATGTTCCCTCATGGTATGTAAAGTTTCCCCAAAAGAGTAGTTTTCTGGGGGAGATGCTGAAGGAATAGACTTCTTCAGCATCAGAGTCTTCATAAGGGGGAAAAGAATATTCCTGTTCCTCAGAAGAATCTGAGGAAATTGAAACCTGGTCAGAGGAAGCGTGGTCATCCTCCTGTCTAGGCCTTTTATCATGAGGGGGATGGGAACCCCTGATTAGGGTAATTAAGTCTTCAGCCATCTTAAGCATCTTTCTTAGGCATGGGGCCTTGTACTGGAGACTGCTGTACAGTCTTCTTTGCTTTTAAAGGAGTTTTCAGCTTTGCATAGGATTTAATAGTGAGTGTAGTCGGTCTGAAGACACCTTCTGCAACTGAAGGCGTTTCAACTGCACTGGAATCTCCTTCAGCCATGGAGTCGGAAGGGCCTAAAGATACAGGTTGTGGAGGCCTAGCAATCTCCTCTTGGGAATCGGATGCAGCCTGGGGTTCTGAATCAGCGGTCGTCAGGGGCTGCGTAGGTGCCTCACTGAAAACCGGAGAACCGGCGACTGGCCTAGCAGAGGCGCCGGAGTCTGGTTTGGGTCTTGGCTGCCTGTCCTTATATCTTTGCATTTTTTATGCATTCCGGTCAGTTGCTCCGATGGCATGGTATAATTAAATTTCCTACCAAAATAATGTCGGGCGAAATCAAACCAACGTTTTATAGTTCGTTTGTTAAACTTAGCACAAAACCGACAACCTGTGACGTCATGGTCTGGGCCTAGGCAAGGAATACAATAAGAATGAAAGTCCTTATGAGGTATTTGCTTCCCACAAGAAATGCAATTGTTAACTTTTTCTGACATCGGACTGAGGCAAGAAAAGGTTCCCCAACGGGGTACTTAGCTTTATTGAAGACTTCGGTCTGAAATTCGATTTGAAAATCTCAGGAGTCGGCTGACCGGCACTTGCAAACTGCTTCTGCTTCGGGCACTGTGCGGCAAGAAAGACTGAAGAAAATGGCGTTGCATGCCTCTTATATACCCCTGGCGCACTGACATCAGGGAAGAAGCGACAGCAACCGACGCCGAAGACTTTGGAACTCTGGCCGACTGTGGGACCACCTGATGGCAGGATAACCCAAGTGTGATGACTGCAGCAGTGTAACACGATGAACATCTCCTTTGAGGAAAGTTTTACATAAATGCAGTGATACGAGTGGAGTACCATCCAGCCCATTATAATTTAAAATCGCCGCCAGATGTACTCGTATGGTAGAGGCTGCACCTCCACCTTCAAAAAACTTAGATACTGCAAGACCGCTGTGACTGGAGCTGAATACGGATCTAGCATCCTTTCCTTTGACCAAAGAGAGAACCTTTTCCATTTGTCCCGGTATAGTATTCTGGTGGTTTATAAGAAGCCAGAATGAGATCATTAACAGGAGAGGGGAGGTCATCCTGCATGGCAATTAACAGAAGTGGAGAAACCAAGCTGTCAACTTGAGACTGGACAGATACAGGTGAGTCAACCCTTGGGGGTGAAAGATCAGATCTGGAATAGGGTCCATAATCCACGGTGGGTACAATAGATGAGGCCGAAGGAAGGGGAAAGTACAGTTGTGTACACTTACCATAAATGTAGATGTTCGAGTGTATTCACTGTTGCAGTCATTACATTTGGGTAATCCTGCTGGCAGGTTGCCCACAGTCAGCCTGAATTCCAAAGACTTTGGTCCTGCATTGGCTGCTGTCGCCCCTTCCCTGACGTCAGGTCGTCAGGAGTATAAAAGAAGCAGCCAAGGCCATTTTCTTCAGTTTTTCTTGCCCCAGATGTCAGGTGCCCCCTAAAAGGGTAGCCAAAATTTATGTGTGTAAAAATACATGCACCAATATAAACTTTACCTTCATCCACAAGCAAATATACCATATAGGTTGTATAAATCAGAGAAGGAAAGATAAGTTCCAGCAGAAAAAGGGGGATGGCGGGTGGGTAACCTGGACTGCAACAGTGAATACACTTGAACATCTACATTTATGGTTAGTGTACACAACTGTACTATGTGCTTCGTGTTTCACTGTTGCAGTCATTACATTTGGGTAGACTCCCAAAGCTATGGTTGGGAGGCTGGAGCTAAACAGCAGTAGGAGCGGCTAGGAGGACCTGCAGAACTGCAGTGGCAAAGTCTGCCCTGGATTTAGAATAGAGTGGCAGATGATAGTGCTTTGTAAAGGTGTGCACTGAACTCCAAGTAGCAGCCTCTAAAATGTCTTTGGTTGGTACTCCCCTGAGAAAGGCTGCTGAAGTGGCTGCAGCTCTGGTTGAATGTGGCCTAATGCCCTTAGGCACTGGGTTGCCATGGTGAAAATAGCAGAAACGAATGCAGTGGCCTATCCACTTGGAAAACTTTCCTTGTGATCCTGCAGCATATGCCACTAGTAACTGCTCTGTCTTCCTGAAAACTTTGGTTCTGTCCAAGTAGAATCTACTTTGGTTCTGTCCAAGTAGAATCTAAACTGTCTGTGTACATCCAAAGAATGCAGAATTCTCTTCCCCTTGTTCTGTAGATTTGGATAAAAAGTTGGCAGATGAATAGTTTGGTTAAGAGCCACACTGGACACCACCTTAGGCATAAATGTTGGGTTTGTCCTCAGAGAAACCCTGTCTGGATAAAACATGATAAAAGGTTCCACAGCCATGAGTGCCTGTAGCTCTGAAACTCGTCGTGCAGACGTTATTGCTAGGAACAGAGCCGTTTTCCAAGATAAAAACTTGATATCAGCAGTAGCAGCTGGCTCAAAAGGAGGCAGGGTGAGTTTTTCCAAGACATAGTTGAGGTCCCGTGCAGGTATTGGTGATCTCCTTGGAGGCCTTACATTTTTGGCTCCTCTGAGGTACTGCTTTAATACAGGATGAGAAAAGATTGGTGGCTCTGTATTGCAATGAGCCGAAATGGCAGAGGCATGAATTTAATTGATGAAAAAGATAGGCCTTTGTCCTGCATCTCAGTTAAGTATTGCAAAATCTGAGGAATATTTGGTACAGCTGTATCAGTTCCTTGTGCCTGGTTCCAAGCAGAATCTCTTCCATTTTCCAGCATAAGATTTTCTAGTACTAGGCCTTCTGGCTTCCAGAATTACATCCATCATAGCTTTATTGAGAGGTGTGTTTTGTATGATTACATTATCCACCATGCTGCCAAGTTTAAAGTCCTGAGTTGGCTGTGCAGGATCTGATTGTTTTGCTGGGACAGTACATGAGGTAAGGTCCAGGCTGGGCACTGAGACAAGTTCTTTAAGATCAGATACCAGTACTGGTGGGACCAGTCTGGGGCAATCGGTATCATCTTTGGCTTCTCCTGTCTGACCTTTAGGAATACCTTGGGGAGGAGAGGCAGTGGAGGAAAGGCATATAGTGATAGTTTTTTCAGCTGAAAGATAGGGCGTCCACTTTCCATGCTTGTCTGTGATAAGTCCTTGTGCAGAATCTTTTTAGTTGGTAGTTGTGAGGGGAGGCAAATAGATCTATGTCCGGGCATCCCCATTTCCTTGTTATCATGCTGAAGACTTGTGGCTCCAGCTGCCACTCGTGGGGATCCTTGAGGTTTCTGCTTAGTTCATCTGCCAGAGTATTTTCCTTTCCTGGCAGGAATTGTGCCTGCAGATGAACTTGGTAAGTCAATGCTGTGTCCCACAAAGCCATGGCTAGTCTGCAAAGGGGGTAAGAATGTGTGCCCCCCTGCTTGTTTATATACCACATGACCGTGGTGTTGCCTGTCTTTATGAGTAATTGTCCCGGATGAAGTAGGTCCTTGAAGCCTGTCAGGGCATTTTGAACAGCTAGCATCTATTTTTGATTGATATGTAGATGCATTTGGTTTGCGGACCATGTGCCCTGAATGCATCTTCCTGCCATGTGGGGCCCCCCAGGCATAATCTGATGCATCAGTGGTTAGGTTTTGCCTGACTGGATGTAATGTGAATGGCTGTCCCTTGTTCTGGTGACAAGCCTTCGCCCACCATCGAAACTCCTGTTGCAAGCAGGGAATGAGAATAAAAAGAAGTTACGTACCTACCATAACGTCCCATGTTAGTTGTCTTCTTCTCGCCTTTTTTCTTGCTGGTTGGGTTCGGAGCCGAGGATCGGCTCCGACTCGGCCATCTTCAAAAAAAATACTATACCTGGAGGAAATGATCTTTATTTTTACAATTGTGGAAAAGCATGGAAGCATTCATGTAAATAATGTATATATGGTGTTAGAATGTTATTAGAAATTTTGTTTGGTAATCATTGGTTTATTTCTATGTTATATGTTTTGTATGAATAACGTGAAAAATAATAAAGAATTATTATTGGAAAAAAAAAAAAAAAAGCTCGGGAGCTGCTTACTGGCTCAAGGCCCCCTGTATCCCATGATGCCTGGCGCTAGACACCCAGATCTCATTTGGTAAGTCTAACCACAGACATAATAATAAAGGAATCCTATCGTAGAATGCATAAATCCTACTGGAGAGACTACTAGTCAGAAAGGAATAGCCAGAGAAGACTCAGCCAGCGAAAAATCAAGAACAACTCTTCTCGGTATACTAGGATAAGAAGGCGAGAAGACGACAACTAACATGGAATGTTATGATAGGTACATAACTTCTTTATGTTAAGTTGTCTATCTCGCCTTCATTCTTGCTGGTTGGGACAGCGTCCCTAGCACCTAAAATCCTGGGTGGCTCATCGGAAGAGACTCTTCAGAACAGTGGAACCAAAATCAGCTCTGCTCCTGGAAACCAAATCCAACTTGTAATGCGAAATGAAAGTATGTGGGTTGGCCCATATAGCTGCAGCACAAATAGATTCCATGGGCAACCTAGCCTGAAAGGCCACCGAAGTAGCTAAAGCTCTGGTGGAGTGACCTTTTGGTTTAACTGGCAATTCTTTATTCCTCAGTTTATATATGAATGTGATGATAGAAGTCAACCACCTGGATAAGGTTATCTTGGAGACCAGAAGACCTTGTTTACCTACTGCATAAGACAGGAAGGTTTGATCCGATTTTCTAATGTCCTTGGTTCTATGTAAACAAAAGCGTAGCTGCCTGTGAATATCTAACTGATGCAACTTATATTCCGCCCTGTTGGAGTGGTTAGGGAAAAACACAGGAAGGTCTATGGACTGATTCAAGTTACTCTCTGAAGAGACCTTAGGAAGGAAGGACGGATTAGTCCTAAGAGCAACCCTGTCATTGTGGAACACGAGGTATGGGGGACAGATAGAAAGAGCCTGCAGTTCTGAAACTCTTCTGGCTGAAGTAATAGCTACCAGAAAAAGGGTTTTCCAAGATAAGAACTTCAATGAACAAGAAGCTGCAGGTTCGAAAGGGGGCAAAATTAGAGAAGCTAAAATCAAATTTAGATCCCACGGTGATGGAGGATCTCTCACTGGGGGCCTGAGCAGAGTGGTTCTTTTGAGAAAAGCTTTACACAGCTTATGAGACATGATATTGTTTTCCGACAGGCCAATGTGAAAATTTGAAATTGCAGCTAACTGAACTCTAATTGTAGCGGAAGCGGGCCCAGTATGGAAGAGTTCCGCAAGAAATTTCAAAATGTAGTGTACAGGGGCTGAAAAGGGGTCTATACTTTTTAGCTTCTGCTCAGGAAGAAAAATGTTTCCACTTACTAGCGTAAGTTTTTCTAGTCGTAGACTTGTGTGATGACAAAATGATTTCGTGCACAGAGGGGGAGATATCTGGAAGCCTGGCTAAAGCTGAAAGTGGAACAACCAAGCCGTGAGCTGGAGAGAGCGTAGGGATTGGTGCAGCCCGCCCGACTGATAAATCAGGAGGTCTGGAACTAGGTCCAGAGTCCAAGGCTGCTCAAGAAGATAGCGATGCAGGAACAGGAACCATATTTGTCGAGGCCAGTAAGGAGCAATGAGGATCATTTTGCAACCCAGTACAGTAGCTTTCTGAATTCGCTTCGAGATTAGGGGAAAAGGAGGGAATGCATAAAGAAGTCCCTGAGGCCAATCGTAGACTAGTGTGTCTCTGGGGGAATGTCCGGGAAGTGGAAGGAGAGAGAAGAAATTGCTGCACTTGCTGTTGAAGGGAGTAGCAAAAAGGTTGCAGCAAGGTTGGCCCCATTTGCGGAAGATTTGGTCCACAACTACCTGGTTCAGAGACCACTCGTGAGGCATGAGAATTGCTCTGCTCAGTCTGTCTGCTATGACGTTGGACCTCCCAGAGATGTGCACTATAATCAGAAACCGTTGGGAAGAGATCGCCCACTGCCAGAGTCCGAGTGCTTCTCGATATAAGGGGTAGGGACCTGGTTCCGCCCTGCTTGTTGATGTACCACACTACAGACATATTGTCCGTTTGAATTGCAATGGTCCCAGTAGGAAGAGAGTCCTGAAGAGCCTGCAACGCTAAGAGCATGGCCCTCATCTCAAAGACATTTATGTGCAGATGGTACTCGTGATGTTGCCAGGTGCCTTGGACTGTTCTGCCCTGATAATGCCCCCCCACCCGATCAGGGAGGCGTCTGTAGTCACCGTAGCAACTGGAGGGGGGAGAACAAATGGTCTGCCATGGAGCACTGATGTGGAGACCATCCACCACGCAAGGTGCTTCTTGCATGCTTGTGTGATCATAATCATGTAAGACATGGGAAGCTGCTGGAAGAACCACTGAGTGAAAAGAAGCCACTGGAGAATTCTCATGTGAAAACGAGCTAGAGGGACAAGTATGATCACTGCTGCCATGAGACCCAGAGTTTGAAGGACAAACCTGGCTTGAATTCTTTTGCATGCTAATAAAACCTTCACGTGCTGACGAATCACCAACACCCTGTTTGGTGGGAGGCTCGCTAACACGTCTTTGGTATTTAAATTTGCGCTTGTAAAGGTGATAAACTGACAGGGCGACAATGCAGACTTTTCGAAATTTATTGTGATACCTAGCCTGGAGCAAGTATTGATAGTGCAGTCTCTGGCTCACAGAAGGTGATGCCTGGTGGTAGCAGTGAGGAGCCAGTCGTCGAGATATGGAAACACCTGGAATCTTTGCCGTCTCAGGTGAGCGGTAACTACTGCCATACATTTGGTAAACACCCTGTGGGCTGTGGTGAGACCAAAGGGCAGAGCTCTGAACTGATAATGGCTGGCTCCCAGCCGGAAGCGAAGGAATCTTCTGGAGCGTCTGCCCGTTTTGATGTGGTAGTACGCATCCTGAAGATCTATAGAGCACATCCAATTGTTCTGACCCAGGAAGGGCAAAATGGACTGTAGCGTGACCATCCGGAACTTCGTTCTTTGTACAGACCTGTTCAGTCTGCTGAGATCCGGAATGGGTCTCCAGTCCTCTGTCTTTTTTAGTACCAAAAAGAACCTTGAGTAAATTCCAGATCCATGCTGGTCTGCTAGGCCTTGCTGGATGGCCCTTTTTCTTAGCAGTTTTGAGACTTCTTGCACTGCTTGGTCCCTTAGATTGGGTGGAACATCTGGAAGGGACTTGTTTGACCTTAAGGGGGTGCGAAGGAAGGGAATTCTGTAGCCTCCGGATATGACGGACTGTACCTATTTGTCTTGTGTTATGTCTTGCCAGGCTCTTGGGTACGGCAATCTTCCCCTGACTGCCTCCAGAGGTGGGCAGCCGGGCAACCCTTCAGGGATGCTGGAAGGGCTTCTCAGAGAAAAATTCTCTGCTGCCCTGATTTTGCGGACCCCCTCTGCCACGAGGGCGGCATCTGTTATTGTTCCCTCCTCTGCCCCTGGATGGGAACTCACCACGTGTGTCAGGCAAGGCTCCTTGGGATTTCTGGAACCACATCTTTCCACTCTTCTGACCCTTAGGATATGGTCTGGAAGGAGTGGAAAAATGGACTCCTAAGGCAGAGAGAGTCTTGCCTTCCTGCTCACACCTGGTAAGGAGGAACTATCAAAAGGGGTGTTGGTGAAAGACGCTCTGAAAGGTTCCGCAAAGTTACATAGCCGCATCCAAGCACGCCTCCTTAGGGCCACACCTGTGCCTGCGGCTCTACTCGCATCATCGGCTGCATACGAAATGAGCCTCATGGAGGAGTTTACCACTGAATTAATAGTCACCAGCTGGGAGGCTGCCTTAGCCTGGGCCCCCTCAGCTGATGGATCTTGGAGGGCATCTCCAAGCTCTTTCAGGAGATCCCTCTGAAGATGGGTAAAGTGGCACAGGTAATTCAGGGACCGCATGAAAAAGGTCACTGAAGAGAACATCCTCTTCCCATATCTGTCCATTGTCCTGGACTCCTTGTTAGGGGGATGGACAGATGAAGTTTCAGCCAACTCCTCCTTTGTGGCCGCCGCTACCACCATGGCATCAACGGTGACACCTTTGGTCAAGAACAGTTTGTCCTGCGGTGCAGTAATGAATTTGGCAGGTCTTCTAGGGGTCGGTTCCACTGTGTCTCTAGCCGTCCAGGCCTTCCGAGCCACCACAGACATCAGTGGGTCGAAAGGCGGAGACACCCAGGAGGTGGAAGGTCGGGATCCAAACGCGTCCAGGAAAACAGACTCATCCTCAGAAGGGCTTAGGGCAGTCCAGTACCCCCTCTGCCTAAGCATCTCAAGGATGTCTGAGAAGGAGACATCTTCAGAGGGGTATCTTGGGGACCCTTCCGACTCCTCTAAGTCTGTATCCGATGTGACAGACTCGGGGGAGTCAATATGCTTCCTCTTGCATTTCCTCTTGTGAGATGGCTCCTCTGAATGATCAGGGGAGGCCTCGGAAGAGGATACACCCAATGGGGTGTCCTGGAGTGCTGGATCCCCACGCTTCGGGTCTGGAAGAGGGGCAGAGGCCGATGCAGGCACCCTAGGGGGAGGAGCCGATGGGGTCGATCGCGGGACTGACTCGGGGGCCAGTACACTCATCACCTCGAAGGCGTCCCCGCCCGGATGCAGAGAGGGCTCTGGTTCCGAAGAAACCAGAACCCCTCCCCGCACTGAGGGGGACGGCTCCGAGACATGTGGGAGCCGAGCTCACCTGATTCGAAGCCCCGAGGGGGAGAGCGGGGTTGGACAAGGGTCCGATGCCACTCACCCCCTCGGAGCAGAGTCTTGGTGGCCAGATCCCTCCATGGAAGGGATCGGAGCAGACAGAACTGAAGGAGAGGGTATCAGAGCCGATGGTTCCACGACTTGAACCCCAACAAACTTCGGCTCCGAGCTCATAGGATGAGTCGGAGGAGGAATATCTACAGCTGTGGATGGAGCCGACACCTGATGAGGGGGGCTGGACAACATTTTGTCTAGGGCCTGCGATTTGAACAGCCTACTGACCACTCTTTCCAAGTCATGGTCTGAAAGTCTAGAGGACCGAGAAGAGTGGGATGAGCGATGACTAGGCTCCGAATGGAGCAGATGTGACTTCGGAACCGAACGTATCAACTCCAGAGAAGGAGACCTGGATCTTTTCCAACTCTCAGACGGCTCCGAAGAACGTGTCGGAGCTGACTGGGAGGGGAGGAACATCGGTTCCAGCTGGAGCAGAGATAGATTGCATGGCTTCATCCAACGACGGCTCCGAACTGGGAGCCGAAGGTTTAGGTGGCCTGGAAGATTTCACGGGCTGAGCCTTCGCCGGTGAATCTTGGGGTTTAAGCAAGCCCCTCAGGATCAATTTGTTTTTGCGCTCCTGCAGGACTCTTGGACTGAAAGCATGGCAAATCGAGCAAGAGTCCTGCAGGTGCACGGCGCCCAGACAAACACAAGAAGTGTGACCATCTGTCAGAGACATCTGACAGCATGAGTCACACTTCTTGAATCCGGACGGTTTAGGATCCTTCGACATCCTAGCGGAAAACCAAGGACAAGAAACACACACACAAAGTAACCAGCCACTAATAATTACACACTACAGTTACCACAACCAAACTGCAAGTACTACTACAAACAAAACCTATATTTAACTATCACTAAACACTAACAGTGATAATAAAGGATTTTTTTTTTTTTTTTATAGAGGAGATAGAGAGAAAAAGGTTATCCTCTAACTTAAACGGAAAACCTTTCTGAGGTAAGGAGAGGGAGAGAAGTTTGGGGAGACACCAACTTAAATGAGTTTCTTGGGAGAAGTAATCGGAATCTAAAGAAAAGTAGTTACAATACAACAGTCTAATCTAACGAGTAAATCTACACTAAAACTAGCAGTTTTGACAAGAAAAATACAATAATAATAAAGTTTTATATGACCTGAGCCAGTAGAACAACCTCGCAGCAGAAGCGGCAAACGAGATCTGGGTATCTAGCACTAGGCATCATGGGATATAGGGAGCCTCGAGCCAGTAAGCAGCTCTCAAGCTTTTGAAGATGGCTGAGTCAGAGCTGAGGATTGGCTCTGAACCCAACCAGCAAGAATGAACGTGAGATAGACAACTTAACATTCATTGTTTCCAGGCTGCGGCAATGTTGAGTCCAAACACTTTTTAGGTACCACTGAAGTTTCCTCATATGCAGTCCTGCATATGGAATTAGTAGGATGCAGGATGCCATAAAGCCCAAAGCCTGCAGAATTTTTCTTGCAGATAACTGGGCCTTTGTTGCCAATATTCTGAAATAGGTAGTCAGTTGCCTTTGTCTGGCGTGAGATAAGCCATCTGGGCAGTTGTATTTAAGCTTGCACCCAGGAATATTATCTCTTGAGAGGGTACTAGTTTTGATTTCTTTTCGCTGACTGTGTACCCTAGGCATGTTAGAAGTCTTTTCACAAACGCCAGATCCTGTAGAAGAATGTCCTTGTTCTCTGCTTGAATTAGGCAGTCATCCAAGTAAGGATATATTTGTATTCCTCTCTGTCTGCAGAATGCAATTACTGGTGTCAGGCACTTTGTAAAGACCCTGGGAGCAGTAGATTAGCCAAAGGGCAGTGCAGAGAATTGGTAATGCAAAAATCCTGTCTTGAAGCGGAGGTATCTTCTGCACGATTCCCTTCTTGGGATATGCAGGTATGCCTCAAGTCTAGAGTCACTAACCAAGCGTTCCTGCCCAGCATAGGCAGTAGCTGTTGTAAAGTCAGCATTTTGAATTTTGGAATGTCCAGGAACGTGTTTCAAAATTGACGCCAGGCATGGTCTTTTCTGGGTACCAGGAAAAGTCTTGAATAAAAACCTTGTCCTTTTTCCTTTACTCGTACTGGTTGAATAGCCCCTATATCCATGAGGGACATAACTTGTTTCTGAGCCTCTGACCACTGATTTTGTGGCAGATCTGGCCAACCGTTTGGAATTGGCAAAGTATGGAAATGAAATCTGTACCCCTGGGATACTATGTTTAATACCCACTTGTCCTGGGTAATTAACTGCCAGTTTTGAGCATGAAGTGCTAGTTTCCCCCCCAAGGGGGCTGCCAAAAGAGAAGTGCTTGGTGAAGGTAGAGGGAAGTCAATGAGACTGCTTACTGTACGGTTGTGCTTTGTTTCCTCCAGATTTGGAGGTGGGGGCTTTGACCTGTAAGAACCCTGTGATTGGTATCTAGAGCCTTTTGAGCACCTGGAGTTGCCTTGAGTGGCTCTGCTGGACACAGGAAAGGACCAATTTTTTGTAGGCCAGTGTCTACTGAACCTGGATGGCTGCACTTGTAAGAAATCTTTTACAGTTTGCATAGATTTAGCTTTGTCTTCCATTTTCTTTAAAACCTCTTCTGCCTTATTACCAGAGAGAGCATCATGCTGCAAGGGGCCATCCAACAATTTAGCTTTAACATGATCAGGCAGATTTTGCTCCTTGAGCCAGGCATGCCTTCTTATCACCGATCCAGTTACAGCAGCCCTACAAGAGGCCTCCAAGGAATCAAAACCACATTGCAAAGTATGCTTTCCAACCTGTTCTGCTGAATGCAATAATTCCTGTAATTCTTTATTTTCCACACAATCAGAAATTATCATCTTCTGTTTCAATAAGCCCATAACATGCTGTCGATATTTAAGCATATGAAACTGGCAGTTTAAGGCCCTAATTGCCAAGGTTGCAGATGTATAAACCTTCTTTCCCCATCTATCCAGTGCCCTGGAATCTCTATCAGAGGGGGGTAGAATTTTTGGCTGTAGAGGCCTTTACACCTTTGGGACCCTGTGAGATAGTCTCAGGATCAGCAGCAGGATTTTTGAATAGAAATTTGTGGGAGTCAGGGACCCTGTAATATCTGTCTGGCTTACTAGGAGCCAGAGGCAGGCAATCAGGAGCCATGCTTGATTCCGAAAACACATCAACAACAATGTCTAATAGAGGAGGTATTGCTAAAGGAAGGAGGAAATCCCTAAGCCTCTTTTTTGATTCAGAGAAATCCTGACTCTCCCAGTGGAAATGTTCCCTTAAAGTATGTCAGGTTTCCCCAAAAAGAGTAATCCTCAAGAGGAGATGCAGATGGGATAGATTCCTCTGCATCAGAATCCTCATAGGGTGGAACAGAAAATTCCTGATCAGAAGAGGAATCAGAAGAAATGGAAACCTGATCTGAAGATTCATAATCAGTGCCTTGCCTAGGCCTCTTGGGGTGGGGGGTTGCTTTGTTTTTTTAGACATAGATGTTTTTGATCTTGTTCTTGAAGCTGGCATCGGTTTTATATAAAAATGTTGAGGGCTGAAAACACCCTCAGAAGCCAGTGCCTGCTCAGCGGCTTCGGACCCATCCGAGGGACAGACATCTGCGGGTACAATACTCTAAGAATCTCGCGACATACCGGACTCCGCATGGGTCTCGGTAGAGGCCTGCAACTCAAAAGTAGCAGGTATCAGGGGCCACGAAAGCACCTCACTGAGTACCGGTGAACCGGCGAGTGGCTTAGGAGAAGTTTTGTCATTGGTTTTGGACCTCCAAGGTCTGTCTCTGTCTTTTTCCTTGTGTTTTTTTGTGAACTCCGGTAGTCGGATTGCTAACAGACGACATTTCAGGGTAATTAAATCTTGATCCAAAATATTTAGAAGAAAAAATATACCGACGCTTAATAGTGTGTTGGTTAAATCTAGCACAAAACCAACAGCACGTTATGATCTGGGCCTAGGCAAGGAATACAGTACAAATGAAAATCCTTATGAGGTATTTGCTTCCCACAAGTAGTGCAATTATTAACTTTTACTGACATCGGTAAGGAGCAAGAAAAAGTTTCCCCAACGGGGTACTTATCTTTAGTTGAAGACTTCGGTTCTGAAACTCGAATGCGAAAATTTCAGGAGTCGGCCGACCGGCACTTGCGAACTGCTTCTGCTTCGGGCACCGTGCGGCAAGAAAGACTGAATAAAATGGCGTCAGCTGCATGTTTTATATCCCTGACGACCTGACGTCATGGAAGAGGAGACAGCAACCGATGCAGGACCCAAGACTATTATTCAGGCCAACTGAGGGCAACCTGCCAGCAGATTACCCAAATGTAATGACTGCAACAGTGAAGCACGAAAAACATCAAGGATGAAGCACGGCTGAAAAGAACAGACTTAGTTTTAGAGGATGAAGTTGCTTCAGAAATGGCTTCAAAGGTTGAAGGCTGCAGCCCCCTTAAAATGAGCTTGTTCCTTTGGTCTATTTATTTATTTTTATTTGACACTTGTTAACTAGGTTAGTCTGACTGGTAACCTGATGAAGCGCACGATTAATGTGCGTGAAAGCGCTTGCTTTCTTAATTAAACAGAATTTGTTTGATTTTATATCGTGGTGGTTCCAGTGATTTATCAGCTAATAGGTTAGTCTGACTGGGCTATAAGCACTTTTTCAGCAGAGACCAGAACCAAAGAAAACAAACCATGAATGAATAAAAAGAAAAATACAACAGTAGGCTGCCTACTACTGGTTATAATAAAGAAATTCTAAGGTATGTCAGTACAGAGACAGACTTTTACACAACACTTATTTAGTTCCATATGCTCACAGGGTAAAGATGCACTTAACAGTTAGTGATGAATCAATTACAGTTCTTATCTGAATCGTCTGATGAGGAGTGTAATTAAAGTAAGAGAAGTTACAGTTCTTATCTGAATCGTCTGATGAGGAGTGTAATTATAGGTTCATAGGTTCATACTAGGCTATCTGCCCAAGGGCATTTATAAGCCTAGCCCAGAGCTTTGTGGCTTTCACCACCCCTTTAGTTTGAAGAAAACCATGCCCATTATTTTGCTGTGCCTCTGTCAAGCAGTGACACTGAGGTAATCCCTGGGGTATATCTGCGATCTCCCATCCATTGGTCAAGATTTCTCTTGAACAAGGCCAGCGAGTTGCTCTGCCTCACATGTACCGGGATTTTGTTCCACAGCATAGGGAGTCTCTGGGTGATTAATCTGTCCCTCCAGCACGTCCTATTGATAACTGTGTCCAGGTTTAAGTCTCCCGCCCTTGTAGTTCTGAGGGATCTAGATTTTTTGAGGTGAAGCATGTTCATCAAATCTGGGTTTGACATGGCCTTGTATGTCAGGCACAGGTCATCTCTGAGCAAGCGGTAAGCGACTGAATAGAGCTGGAGTTTTCAGTCGGGCAGCATAAGACATATTTTTGAGACCCTTTATCCTTTTGGTGAGGAACTTCTGGGGCCTTTCCAGCTGCTGCAGGTGTCGGGTCAGATACATTCCGAATGGGGCATTGTACTCAATCATTGGTCTGATTAGTGATGAGTACAGGGGGACGATGACCTCCCTTGATCTAGATGTGAATCCCTTCATGATCAGGTGGGCAATGTAGAAGGTCTTCCTAACTACTTTAGCAACGTGAGTGTCAAACGAAAGGTTACTGTCAACCTGGGTCCCCAGATCCCTGATAACTTCTTCTGTGCTCAGTGGATTGCCACCTATATGGTAGCTAGGGGTTAACCTTGTTTTTCCCGAAGGGTATGACTATACATTTCTTGGCGTTTAACTTTAGGCCATGGCTCTGGCACCAGTTATCCGTTTCTGTGAGACCCTTCTGAAGGATATCTGTGTCAGATGTGTTTTCGACTATGGCCCCCAGTTTGCAGTCATCTGCAAACTTTGTCAGCCATAACCCTCCTGTGTTTGCTTGTACTTCAGAAAAGTAGATGCCGAACAAGAGTGGGCCCAGGACTGAGCCCTGTGGGACACCACTTGTGACAGGCTTTGAGTCTGACATGGCGCCAGCAACTCTGACCCTGTGGGTTCTGTCACTTAGCCAGTTTGCAACCCATCTTGTGATGTATGGGTTTACATTTAAGCTGATGAGTTTTTCAATGATACCTGAGTGGGGTATTGTGTCGAAAGCCTTTGCCAGGTCGAGGTAGGCTGTATGGACTGCCTTTCCCTCATCAATGGCCTTGGTGACTGTTTCGAAAAAGTCAACCAAGTTTAAAAGGCATGATCTGCCTTTGACAAAGCCAAACTGGGTTGGATCCAAAGTCTGCAAGTTCCCTATGTCTTTATTTATGAGTTCCATTATGATCCTCTCCATGGCTTTGCAGATCAGGCAAGTCAAGCTGATGGGACGGTAATTTCCAGGGTCGGTGGAGGCACCGCTTTTGTGAAGTGGGACCACAGTTGCCGTGCGCCACTCCTTGGGTACGTATCCTGAGGTGAGGCTAAGATTAAACAGCTGTCCTAACTGCGGGTTTAATTCCTCATTGATTTCGTGGAGCACACAGCCGGGGACAACATCCGGTCCCATGGATGCTGTGTTTTTCGCCTTGGAGAGAGCAGTTCTCACCTGGGCGTTAGAGATGTTTGGGGGGCTACAATCCTCTGGTATAGATATCTCTCCTTTTGGGAGTTTGCACTGAACCTGTCAGCCAGTATGTTGGCAATGTCTGTAGGTTCAGTAATTTTCACGTCATTTTGAACTAATTCTGAGCATATCTGGGAGTTTCCTCCAAGGTTTCTAACATAGCTAAAGAAGGCCTTATGATTGTCTTTTGAGTCCTTAGCGATTTTTCTCTCAAAATTTGCCTTGGATGATTTTATGAGAGCTCTTAGTTTTTTACTTATAATGATCAAAGGTGTCTTACCTTTTAAGGATTTTGCTCTATCTTGTAGTAGCTTCCTCCTTTTGTTGTAGAGCTTGTTTATGGCTGGGGTCCACCAGACTGGACGCTTGCCTTTGGTACAAAGAGTCTTTGTTTTGTTTGGGATTGCCTGATCCATGCAGTCCTGTAGGTGCTGGTAGAAGGCATTTGTAAGTGATTCAGCGGCTTGAGTAATGTTTACCGCCGGCTCGGGGGCCTTAAAGGAGACCACGCTAGTCTTTAGAAATGTGAAGTCTGCTTTTGAGAAGTTCTTCACTGTGGTCTTTTTTATCTCAGGTGGGGGCGGGATGAGGACCTCCAGTGAGATTAGTTTATGATCTGATCTCACCAGTGAGGGGTATACTTCCGGTGTTTAACATTGTGATCCCATGTTCGTGATTATGAGATCAAGTATGTTTTCACCTCTTGTGGGGATGGTGACTAGTTGTTCCATGGCATTTGAGTTTATGAGCTCCAGGAACCTTTGGGCTAGAGTGTTTGGGCTTGAGTAGTGATCCCAGTCTATATTGGGGTAGTTGAAGTCACCTAGTATGATGGTGTTTGGAGATACATTTATCCACTCCAGTGTTTTCAGGAAAGCTATGTGAGGTTCCCGAGTTTGACAGGGTGGCCTGTAACATGCTACAAATTGCAGAGCAGTCTTGCCTATGGTTAATTGCACCTGGATGGTCTCCGATGCATCGTGCGTTGCCACCGACCTTGAGGTGTGGGTGTCCTTGATGAATATGGACACCCCCCTCCTTTCTTGGTGTTGTCCGGATTTTGGGGCCGGAACACATGATACGAGGTAAAACCTGATAGTGCTGGGGTGCTCTCAGGAGCCTTGAACCAGGTTTCAGTCACAGCACAGACATTGATGTTCTCCATACTGAGAAGGGCCTCGAGTGTGTGCATCTTGAGGTTGAGACTTCTGGCATTGAGCAGCATTACCCTTAGTTTTTTTTCTTTTTTGTGTTCTAGGGTGGTAGGTTTAGAATTTGAGCCTTGCCTAAAAAAGGCACTATGGGGGTGGCAAGAGCCTTTGCCAATATCCGGAAGCCCAGGGGTGACAGGTGCAAGCCGTCCCTTGCGAAGCAGCGTGGCTTGTCCAGCATGTCATCCCAGGCAGACAGACATTGGATCCCCTTTGAATGACACCAGAGTTTAAGCCAATTATTAAAGCTGATCATCTTATCACTGTATTGTGGCATCATTCTTGGTGAAGGTAGGATACTGCTCAAGGTCATGGTCATACCTGCCTGGGCTACATAATCAGAGAGCTCCTCAATGTCTCTTTTCATGCAGTCCACGGAGGTATGTCTCAGGTCGTTTACACCAGCGTGGACAATGACTGAGTCGTACTTGTACCTGCTGTTGAGAGACCTGAGTGCTTGCGTTATGTGGTGGATTCTAGCGCCTGATAAGCAGCTTACTGCGACCTTCTCCTTACTCAATCTGGTGAGCGGGACGTCAGTGTGTCTGACTATGGAGTCGCCAATGACGAGTGTGTCTGGCATTGTGTTTGGCCTTAAGGGCTGTGACTGTTTGGCACACTGACTGTGTGGTCTATGTGTTGCATGTGTTTTGTCCTGAGGTGGTAGTTGTTTGGGTGTCTGCTTTGGTGGCCTCTGCTGTTTTGGTAGATTTTTGATCAGAGCCTCCGAGTATGTCTTTGTGTGTTTATGTGTATGATTTGAAGTTGTGATAGTACTATGTGAGACTGGGTATGTGGTGTGTGTGGTTACCTTCTCCTCCTGTCTGGTCTTGCCAGTCCTGTGTTGAGAGAGCTCAGCCTCCAGTTTGGCTGTATAGTTGCATCTCTCGCATGTATTTGTGTTTTGTGGGAGAAGGAGAGGGTTGTCTGTGTACATGAGGCAATTGTAACATTGCCTCAATATTCCCAGGTTCACCAGCTGAGCAGGAGAGGGCACTAGCAACTGATCCCTCGACATGCTAGAAGGATTAGACAAAAAAATTTAAAAAAAGACTCTGGGGGATGTGGGTGATCGAGAAAGGGGTTTTAGGCTGGTGGGGTACTATCTATAATAAAAGTGCTATATCAAGGTGAAAAGTACTGTAGGAGCAAGTGCTAGGCTTTACAGATAGAGAATAGTCTACTTGGGAATCAAGTAGAGATGAACTTTTTAGTTATAGGATATGCTGGTTAGATCAGTAGTACAGTTCAAGGAAGGCTGTTTTAAGGGAAAATTTGAAGAGTGGACTTTAGGTAGCCCGAATAGTTTAACCTTGATTAACCGCCGCTGCTCTTGTGTGCTCCTGTGGCAACTCCGCGCCAAAGCGCGCTTTATAGCAGGGGGCTGGAAAAAAACAGGAAATGACCCAAAATGGCCAATGAATTACTAGTTGCTGTCTCTAACCAATATAGTTCGTATTAAAGTACGATAAGTTGCAGTTCTTATCTGAATCGTCTGATGAGGAGTGTAATTAAAGTAAGATAAGTTACAGTTCTTATCTGAATCGTCTGATGAGGAGAGTAATTAAAGTAAGAGAAGTTACAGTTCTTATCTGAATCGTCTGATGAGGAGTGTAATTAAAGTAAGAGAAGTTACAGTTCTTATCTGAATCGTCTGATGAGGAGTGTAATTAAATTAAGAGAAGTTACAGTTCTTATTTGAATTGTCTGCAAAATGGATGAAAGAAATAGGGCTGTGCATATTCACTGATATAGTACTAGCAGAGATGGAACAGGACAAGATGGGGAAAGGTAGGTCAGGTTGGAGTGAGTGATCTACCTCTCCCCAGGTCGGGTATTAAGGCTCGATTATTGAAGGAGTGATATATAGCACAGTCCTACTGTAAATGCAAAGGCCCAAAACAGTACACACAGAGTGAGGGTTGCTAAATGGGATCTTATGCCTGCACTTCGTGCACTTCTTGAAGCCCGTTGTTTTTTCTTGTTTCTCTGCCATAACAGAGAAGTGGCACAACACACAACACAGACACACTAACATAAGAGTAAGGAAAAGAGAAAAGGTTTAAAAAAAATAAAAGGAAAAAGAAAACCCTACTAACAATAGTAGGCAAGAAATACCTCAAGGGTAAAAGGAGAGGAAGTAACCTATGAAAAAATGGTTACTAGTGGGAAAGAGCAAGACAAATATAGTAGTGATTAACAGAGCAAATTAGAAAAGGGACAGAAAGGACTTGTATTACTGAAATATAAAATATTACAGACTATATATATATATATATATATATATATATATATATATATATATATATATATATATATATATATATATATATATATATATATATATATATATGGGTCCCCTTCTAAAGACCGAAACGGCAATTCCCCGACGCGGAAATCACCGACGCCAGATGACAGACAGGGTGATTCGCCGACAGTGGAAAGACCGACAAGGGTAATGTGTGATCGCGACCCGGTAAGTGTGCAACAGTGACGGAGGTAGGAGTGGTCAGGTAAGTGAGTTAAGGTTAGAGTGCAGGTAGGTGAAGTGTGCGTTAGTGTCGGAGCTTGGGCTAGGGGTGGGTAAGTGAGTTAGGGTTAGGGTGCAGGTAGGTGAAGTGTGCGTTAGTGTCGGAGCTTGGGCTAGGGGTGGGTTAAGTGAGTTAGGGTTAGGGTGCAGGTAGGTGAAGTGTGCGATAGTGTCGGACCTTAGGGTTAGGGTCAGGGCTAGTGTGTATGCTATGTAGTGTCGCGTGTTGTTTACGTTCCGTGTGTCGGTGTTTTGGTGTTCGGTGTTTTGCATTGTCGGGTTTGTCTCGGGTTTGTGTGTTGTCGGTTATTTGGCGTTGGTGAGTTTTGTGTCGGGGAATCGTCGTGTCGGTGTTTAGAAGTAGACCTATATATATATATATATATATATATATATATATATATATATATATATATATATATATATATATATATATATATATATATATATATATATATATATATATATATATATATATATATATATATATATATCCTCCATTTCTGCACCTAAAATTTAATTGTTCAAGTTTTTTTTTTTTTGTGTTTTTTATGGTGCTTACTACCTGGGTGGAAAATAAATTATGATGGAATTAATGAATTAAAATTCTATTCTCCAAGCTTAAACTCAGTCTTATGACAGGGATGCAAGCACTTTGCCCTCTTGCTAATTTAGTAAGGATTCTTGTAGACGCAAAGGCCATGGTGAAAGACTGGACAACTTTATCAAAACAGAAAAAGTACAGTTGTGTACACTTAACATAAATTTAGATGTTTGAGTGTATTCACTGTTGCAGTCATCACATTTGGGTTATCTGCTTGCAGTACCCCTCAGTCGGCCAGATTAATAAAGTCTTGGGTCCTGCATCGGTTGCTGTCCCATCTTCCATGACGTCAGGGGGTATAAAACATGCAGCCGACATCATTACATCAGTTTTTCTTGCCCAAAATGTCAGGTGCCCCCCTAATGGGAAGCAATTAAATCTATAAATATACAAGGTTATACCTCCAACAAAAAAGCAAATACACCACAAAGCTTTTAAGCATTGAAAAGGAGAGAAGAGGTATAGCCAAAAGAAGTCAGGGGGCTGGAGGGAGGGTAACCAGGACTGCAACAGTGAATACACTCGAACATCTACATTTATGATAAGTGTACACAACTGTACTATGTTCTTTGTGTTTCACTGTTGTAATCATCACATTTGGGTAGATTCCCAAAGCTAAAGATGGGAGGAGGAATTTAGATAGCATTTTGACCAGCTATAAGGCCCTGCAAAACTGCAGTGGCAAAGCTAGTTCTGGATTTAGAGAAAATTGGCAAATGGTAATGCTTGGTGAAGGTATGTACAGAACTCCAGGTAGCAGCTTCTAGGATGCCCCTGGTAGGGACGCCTCTGCGAAAGACTGTAGAGGTAGATGCAGCCCTGGTTGAGTGGAGTCTGATCCCCTGTGGGTTAGGTTTTCCATGGTGCTTATAGCATAAATGAATGCAATGGCCTATCCATTTAAAAATGGTTTGCTTTGAAATAGCCTTCCCATCCGGCCCTGCAGCAAATGCCACCAGCAGTTGTTCAGATTTCCTTTGAGGTTTAGTCCTGTCCAAGTAGAATCTAAGTTGTCTGTGCACATCTAAGGAGTGCAGTATCCGGTCCCCTTTGTTCTGTGGATTAGTAAAGAAGGTTGGCAAATGAATGGACTGATTAAAGCCACACTGGATACCACCATTGGCATGAAAGAGGGATTGTTCCTATGGGACACACTGTCCGCATGAAAGATGATGAAAGGCTCCAATGCCATAAGGGCCTGTAATTCAGATACCCTTCTTGCTGAAGTGATGGGTAAAAGGAAAGCTGCTTCCCAGGAAAGGAATTTTAAATCTGCAGTAGCAGCTGGCTCGAAAGTAGGAAAGGTGAGTTTCTCCAATACAAAGTTAAGGTCCCAGGCTGGAGTTGGAGCTCTCCTGGATGGTCTTAATTTTTTGGCCCCTCTGAGGAACTGCTTGAGCAGTGGATGAGAGAGGAAAGGTGAGTTTCTCCAATACAAAGTTAAGGTCCCAGGCTGGAGTTGGAGCTCTCCTGGATGGTCTTAATTTTTTGGCCCCTCTGAGGAACTGCTTGAGCAGTGGATGAGAGAAGAGGGGAGGTTCTGTGTTATATTGAGCTGAAATGGCTGAGGTGTGAATTTTTATTGAGGAAAAAGACAGGCCCTTGTGAAGCATCTCAGTTAAGTATTACAAAATCTGAGGTAAATTGGGCACTGCTGTGCTTATCCCTTGAGATTGGTTCCAGGCACAGAATATTTTCCATTTTTCAGCACAAGATTTTCTAGTACTAGGCCTCCTTGCCTCTAAAATGACATCCATCACTGGCTTACTGAAGGATGGAAAAGGAGAGCTTAGGTAATTAGCCAGGCTGCTAGGTTCAATGTTTGAAGCTGATGGTGCAGAATCTGGTTCTCCTACTTAGACAGCAGGGTAGGAGTCTGACGCAGGTGCCATGAGGCCAACAGTGACACAATGAGGGGGTACCAGTGCTGGCGTGGCCAGTCTGGTGCAATCAAAAACATCCTTTGTTAAACCTGTTTTGAAAAAAAAAAAAAAAACATCCTTTGTTTGTCTTGTTTGATCTTTAGTAGTACCTTGGAGAGCAGAGGCAGAGGAGGAAAGGCATAAACTGACAGGTTTTTCCAGCTGAAGGACAGAGCATCCACTTTCCAAGCTGGTCTGTGGGGAGTTCGTGGGCAAAATTTTTCCAATTGATAGTTCTGGGGGGAGGCAAACAGGTCTAAATCCGGGCTCCCCCATTTGTTTGTCAACATGTTGAAAATCCTTGGTTCCAGTTTCCACTCATGCGGATCCATGAGGTTTCTGCTTAGCCCGTCTGCCAGTGTATTTAGTTTTCCTGGCAGGAATTGAGCTTGTTGATGCACTTGGTAGCTCAAGGCGGTGTTCCACAATGCCATGGCTAGTCTGTAGAGGAGATAAGAATGTGTACCCCCCCCTGCTTATGCACCACATAACAGTGGTGTTGTCCGTCTTTACCATTAATTGTCCTAGAATAATGTGGTCCTTGAAGGCTGTCAGAGCATTCTGTACAGCTAACATTTGTTTATGTTTGATGTGAAGGTGCATTTGAATTGGGTTCCATTTGCCCTGAACGCACTTCCCTGCCAGGTGCGACCCCCATGCATAGTCTGATGCGCCTGTTGTTAGGGTTTGGAAGGCAGGAGCTAGTGTGAATGGTAGTCCCTTGTTTTGGCGGCAGGCCTCTGCCCACCAAAGGAACTCTAGGCATGGCAAGGAATGATAGGAATCATTGCTTCTAGATCCTGAGAATGTTGACACCATAGGCTTTTTAGATACCATTGTAGTTTCCTCATATGCAGTCTTGCATATGGAATTAGAAGAATGCATGAGGCCATGAACCCCAAGGCTTGTAGTATTTGCCTTGCAGATGGCAGTGTTTTTGTGGTGACTTGTTTGAAGTAGGTTGTCAAGTGAATTTGTTTCTCTGACGTGAGGAAAGTCATCTGGGAAGTTATATTCAAGCTTGCTCCCAGGAATATAATTTGTTGACAGGGTACCAGGTGTGTTTTCTATTCGTTTATGGTGTACCCCAGACATGTTAGCACCCTTTGTACAAAAGCCAGATGATTCAAAAGTATGCCCTAGTTTTCTGCCTGAATTAGACAATCGCCCAGGTATGGGTATATCTGAATATTTCTTTGCCTGCAAAATTCAATGACTGGAGCTAGGCACTTTGTGAATACCCTGGGAGCAGTAGGTAAGCCAAAGGACAGTGCAGAGAACTGATAGTGCGTGTAGCCTGCTTTGAAGCATAGGTATCTTCTGCAAGATTCCCTCATTGGGATGTGCAGGTATGCTTCCTTTAAATCTAGTGTGCCAACCAGGCCTCTCTGCTTACCACAGGAAGCAACTGGTGAAGAGTCAGCATCTTGAATTTTGGAATCACCAAAAAGGTGTTTAGAGTAGACAGGTCCAGGATAGGACACCATGAATTGTCTTTTCTGGGTACCAGGAAAAATCTTGAGTAGAAACCTTGTCCCTTTTCCTCTTCTGGTACCAACTGAATAGCCTCTATGCTTAAGAGAGAGAGAGTACTTGCTTTTGGGCCTCTGTCCACTGATTTGGAGGTAGATCCGGCCAACCGCTTGGAGTTGGTAATGTGTGGAAGTGAAATCTGTATCCTTTTGACACTATATTTAAAACCCATTTGTCCTGGGTAAAAAATCCCCAGTTCTTTGCATGAAGTGCAATCTTTCCCCCCAAAGGGGCAGTCAGTTGAGAAGTGCTTGGAAGTTTTAAAAAGAAGTCACTGAGACAGTTTACCATAGGGGGGAGTTTTATTACTCCCAGATTTGGATGTGGAGGCCCCCCACTGCTTAGTCCTGTGCGTCCCCTGGGACTGAAGTCTGGGTGCTCTGCTGGATCTGAGTTTGAACTGAGAAGGTCAAGAGGCAGGAAAGGACCAATTCTTAGAAGGCCAATGCCTACTAAATCTTTGAGGTTGTACTTGTAAAAAATCGTTAACAATTTGCATAGATTTAGCTTTTCCTCCATCTTTTTAAGAACAACTTCTGGCTTGTTGCCAAACAGGCGGTCCTGATTTAAGGGTGCATCCAGTAATTTCACTTTAACATGATCTGGCAAGGATTGCTCCTTAAGCAAAGCATGCCTTCTAAATACAGACCCAGTTACCGCAGTCCTGCAAGATGGCTCTAGTGAATCAAAACCACATTGCAATGTATGTTTACCATCTTGTTCAGCAGAATTCATTAAATCCTGTAAATCCTTATTTTCAGCAGTCAGGAATCATCATTTTCTGTTTAAGCAATCCAGTAATATGCTGCTGATACCTTAACATATGAAACTGGCAATTCAAGGCCCTAATGGCCAAAGTTGCAGAAGTGTATACCTTCTTATCCCATCTATCCAGCGCCCTGGAGTCTCTATCAGACTGGGTAGGATTTTTGGCAGTAGTAGCTTTAATGCCCTTGGGTCCCTGCGAATCGGTTTCAGGATCCGCAGTACTATTTTTGAAAGGGAACTTGAGAGTCAGGAACCCTGTAATATCTATCAGGTTTTCTGGAAGCAGGAGGTAGAGAGTCAGGGGCCATGCTAGATTCTGAAAAGGCATGTGCTGGGGCAGGAGTAATAAATCCTTAAGCCTCTTTTTAGAATCAGAGAAATCCTGACTTACCCAATGAAAATACTCCCTGAGAGTATGCAAGGTTTCACCAAAAGAGAAATCCTCTGGGGGGGAAGCAGAGGGAATGGAGTCCTCAGCATCAGAATCCTCATAAGTAGATAAGGGTAAATCTTGGTCATCAGGGGAAACAGAAATTTCAGAATCCTGGTCAGAAGTATCATAAGCAAACTCAGTCCTAGGTCTCTTAGAGGGGGAAGGTTGGCTTCCCCCTGATTAAAGTAATAAGGTCTTCAGCCATTCATATCATTTGTCTTTTAGGCATAGAGGTCTGACCATGCGGTCTGGGCGTCAGTTTTCTAGGCATGCTTCGAGTTTTAGGCCTTGAAGAAGATGGCGTCGGTTTAATATGCAAGTCAGGTAGGCCTGAATGCAGCCTCAGAAGCCGGTGCCTGCACAGCGGCGCCAGACCCATCCAAGGTAGAGACATCCAAAGGTTCCACAGTTGAAGCATTTCACCGGACTCCGAATGGGTCTAAGTAGAGGCCTGTGAATCTGAAGTAGCGGGTATCACTGAGTACCGGCGAACTGGGCGGCCTGTCTCTGTCTTTATCTTTGCGTTTTTTCAGAATGTTGGTAGTCGGATGGCTTACCGAAGACATATCAGGGTAACTGAACTGAGCACCAAAATATTTAGAAGCGCAAATATACCTAAGATGGCTAGTCCGTGGTTTAAATAAGGCACAAAACCAACAGCGAGGTAAGGTGTGGTCAGGGCCTAGGCAAGGAATACAGTACGAATGAAAATCTTTATGAGGTATTTGCTTTCCACAAGAAATGCAATTATTTAGTTTTACTGACATTGGTTTAGAGCAAGAAAAAGTTACCCAAAATGGGTACTTAGCTTTTAGCTGAAGACTTCGGTTCTGAAACTCAAAAACGACCGGCACTTGCGAACTGCTTCTGCTTTGGGCATCGCATGGCAAGAAAGACTGATGTAATGACGTCGGCTGTATGTTTTATACCCCTGACGACCTGACGTCATGAAAGAGACAGCAACCGACGTAGGACCCAAGACTTTGTTAATCAGGCCGACTGAGGGCTACTGCAAGCAGATAACCCAAATGTGACGACTGCAAAAGTGAAACACGAAGAACATCCATGTGAATGGCTTGGTCACGAATGAGCTATGAGATGAAAATATGGTTAAGTCTGACTTCAAGTAGTACTACATGCGTTTCATCTGGTCCAGAAAGCGGTGAGGTCCAGACAATAAACATTTAGCTTGGAGAAGGTGGTAAGTGGTGGGAGAGTTGATTGCTGAAATGTTTTGCAAACAGATCCTAAAATCCAATGGAACTATGTAATACTTGTGAGCCAGAGCAGTCTGCTAAATGATTCAGCAAACCAGTGAGGTGGACTGCAGAGAGATGAAGCTTTTGCTGAATGGTCTAATGCATAGTGATTAGAACGCGTCTATTATCTTATCGAAGTTTCAGAATATCAAATCTGATATGGTCGACACCATATCATCGAATTCTGAAACATTGAAAAATGCCTAAATACAAAAATAAATAAAAACTTGCCTTTGCAAGCAGGGGGGCAAGCTCCCCTGTGCCCCCCACACCCCCCTCTACTTAAATATACCAACTCCGGGACCGCACTACATTGAACTAAATGGAAATCTCCCCTTACGGAGATTTCCATTTAAACGTTCAATGTTTTTTTGCTTTTGCTAATCTGGTGCCGACAATATCAGCTTCGATACTGTCGGCCTTCGACAACGTGAAGTAGACCCGATTAGAACAGTCTGTTAATAGTTACAACGATCTTGTGACCTTATCTGCTACTGTGCCATAACACTTTTTTTATATTTATCTCACGGTGATTCAGGAGGAAGCTGTCTGAAACATTGTCAAGGCTCTGAATACCACTTATTTCTCTGAGGCTGATGTGTGGCAACCCTTCTTACTAGCTGCCCTTTAGTTAGAAATGATTGCTGTTGTCAACTGACACTCAGAGAACACATCTCATTTTTTAGTGCAAGCTGACTGGATTCTTCTGAGAGAAACTTCCCTTTGCTGAATGTGAGTGTGGAATAAGTGGTCATATGGACTCTTATTAGTCCCAAACACTGACAGCCCAGGAGGTCGTCTTCTCATATGCAACCTTACATATGGAAAGATAATGCAAGAAGATACGCATCCCCAGGAGGTTGAACACACCAACTTCATGTAATCATCTGTTAAGAAAAAAAAATTCAAAAATGGACGAGTCTAAGAAAGCCCTTAGAATAGTCAAGGAGGTTGCAGGGTTAAGAACGATTTCATGTAGTTTAGTGACCAACAAAGACTGCATCAAAGAAATGTTAAAATGATCTATCGCAGTAAAAGTTCTGGGGCCCGCACCACTAACTTACAACCACCTAGAGTCAGAAAAGTACCTGTACTTCTCTTGAGATGCACAGATACTTATGTTAAACAAATACTGAGAGACTGGGCACAGCCAATATCCCCCTCAAGTCCAAAACTGTGCCTGAAAATTTTGTTCTGTCCCTTACAAAACCAGTGAATATGTGATAAAAAAATGTGTTAAACTCATTAAACAACGTCAGGGATTATAATAATTTTATTATTCATAAAAATGTGTATTAATGCAAATTCTTTTATTCTATTAATTCTCCAAGTGAACAGTGTCAACATTTAGAGTGCATCCCCAATTTGGGGCCTTTGTCCCACACTAACATTCTAAATAAACAACGGAGAGAAATATGGGATAGTCTAAATAATAAATATGCAAACAGAAAATGATATGCAGTCCAGAACCTTAAACTATCAAATGGTCTTATTGGAAAATGCAGTTATGTACCCCTCCAATGTTTAGTGTTGGCATAAAAAGAGTTATGTACTCACCATAATTTGGCATCTGTGTTATCCTATGTCTTCATTCATCACTATAGGGTCTTGGATCTGCCATCAGATCTGAGCTGGCAACACTCAGTGGGATCTAAGGGTTTGGCTCCTCCTCCTCCCATAATGCACTGCTGCCCTCTGATCTCCAGATCGAGTTTGCTCACGTAATCGTAAATGCTACTCCTATCAAGGTGGAAGGATCGAAAAAGATAGGGGGGTAGTGGATGGGAAACATGATGAATGAAGACATAGGATAACACAGATGCCAAGTTATGTTAAGTACATAACTCTGTCTGATGTTATCCATGTCTTCATTCTTCAGCATAGGGTCAGAGTCTCCAGCTACCATATGTCCTGGGAGGCCTCAAGGAAGGACATGCTGGAGTACTGTGGTGCCAAAAGAAGCCCTACTCCTAGAAATCAAATCCAGCTTGTAATGGGATATAAAGGTGTGAGGATTAGCCCAACTAGCAGCAGCACAGATGTCATCAATAGAAAGCCTTGCTACAAAGGCTGAAGGAGTCACCACAGACCTAGTAGAATGTGCCCTGACATGACCTGGAACCTCCAGGTGGTTAACATTGTACACCACAGACATGCAGCTAGATATCCATTTAGAAATAGTGACCTCAGAGACTGGAAGGCCATGTCTTAGCACAAAAAGCTGCTCTGACTTACAAAAATCTTGGTCCTAAGCAAGTAGAACTGCAGCTGTGGTGAACATCCACTGTATGAAGGATATACTCCCCTCTGTTGGAATAGCTGGGGAAGAATACGGGTGAACATCCACTGTATGAAGGATATGCTCCCCTCTGTTGGAATAGCTGGGGAAGAATACGGGTGAACATCCACTGTATGAAGGATATGCTCCCCTCTGTTGGGATAGCTGGGGAAGAATACAGGTGAACATCCACTGTATGAAGGATATACTCCCCTCTGTTGGGATAGCTGGGGAAGAATACGGGTGAACATCCACTGTATGAAGGATCTACTCCCCTCTGTTGGGATAGCTGGGGAAGAATACGGGTGAACATCCACTGTATGAAGGATCTACTCCCCTCTGTTGGGATAGCTAGGGAAGAATACGGGTGAACATCCACTGTATGAAGGATATACTCCCCTCTGTTGGGATAGCTGGGGAAGAATACGGGTGAACATCCACTGTATGAAGGATATACTCCCCTCTGTTGGGATAGCTGGGGAAGAATACGGGTGAACATCCACTGTATGAAGGATATACTCCCCTCTGTTGGGATAGCTGGGGAAGAATACGGGTGAACATCCACTGTATGAAGGATCTACTCCCCTCTGTTGGGATAGCTGGGGAAGAATACGGGTGAACATCCACTGTATGAAGGATCTACTCCCCTCTGTTGGGATAGCTGGGGAAGAATACGGGTGAACATCCACTGTATGAAGGATCTACTCCCCTCTGTTGGGATAGCTGGGGAAGAATACGGGTGAACATCCACTGTATGAAGGATCTACTCCCCTCTGTTGGAATAGCTGGGGAAGAATACGGGTGAACACCCACTGTATGAAGGATCTACTCCCCTCTGTTGGGATAGCTGGGGAAGAATACAGGTGAACATCCACTGTATGAAGGATCTACTCCCCTCTGTTGGGATAGCTGGGGAAGAATACGGGTGAACATCCACTGTATGAAGGATATATTCCCCTCTGTTGGATAGCTGGGGAAGAATACGGGTGAACATCCACTGTATGAAGGATCTACTCCTCTCTGTTGGGATAGCTGGGGAAGAATACGGGTGAACATCCACTGTATGAAGGATATACTCCCCTCTGTTGGATAGCTGGGGAAGAATACGGGTGAACATCCACTGTATGAAGGATCTACTCCTCTCTGTTGGGATAGCTGGGGAAGAATACGGGTGAACATCCACTGTATGAAGGATCTCCTCCTCTCTGTTGGGATAGCTGGGGAAGAATACGGGTGAACATCCACTGTATGAAAGATCTCCTCCTCTCTGTTGGGATAGCTGGGGAAGAATACGGGTGAACATCCACTGTATGAAGGATCTACTCCCCTCTGTTGGGATAGCTGAGGAAGAATACGGGTGAACATCCACTGTATGAAGGATCTACTCCTCTCTGTTGGGATAGCTGGGGAAGAATACGGGTGAACATCCACTGTATGAAGGATCTACTCCCCTCTGTTGGGATAGCTGGGGAAGAATACGGGTGAACATCCACTGTATGAAGGATCTACTCCCCTCTGTTGGGATAGCTGGGGAAGAATACGGGTGAACATCCACTGTATGAAGGATCTACTCCCCTCTGTTGGGATAGCTAGGGAAGAATACGGGTGAACATCCACTGTATGAAGGATATACTCCCCTCTGTTGGGATAGCTGGGGAAGAATACGGGTGAACATCCACTGTATGAAGGATATACTCCCCTCTGTTGGATAGCTGGGGAAGAATACGGGTGAACATCCACTGTATGAAGGATCTACTCCTCTCTGTTGGGATAGCTGGGGAAGAATACGGGTGAACATCCACTGTATGAAGGATCTCCTCCTCTCTGTTGGGATAGCTGGGGAAGAATACGGGTGAACATCCACTGTATGAAAGATCTCCTCCTCTCTGTTGGGATAGCTGGGGAAGAATACGGGTGAACATCCACTGTATGAAGGATCTACTCCCCTCTGTTGGGATAGCTGAGGAAGAATACGGGTGAACATCCACTGTATGAAGGATCTACTCCTCTCTGTTGGGATAGCTGGGGAAGAATACGGGTGAACATCCACTGTATGAAGGATCTACTCCCCTCTGTTGGGATAGCTGGGGAAGAATACGGGTGAACATCCACTGTATGAAGGATCTACTCCCCTCTGTTGGGATAGCTGGGGAAGAATACGGGTGAACATCCACTGTATGAAGGATCTACTCCCCTCTGTTGGGATAGCTAGGGAAGAATACGGGTGAACATCCACTGTATGAAGGATATACTCCCCTCTGTTGGGATAGCTGGGGAAGAATACGGGTGAACATCCACTGTATGAAGGATCTACTCCCCTCTGTTGGGATAGCTGGGGAAGAATACTGAAAGCTGAATACATTGATTTAGGGTAAAATCAGAAGCAATCTTTGGTAAGGAGGAGGGGTTCGTTCTCAGACTGACCCTGTCCTTGTGAAAAGTCATGTAAGGAAGAGTAATGGTGAGAGCTTGCAGTTCTGAGACCCTCCTAGCTGAAGTGATAGCTACCAGGGCTGTCTTTCAAGACAGAAGCTTGAGATCACAGGAACTAGCAGGTTCAAAGGGACTCCTAATCAAAGACTGCAGAACCAGCATGAGGTCCCAAGGAGGCAAAGGGTCCTTAATTGGAGGACAAAGTAGAACTCCCCCCCCCCCCTTTCATAAAGGCCTTACAAAGCCTACATGAAATGGTGGATTTGGAGCTCTCGTGAAAATTGGAAATTGCATCCAACTGCAGTTTAATAGCAAAAAACTTTGCTCCCTCTTAGAACAGAAGACAAGAACAAAAGTATATCTAAGACCAAAGGAGAAAAACGATCCAGACTCCTGCTCCTGGTCAAGATAGAGAACCCTTTTCACTTTCTCCTGTACACTTTTCTACTAGAAGGTCTTTGGGAGGCCAGAATGATGCAATTAATGGGGGACGTTAATCTGGACTGTTTAATGATCATTGGAACTGAAGAAACCATGAGGTTAGGTGAAGGGTCTAAAGATTTGGGAGAGGAAGCACTGACATGTGGAAAATCAGATCTTGAAAGGGATCCAGTATCCATGGTGGATACTTCAGATGAGACCTGATGAAAGGGAACCATGGTTGACGAGGCCAAAAAGGGGCAATGAGGATAAGGGATGTCCTCAGGCGTTGCATTTTCTGCAGAAACGTAGGTATCAAGGGAAAGTACAGTTTTGTACCTACCATAAATGTAGATGTTTGAGTGCTCATACAGCTGCAGTCATCACACTTGGGTTATCCTGCCATCAGGCGGGTCCTCGGTCGGCCGAATTCCAAAGTCTAGGTCCGGCGTCGGTTGTCGTCGCATCTTCCCTGACATCAGTGCGGCAGGGGTATAAAAGAGGCAGCCGACGCCATTTTCTTCAGTCTTTCTTGCCCTAGATGTCAGGTGCCCCCAGAAAGGAAGGCAAAACATGATATTATGCAAACATAGAGAGTAGATAAATCAAAATAGTAGTTGCAAGCAAATACACCATAAAGGAATACCCCAAAGAGGTTGTATGTTAAAGGTGTTTGTCATAAGCCCTGTCCTAAGAGGGGAAGGAGGGAGGGTAACCTGGACTGCAGCTGTATGAGCACTCGAACATCTACATTTATGGTAGGTACAAAACTCTTCTATGTTCATCGTGCATACAGCTGCAGTCATCACACTTGGGTAGAATCCCAAAGCTAAGTAAGGGTGGCAGGTACTAAGTGGAATTAGGAGGGGCTAGGATGCCCTGCAGGACTGCTGTGGCAAAGCCCGCTCTAGATTTTGAGTATAGTGGAAGGTGGTAGTGCTTGGAGAAAGTGTGCACTGAACTCCAAGTAGCTGCTTCCAAAATGTCCTTGGTAGGGACTCCCCTGAGGAAAGCTGCAGAGGTAGCTGTAGCCCTGGTGGAGTGGGATCTGATGTATACAGGCACCGATTTTCCATGAAATGAATAACAAAAGCGTATGCAGTGGGCTATCCATTTTGAAATAGTCTGTTTGGAAATAGCCTTTCCTTGAGCACCTGTAGCATAGGACACAAAGAGCTGCTCAGATTTCCTGAATGACTTTGTTCTGTCCAAGTAATAACGTAGTTGTCTGTGAATGTCCAAGGAAAGTAGTAGTCTCTCTCCTTTGTTCTGTGGATTTGGATAAAAGGTAGGTAAATGAATAGTCTGATTCAGAGCTACACTGGATACTACTTTTGGCATGAAGGTAGGGTTGGTTCGTAAGGAAACCCTGTCCTGATGAAAAATGATGAATGGTTGCACAGCCATGAGGGCCTGTAGCTCCGAAACCCTGCGTGCTGAGGTAATAGCCAGAAGGAAGGCTGTTTTCCACGACAAGTATTGTAGCTCTGTTGAAGAAGCCGGCTCAAAAGGAGGCAGGGTCAGCTTTTCCAGTACGAAGTTGAGGTCCCAAGCTGGGGCTGGTGGTTTCCGTGGGGGTTTTATATTTTTTTCCTCTCTGAGGAACTGCCTTAATAGAGGATGTGAGAATAAAGGAGGATCTGTATTGTATTGTGCTGAAATGGCTTAAGCGTGGATCTTGGAGGAGAAGGAAAGTCACTGTTTAACATCTCAGCTAGGTACTGTAAAATTTGAGGTATATTTATTACCCAAGGATTCTGGCCCTTTTCTTGATTCCAGGAGCAAAATTGTTTCTATTTGGCGGAGTAGGTTTTTCTAGTAGAGGGTCTCCTGGCCTCCAAGATAACATCCTGCACCTCCTTGGAGAGGAGAGTCTTTTGGATAATTAAGGTATTCTCCATGCGGCTAGATTTAAGGTTTTGAGCTGGCTGTGAAGGGTTTTGTAGTTGTGCTGGGACAACAGAAGAGGAACTAGAGGTAGGATCCATGGTGGTGAGTGTGACAGGCTCTTTAGGAGGGGATACCAGTGTTGTTGTGGCCAGTCTGGAGCAATGAGAATCATTTGTGGCCTCTCTGCTCTGGTTTTTAATAGAACTTTGGTCAGTAGAGGTAGAGGCGGGAAGGCATAGACTGTCAATGCTGTCCAGTTGAAAGAGTGCTTCCACTTTCCAGGCCTGTGGATGATAGGTCCTTGGAACAGAATTTCTCTAACTGGTAATTTCTGTGGGTAGAAAATAGATCTATGTCTGGCTGTCCCCATACCTGAGTTATCTTTGAAAAGACTTGAGGATGCAACTTCCATTCGTGTGGGTCTGTCATATTTCTGCTTAAGTTGTCTGCCAGTGTGTTTTCCTTCAATGGCAGGAATTGTGCCTGAAGTTGAATTTGTAATTCCAGTGCTGTGTTCCACAGGGTCATAGCTTGCCTGCATAGGGGGTATGAATGAGTTCCCCCCTGTTTATGTACCACATGACTGTGGTGTTGTTTTGTCCTTATTAATGATGGCCTGGATGCAGTAGGTCTTTGAAGGTCATAAGAGCATTTTGCACGGCTAGCATCTCCTTTTGGTTGATGTGTAGGTGCTTCTCTTTTTGGGACCATTTTCCCTGAATGCACTGATCTGCCATGTGTGCTCCCCAGGCGTAGTCTGAGGCGTCTGTTGTGATGATTTGAGTTGCTTGAGGTAAACAGAAAGGGAGACCTGCGTTTCTTTGGCATGCTTGAGCCCACCACAAAAATTCCTTTTGAAGACATGGAATGAGTGGTATAATTGTTTCCAAGCTGTGGCTGTGTTGAGACCTAAGTTTTTTAGGTACCATTGTAGTTTCCTCATATGCAGCTTTGCACATGGGATTAGTAGGATGCAAGATGCCATGAATCCCAGAGCCTGCAGGACTTTCCTTGCATTTAGTCTGGTTAAAGTTGCCATTTTGTTGAAGTATTGAGACAGTTGCCCTTGTTTGTCTGGCGTGAGGTAGGCCATCTGGGTTCTTTGTATTTAAGCTGGCACCCAGAAAAATTATCTGTTGAGAAGGTATTAGTTTTGATTTCTTTTTGTTCACTGTATAACCCAGGTAGTTTAATAGTTTTATTACAAACGCCAGATGCTGCAATAGAATGTTCTTGCTGTCCGCCTGAATCAGGCAGTCGTCCAGATATGGGTAGATTTGTATTCCTCATTGTCTGCAGAAGGCAATTACTGATGCCAGGCATTTCGTAAACACTCTGGGCGCAGTAGATAAGCCAAAGGGCAATGCAGAGAATTGGTAATGGGTTGAACCTGCAAGAAATCTGAGGTATCTTCTGCAATCTTGTCTGATAGGGACATGCAGGTATGCCTCCTTGAGGTCCAACGTTACCAGCCAAGACTCCTTGCCCAGCATGGGAAGAAGCTGCTGTAATGTGAGCATCTTGAATTTTGGTACCTCTAGATATGTGTTTAGAATAGATAGATCTAAGATGGGTCTCCAATCTTTGTCCTTCCTTGGTACCAGAAATAGTCTCGAGTAAAAACCTTGACCTAGTTCTTTTGCAGGTACCTCTTGAATAGCTTTCATATCTATGAGTGGAAATTTGTCTTTGTGCCTCTGCCCTTTGATTTTGTGGCAGGTTTGGCATGCCTCTCATTTTCGGAAGGGTGTGAAAGTGGAACCTGTAGCCTCTGTCTATGATATCCAGAATCCATTTGTCTTTTGTAACAATGTGCCAGTTTTTTGAAAATAAGGCCAGTTTTCCGCCCAAAGGTGCTGCCATTATAGCTTTGTTTGGCAGGCATAGGGGGAAGTCATTGTGTCTGTTTTCTAAATGACTGTGGTCTATCTTCTCCACCTCTTGGGGTTTGTGCTTGCCACTGTCTAGCTCTGTAAGATCCTTGAGGTTGTCCTCTGCCCCTTGGGCGTCTGTATCTGCCCCTTTGGGGTCTGTCCATGGCGGCAAAGGACCAATTTTTGAAGGCCAGTTTCTGCTGAAGTGTGGAGGTTGCACCTGCAAGAAATCTTTAACTGTTTGCATAGATTTCGCTTTTTCCTCCATTTTCTTTAGTACCTCCTCCGCTTTAACATCGAACAATACATCTTTTTGAAGTGATGCATCTAATAACTGCTTTGACATGATCTGGTAAGGCTTTCTCTTTGAGCCAAGCATGTCTACGTATGACAGACCCCGTGACAGCAGCCCTACATGAGGCCTCTAAAGCATCAAAACCACACTGCAAGGTATGTTTCCCCACTTGCTCTGCTCCATGCAACAAATCCTGCAACTCTTTCAAATCTGGTTGTTCTGTTTGCGTCATTTTGCTTTTCAGCTGAGATAACAAGAACTGTTGGTACTTTAACATATGAAATTGACAGTTTAATGCCCTCATGGTTAAGGTGGCTGATATATACACCTTTTTCCCCCACCTTTCTAATGCTCTGGAATCTCTCTCTGAGGGTAAAGGGTTTTTAGCAGTAGAGGCCTTAATCCCCTTGGGACCCTGTGAAATTGTTTCTGGGTCAGCAGTATGGCTTTTATAAAGGAACTGGTGAGAATCAGGAACTCGGTAATACCGGCCTAGTTTAACAGGGGCTGGAGGTAAAGAGTCTGGATTAAGACTGGCTTCTGCGTACACATCATCCAAAATATCTAAAACAGGTGGGATAGCCAGGGGCCTATGCTGGGGAAGCAGTAGAAATTCCCTGAGCCTTTTCTTGGAATCTGAGTAATCTTGGCCTTCCCAGTGGAAGTGCTCTCTCAAAGTATGCAGGGTTTCCCCAAAAGAGTAGTCCTCAGGGGGGGGGGGGGGGAGACCGAGGGAATAGACTCTTCAGCATCAGAGTCTTCAAAAGGGGAACAGACGTAATCCTGGTCCTCAGAATGGTCTGAGGTAATAGAAGCCTGGTCTGAGGAAGGGTAGTCTTCCTCTAACCTGGGTCTTTTGTCTGAGGGGGGTTGAGAACCCCTGATGAGTGTTATCAAACCCTCAGCCATTTTAAGCATCTGTTTTTTAGGCATGGGGCCTTGAAAGGAGGTCAGAGGACCCTGTTTTTTAGTTTTTATTGCAGCTTTAGATTTATTGAAGGATTTAATAGAGAAGGTGGTAGGCCTGAAGACGCCTTCAGAAATGGCAGGCCTCGCTAAATTTTCGGTTTCCCCGCCAAGAGTGGCGTCGGTATTTGCAGTGGGAATGGAGACAGAGGAACCTGCGACCTCTGGTACTGAAGTCACTGGTAAAATAGTTTCATCGGTAGTCAGGGGCTGCGTAGGCGCCTCGCTGAGAACCAGTAGTCGGCCTAAGCGTGGTCTCAGTACTTGGTGCAGGCCTCGGATGTCGGTCCTTATCCTTGTGTCTTTTGCCTAAAACTGGCATCTGTGTATCCGACATGATATAATTACATTTTTTGCCAAAATAATGAAGGGCGAATTCCGCCCGGTGCTTAATAGTGCCCTTGTTAAACCTAGCACAAAAACGGCAGGCCGAGACGTCGTGGTCTGGCCCTAAGCAAGGTATACAGAAAGAGTGAAAATCCTTATATGGTGTTTGCTTCCCCACAAGAAATGCAATTATTAACTTTGTCTGACATTGGTCTGAGGCAAGAAAAGTTTCCCCAACGGGGTACTTAGCTTTAAAGAAGACTTCGGCTGAAATACTGTTCGTAAATCTCAGGAGCTGGCCGACCGGCACATGTGAACTGCTTCTGCTTCGGGCACCATGCGGCAAGAAAGACTGAAGAAAATGGCATCGGCTGCCTCTTTTATACCCCTGCCGCACTGACGTCAGGGAAGATGCGACGACAACAGAGGCCGGACCTAGACTTTGGAATTCGGCCGACCGAGGACCCGCCTGACGGCAGGATAACCCAAGTGTGATGACTCAGGAGGCAGACGAGCCCATCCCGAAGGTCTTCAGAAATGTGGACTCCACTGAAGATGGGGGTTGGGAAGACCATTCTCCCTTTTGTTTGAGGAGCACAAGGATGTCACCAAAGGAGACATCGGGGGGGGGGGGGACTCATCTTCCCCGAGGTCCATATCTTCCCTGACGGACTCCATAGGGGAATCCAAGTATCTAGTCTTGCACTTTCTCTTATGATGAACCTCCTCCACTGGGGGCTCTGGGGAGGACTCAGAAGAGACAGGGACTCCCAGATGGGAGGGAAACCTCCTGACGGCTCGATCGGGAGGGCTGACCCAGGACAGAATGAGAGGCCTCACCAACCGAGGTAGAGAGAGGCTGGGAGGAACACGGAGGTGCAGCAGAGAAAACTCCAGACCTGAAGAAGGTCCTCTCTACCACCTGGAAAGATGAGGGAATGGAAGCAGGCCCATCCCCCACATCCAAGGGAGAAGTCCCCTGGAGAGGAGGAATGCATCCAGAAACAGCCACCCGACCCCCGGGATGACACCGGCCCAGAGCTGTCAAAAGCCGAAGCACTGAGAGGAAGGGATCGGTCTGAAAAAAATAGTACCAGCCCCCCCCCCGCAAAGCCAGTGTCGACCACTCTGGTAAGGGGCCCTGCTCCAAGGGTGGAGGAACAGAATAAGCCAGGGACCCTGGCAGGGACAAGAAAGGGGAATCTGGCCACAGACTTCCTGATTCCTAGAATCCAAACCTACCAGGGTTGGATGATGAAAACGAGAAGCTGGGGGGGGGGGGTTCCCCCTGCCCGGATGAGCAGGAGAAGCCAGCAGCCCCAGCTCTCTCTGGGCCTTGAGAAAACTCATCATCCTGTCCATGTCAGAGCAAAAGCAGAGGAGTAGGTACATTTGGAGGGAGACTTCCCTGACCTACTGCCAGGCACTGAGGACTGGATCCAATGTCTCGGAGCCAAATGGGACCTCTGTTTTGAGGTGGAAGGGACGACAGGCTCCTCCAAGATAATCGGATCTTGACAACCCTGTCAGATTCAAAGGCTTAACGGGCTCAGTGGATGTATCAGACAAATCGATCTGATATGAGGGCCTCTGAGCCGGAAAAGACTTGGATCCGACAGACTGCTCCACGGCTCTTGGCTCCGAAGACCTCTGATCCAAGGCGGGCTGGGATTGGATCCGGAGACCTGGAATCAGACAGTCATGGTTTTTTGGTGAGAAATGGTTGGAGAGAAGGGGTCTTCCTCTTTAGATCAGAACAGGAAGCCTTTGAGGGGGAAACAGAATCCCCTCTTGCACCAGACCCTTTAGAAGTTTTTGCGGCACTCCGCTAAGGCCCTGGGGTTAAATGCGGCACACAAAGGATGCACTCAAGCAATACACACACTTCTTATGCGTATCAGAATAAGGCATTTTCTGACTGCATGAGGAACACTTTTTAAAAACAGCAGGCCTAACAGACATCCAACAGTTACAGCCCTAACAACTAAGAGAAGAAAAGGGAGCCAAAGCCCACATACACATGCACACAAAATTACTTAAAACTGAGCTAGGGGAGGGATTAGCACTGCAAAACAAAAAACAGAACTAGTCTAAACTACTCTAGAAAAGACTACACTAGCAAGAAAAATAAATATGCTAAGAAATGAGAAAAATAGAAACTTTTACTAAACCAGCCAGAGGACACGTCTCTGCACAGGAAGAGCAGCAAATGAAATCTGGGGAGCAGAGGGCAGCAGGGCATTATTTTTATTTATATTTGTTGACCGGGAATGTCCGACTGGACGTAGGTCCATTTTCAGCGGAGGTGCGGCGAAAAAACTCCACAGTTAAAATAAACAGACAGTAGTTGCATTGGATTACATAGCGATTAACAATTTACATAGCAATTACTTACAACATATTTACAGATGAAGAACATAGTACATCAGTAGACAACTAGAATCTATCTGTGAAGTGCATAACCGACATTAACAAATGTTACAAGAAGAAGTTGTTCCTGCTGTACAAGTTCTGGCTTATGAGCATCTGAGCTTGCTATAATCAAGGTAGTTAGTGGAGTGGAAAGAAAGTTAGTGGTTGGATGGGGTGGGTGATATTAGAGTGGGAGTTGCAAGGGCATAGCCAGCATGTTTTTAGTTGTGCTTTTAGTAAAGTTTTGAAGTGGGTGCATGATGGTATGGAGGTAATTGTGGGTGGGAGGGAGTTCCATAATTTAGCTATGGTTCAAGAGAATAGTGCTTCACCAGCAGAGTTATTGGCTTTAGTGATCTGCAAGTGATTTTTGTTGCTGAATCTTAGTGGTCTGGTGGTGCGATAGGGTTGGAGTAGATTCTGGAGGGATGGAACATTTAGTGGATGGTTTACTAGTTTGTGGGCGAGTGAAAGTTGATACCATTGAAGGAGGTGACGGAGTTCAAGCCAGCCCAGTTCAGCAAGTGAGAGACAGTGGTGACTACGGTAGGATGCCCCTGTGGCGAATTTGGCAATTTTGTTGTAGCAGGTCTCTAGCTTGTTTAGATCGCATTGCCTTAGGTTGGTATATATTGGAGAGGCATAAAGTAGGGTGGAGATAAGGTGGGAATTTGCTATTGAAATCTTTGCTGCTTGAGAGAGAGAGAGAGAAGCCAGGAGCCTTGGATCAGCCTGTTGAATGTTATCGGATCCAAGACCCTATGGTGATGAATAAGACGTGGATAAAGAACAGTTGTGTAAAATCTTACCATAACCATTGATGTCCTCCTCTTCCATGTTGCAGTATTTCTTAGTGTGGGATTCCCCGTCTTGGGTGACCCAAACGTTGGCTCCTATACAAAAGCTTAAGCCTAGCTGCTGTAGGTGCGTGGGACGTCACACATAGGGAAATAAACCAGGGACCTTAAATGTGATGTCTGCACCACAGACCTCAGAACTTGAAGCCCAGTCGGACAGTCCTAAAGAGAGTAACAAGTGATGTCAGCCAGAAGTGCAAAGTGTCATATGCTGGCTAGTCTGCTCTTGGTCTAGGGTAGAGCTTCATAGTGCCTAAGAGATATGGCCATAGTCCAAAATAAATACAGGGAGTTGGAGGAAAGCAAGGAATACTGCAACATGGAAGAGAAGGACATCTGTGGTTATGGTAACATTTTATACTGCTACTCTATGTCCTTCTATTCCTATGTTGCAGTATTCTTAGTGTGGGAGAGTACCACAGCTTAATTAGAGGGAAAGGTGGAGGTAGAAGTAGAAGATTCCAGAAAACCCTGCAGGACTGCCCTAGCAAACCCTGCTCTGGAGATGTGGTCCAATTTGTAGTGTTTGGTGAAGGTGTGAATTGTGGACCAGGTGGCTGCTTCCATAAAGGATGCAGTGTCCATCCCTTTGAGGAAGGCTTTGGACATAGCCATGCCTCTGGCTGAGTGAGCTCTTACCCCCTGGGGTAAGTGCTTGCCATGGTGCGAGTAGCAGAAGGAAATGGATTTTCTGATCCAACATGGGATAGTGTCAAGACTGCCCTTGTATAGAACCCTGGGGTGGAAGGATACAAATAGTTGGCTAGATTTTCTGAAGGTCTTAGTTTTGTCTAACTAGAATCCAAGTTGTCTGTGCACATCCGGGGGAATGGAGAATCCTCTCACTATCATTAGTTGGAGAGTCTGTGCACATCCGGGGGAATAGAGAATCCTCTCACTATCATTAGTTGGAGAGTCTGTGCACATCCGGGGGGAATGGAGAATCCTCTCACTATCATTAGTTGGAGAGTCTGTGCACATCCGGGGGAATGGAGAATCCTCTCGCTATCATTAGTTGGAGAGTCTGTGCACATCCGGGGGAATGGAGAATCCTCTCACTATCATTAGTTGGAGAGTCTATGCACATCCGGGGAATGGAGAATCCTCTCACTATCATTAGTTGGAGAGTCTGTGGACATCCGGGGGAATGGAGAATCCTCTCACTGTCATTAGTTGGAGAGTCTGTGCACATCCGGGGGAATGGAGAATCTCTCACTATCATTAGTCGGAGAGTCTGTGCACATCCGGGGGAATGGAGAATCCTCTCACTGTCATTAACTGGAGAGTCTGTGCACATCCGGGGGAATGGAGAATCCTCTCACTGTCATTAGTTGGAGAGTCTGTGCACATCCAGGGGAATGGAGAATCCTATCGCTATCATTAGTTGGAGAGTCTGTGCACATCCGGGGGAATGGAGAATCCTCTTGCTATCATTAGTTGGAGAGTCTGTGCACATCCGGGGGAATGGAGAATCCTCTTGCTATCATTAGTTGGAGAGTCTGTGCACATCCGGGGGAATGGAGAATCCTCTCACTGTCATTAGTTGGAGAGTGTGTGCACATCCGGGGGAATGGAGAATCCTCTCACTATCATTAGTTGGAGAGTGTGTGCACATCCGGGGGAATGGAGAATCCTCTCACTATCATTAGTTGGAGAGTCTGTGCACATCCGGGGGAATGGAGAATCCTCTCACTGCCATTAGCTGGAGAGTCTGTGCACATCCGGGGGAATGGAGAATCCTCTCACTGTCATTAGTTGGAGAGTCTGTGCACATCCGGGGGAATGGAGAATCCTCTCACTGTCATTAGTCGGAGAGTCTGTGCACATCTGGGGGAATGGAGAATCCTCTCACTATCATTAGTTGGAGAGGGGAAGAAGGTAGGCAGGTGAATGGACTGATTTAAGGACAGTTCATTGACCACTTTAGGCATGAAGGGAGGGTTAGTGTGTAAGGTCACCCTTTCCTTGTGGTAGTTAGTGTGTGCGCAGAGGGGGGGCAGGCCATGGGAGCCTGTAACTCTCTGACACTCTTCTAGTGGAAGTAATGACCGCCAGCCGTACAGTCTTCCATGTACACATTTGGAGAGTAGCAGAGCTAGCTGGCTCAAATGGGGCCAGTGTTATTTTTTCCAGAACAAAGTTCAGGTCCCAGGGGGGTGGGATGGGGTTTCTTGGTGGTCTGATGTGTAAGATCCCTCTCAGGAAAAGGTTTACATCCAGCCTGGAAAGCAAACGGGGATCCAGATATAGACAAGCTGAAAGGTGGACTTTCACTGAAGAGTATAAAAGGCCATCCTTGATGACTTCACACACATAGGCAAGGACTAGGGAAGGGTCTGCTTGGCTGGGATCCCTGTCATTATGTAGACACCATTATGAGATTCTCTCCCATTTAGATAAATATGATTTCCTAGTAGCAGGTTTCCTGGCCTCCCTCAGGACTGCAAGCAAATCCTCTGAGTAGTGGTATCTGAAAAGGATTAGAAGTTTATCACCCAGTGTGTTAGGCGTAACATCTGTTGGTGAGGGTGAATTACAGTTCCCTTTTGTTGTGCGAGTAGGTCCACCTTGTGGGGGTAACTTGTGGTGACTGCCCTTGGCTAATGAGAGAAGTAGGGGGAACCAGTGCTGCCTTGGCCAGTAGGAGGTCACCAGCAAGAATTTTGGTTTGTCCTTCCTGATTTTCAGTAGGACCTTTTTGATTAGTGGGAAGCGTGGAAAAGCATATAGAAGCAGTTCCTTCCATGGAATGCTGAAGGCATCCACCCTTCAGGCAAGTGGAGATTGATCCTTGGTGCAGAATTTGTTCAATTGTCTGTTCTGGGGGGAGGCAAACAGATCCATTTGAGGTGTTCCCCACCTGTGGACAATGTCTAGAAAAGTCTCCCTGTTCAACATTCACTCGTGTTGTAGAGAGGATGTTCTGCTGAGAATATCCGCTTTTTTGTTGTTAAGTTGTGCCTGGAGGAGAGGTCCCACATTTGTAAAGTTATCTGGCCCTGGTTCCTCCTTGTTTGTTGAGATACCACTTTACTGTGGTGTTGTCTGTGAATATCTGAAGGGGGTCCAGCTGGAGGCTAGGAAGGAAAGCCTCCAGGGCCAGAAGAACTGCAGTCATTTACCTTACACTGAGATGCTTCTTTTGAAGGGTAGGATTCCATGTCTCCTGTACCCTGAAACCTTTCAAGGTGCCCCCCCCCCATTCTGGGTCTGATGCATATGTATGCATAAGTTGGGTTGGGGAGGGGATTTGAAGTGGAAGTCCCAGGTTCTGAAGGATTTGTTGAATCCACCACCTTAGTTATGTTTTGAGGCAGGGCAGAATGGTAATTTGTTGCTCTAGGGAGTGTTGGTGTTTTGACCACACATTTTTCAGATACCATTAGAACATTCGCATGTGCATTCTGGCTAGGGGAAGCATAGGGATGGTGGCTGCCATCACTCCCAGGAGTTGCAAGAATTGTCTTGCAGATATCTGAACTAGTAATAGGCTTTGGAAGTGACTGGAGAAAGACAGGACTTTGTCCTGGGGGAGGAAAGCCTACATCAGGTCTGTTCTGATCCTGCAGCCCAGAAAGATTTTGTCTTGCTGCAGGAGTAAGGAAGATTTCTATAGGTTGAGGGTGAAACCCAGGTTTTGGAGTAGGGAAGTGGTGAACCCAAGATGATTTTGAAGGATGTCTTCTGTTTCTATTAGAAGGAGAATGTTGTCTAAGTAAGGATAGATTTGGACACCTTTGGTCCTGCAGTAAGCAATGGCTGGGGCTAGGCATTTTGTCAATACTCTGGGTGCAGTAGACAAACCAAAGGGCAATGCTGTAAACTGAAAATGAGAGCAGGGCCCAGTAAAACATAAGAATTTCCTGTTGGAGGGTGTTATGGGAATATGGAGATAAGCCTTCTTTAGATCTAGAGTGGCCATGAAGGCCTGGGCTGGGATTAAAGGGAGAAGAGTTTGAAGAGATAGCATCCTGAATGATGGGACTTTTAGGAAGGATAAATCTAGTACTGGTCTCCAAGGGCCCTCTTTTTTGGGGACCAGAAAAAGTCTCAAGTAAAATCCTTTTCCTACCCATCCTGGAGGGACAGGTTCTAGTGTTCCTAATCTCAGAAGGTCTAGTAATATGTGAGGTATGAGGTGGAGTTGATTTTTTGGGGGAAAGGGGGATGGGTCTTGGAATGGGTTTTTCCTTCCAAGAAAGGAAATAATCCTTTTGAATGATAGTCAGTACCCAGTGGTCTGATGTGATGATTTTCCAAAGGGGAAGGCAGTGGGGGAGATGGGCTGACAAAGGTAGATGGGCAAGACAGTCACATTGTTGGGTCCACTTCTATCCTGAAAGGGCTGTCTTGGAGTAGGTTGAGGTAATTGGTCTGGAGTAGATTTGCCTCCTGGTTCCTCTCCTGTGTCTGGTAGAGGAGGGGGTACCAGAAGGGGTTCTCCTGAAAAAAGTCTTTGCAGGATAATTCCAGTAGTATTTAGGATTGGGAGACAAGCAAATGCTTGATGTCCTGAAGCTCCTTACTTTTCTCCTGCAGGTTTTTAAAAAGTTCTGCAGATTGTTTGCCAAACAAGAGGTTATGGTCTAATGGGGCGTCTAAGATTTTAGACTTGAAATCCTCTGGGAGTGGTTGGAGGCAAAGCCAAAAGTATCTGCTGAGAACTGAAGCAGAAGCTGCAGACCTACTGGAGGCCTCTGCAGCAACATAACTGCACCTAATGGAATGTCTGGCTACTTTAGAAGCTAGGGACAGTTTAGATGCTATCTCAGTTTTGGTAGGGCAGTCAGGGGTGGAAGCCAAGAGATTGGAGGCTTGTGAAACTAGGTCCAAGGCATATGTTTTATGAGTTTGATAACTAACAGCTCTGAAGGCCAAGGTGGAGGAGGTGCACACTTTTTCCCTATCCTGTCCATGCTTTTGCTATCCTTATCAGTAGGCAGAAGAGATGCTGAAGGAATCAGTCTAGATTGCTTGTCAGGGGAGACAGCAATTAATGCAGGGTCTGCCAGGGGAGGCTTTACTAAGAATTTCTGGTCATCAGGTACTTTGTAGAACCTGTCTGGTCTCTTAGGAGCAGGTGGCTGAGAGTCTGGATTCTTGGATGCAGAGGTGAAGGCATCCAGATAGGCAGGTAAGACATGTGGGATGGCTGACGGGGAGGAAGATTCCACTTGGAGCTCAAAATGCCTCCTCTGGGTGTCAGTCATCTGGGCAGTGACCCATTTGAAGTATTCTTTCATTTTTGTAATGGTTTCCCCAGAGGTGATATCCTCTGGTGGGGAGTCCCCTTTAATGGATTCCTCATGTGGGGAATAGTATTCCAGAGAGGAGTCAATTCGTGAGGCATAAAAAATAGATTCATCAGAAGATGAGTAATAGGGTTCCAGGTCCTCCTCTCCTCCTTGGGTAGTAGGCAAAGGGAGAGAAGTAGCAAAAGTAGGCCTAGAACAAAGCACTGGAATAGTGGATGGGGAAGAGGCTGTGGGCCTAAGGGCCATAAAGGCATGCATCAAGCAGTTGATAAATGGTTGCCAGTCTGGCACTCCTTCAGGGGTTGGAGTCAAGTGTTTTGTTTTTTTGTTTCCGTTTAGAAGGCTTAGGTCTGGGAGGCCTAAGTTCGGGGGGCCTGGGCTTCAGGTAATGGCGTCCCGGGTGGTAATCTAACTGTATCTTGTTCCTCCTCAACATTGATAGGATCTGACGTCTGTGCTGTCTCAGTGGACGCGCAGGCCATCACTTCCGAAGTGGCTTCCTTGGTGGGAGCTGTCGAAGTAGACGGTTCTATCAGACATCCCTCAACCCCTAAATCGGAAGCTGGCAAGATGTCTGATGGCAGAGAGGCAATAGAAGTAGGCCTGGAAACCATGGCCTTTTTCCGTGGCGGTTCACTTAGAACAGACTATTCGGGATCCTTCCTGAGTGCAAATTTTTTTGAGTCTTTGGTTCTCTACAAGTTAAGGGTGGCCAGAAAGCTACGCAGGGTCTTCGGAACAAAAGACTGGCAAATGGAACAAGATGTACGGCGGTGTTCCTTCCCTAGATAAAAGACGCAATGGTCTTGCATATCTTTATGTGGTATCTTGACGCCCGCAATGGCATTTGCCCTTCTTAGCTGACATCGGCTAATGATAAAGTACAGTTTTGTACCTACCATAAATGTAGATGTCCGAACTGGATAGCATCTGCAGTCATAACAACTGGGTTGTCCTGTCGACAGGCAGCCCTTCAGTCGGCCGGATTCCAAAGTCCGGGTCCGGCTTCGGCTGATGTCGCACTTCACCCGACGTCATCTCTGTTGGTCTTCGGGTATAAAAGCATCAGCCGACGCCATTTTCCTCAGTGTTTCTTGCCCCAGATGCCAGTAGCCCTCTTGAAGGCTAAAATTTGGATAGATGCCAATGTTTCCAAAAGGATAGAGGTAAACACAACAATAAGCATGTATGTACATATATACAAACAAATACACCATAAAAGACTCCCCACCAGCTAGCTATTAGGAGGGTAAACACCCTAGGAGTACCACAGAGGGGAAGGAGGGAGGGTAATCCTGACTGCAGATGCTATCCAGTTCGGACATCTACATTTATGGTAGGTACAAAACTGTACTATGTCCTTCATGGATGCATCTGCAGTCATAACAACTGGGTAGAATACCATAGCCAACTAGGGAGGAGGATAAAAGTAGATTATGGTGTGTTTAGGATCCCTTGCAGTACAGCAGTGGCAAACCCTGCTCGGATCTGGAATATAGAGGCAAATTATAATGCTTGGCAAATGTATGCACGGAGGTCCAAGTAGCCTCAATAATGTCTTTGGTAGCCACTCCTCGTAAGAAGGCTGTGGTAGTGGCTGTTGCCCTTGTAGAATGAGGTCTTATGTTCTGTGGAATTGGTTTTCCATGGAAGGAGTAACAGAATCGTATGCAATTTCCTATCCATTTGGAGATTGTCTGTTTGGAAATAGCTTTTCCTTCCCTTCCTGTTGCGTAGGCTACAAACAGTTGGTCAGTCTTTCTGCTATTTTTGTTCTGTCCAAGTAGTAGCGTAGCTGTCTATGTACATCCAAGGTATGCAGTATTCTTTCCCTCTGTTTTGTGGGTTGGGAAAGAAGGTAGGTAGGTGGATTGCCTGGTTTAAAGACACTCTGGATACCACCTTGGGCATAAATGTAGGATTAGTCCTCATGGACACTATCTTGGTGGAAGATTAGGAAGGGTTGCACTGCCATTAATGCCTGTAGTTCTGAAACCCTCCTTGCTGAAGTAACTGCCAGTAGGAAAGCAGTTTTCCATGACAGGTGTTGTAGGTCTGCTGTTGCTGCTGGTTCAAAGGGTGCTAGTGTCAATTTTTCTAGCACAAAGTTTAAGTCCCAAGCTGGTAATGGTGGTTTCCTTGGAGGTTGTACATTCTTGATTCCTCTGAGGAACTGCCTGAGCAAAGGGTGAAAAACAGGTGGATCAAAGCTGTATTCTGCTGAAATAGCTGATGCATGTATCTTGATGGAGGAGTAGGACAGGCCTGAATGAAGAAGTTCGCCAGATACTCCAGAATGTTAGGCATATCTATGTTTGACACATCTTTTCCTCTTTCACTCCAAATGACAAACCTTTTCCATTTTCCAGCATAGTTCCTTCTTGTTGAAGGTCTGCGTGCTTCAAGGATAATGTCTTTAACTCTTTGGGAAAGTTCTGGATTGGCTGCTGCTATGTGATGTTCCATGCAGTCAGTTGCAACGTTTTTAGGTTTGGGTGTATGATGCTGTAGTTGCTCTGAGTTAACATCAAAGGCATCAGGGGAATTGGCCACATATTGTTCCGAGACATGCTCCTCAGTAGTGGGGACCAGTGTTGTCTTCGCCAGTTGGTAGCTATCAGGATTATCCTTGGACGTTCTTCCTTGATTTTTAGTAGTACCTTGTGTATCAAAGGAAGAGGTGGGAATGCATATGCTGTTAGGCCTTTCCAGTTGAAGGAGAGCGAATCCACTTTCCATGCTAGTGTGTGGAATGTCCTTGTGCAGAATTTTTTGAGCTGGTGATTGAGAGGTGATGCGAATAGGTCTATCTGTGGCATTCCCCATTTCTTTGAGATGGTCTTGAAGATGTCCGGGTGCAGCTTCCATTCGTGGGCATCCGAGGTGGTTCTGCTTAATATGTCTGCTAGAGTATTGTCTTTCCCCGGTACAAATATTGCCTGTAACTGGATGTTGTAGCTGAGTGCCAGGGTCCACAGCTCCAAAGTCATTCTGCATAGGGGGTATGAATGAGTGCCTCCCTGTTTGTTGATGTACCACATGACTGTGGTGTTGTCTGTCCTTATCAACTGGCCCTCTTAGAGAAATGGTTTGAATTTTTGGATTGCCAGTTTTACTGCCAGCATTTCTTTTAGGTTGATGTGCAGGTGAAGTTGATCCTGTGTCCACAATCCTTGCACACATTTGTCCAGCATGTGGGCCCCCCATCCTAGGTCTGAAGCGTCTGTTGTGATGGTCTGGCTTGCTTGACATCTGCAAAAGGGTAGGCCTGGGTTTGACTGGCATGCCTGAGCCCACCATAGGAATTCCTGTTTTAAGCATGGAATTAGTGGGATTTCTGTTTCTAGGCTGTGTCTGTGTTGGGACCATAAATTCTTTAGGTACCACTGTAGTTTTCTCATATGTAGTCTGGCAAATGGGACCAAGATTATGCATGATGCCATGAAGCCCAAGGCCTGCAGTACTTTTCTTGCTGTTAACTTGTTCAGTTTTGTTAGTGCCAAGAAGTAAAGAGGAAGTTCTCTTTTGTTTTCTCTAGGCAGGAGAGCCATTTGTTTTGCTGTGTCCAGTTCAGCCCAAGAATGTCCTTGTTTGGGATGGTATCAGCCTTGACTTTTGTAAATTGACTGTGTATCCCAGTGCTTGTAGCAAGTAAATGACCCTTTGTAAATCTGTTGTCAGCTTGCTTTTGTTGTCCCCTTGTAGCAGGCAGTCGTCCAGGTATGGGTAAATTTGAATTCCTGTAGTCTGCAATGGCGATTACTGATGCCAGGCATTTTGTGAATACTCTGGGCAGTAGATAAGCCAAAGGGCAATGCTGAGAATTGATAGTGCTCTGATCCTGCAAGAAATCTGAGGTATCTTCTGCAGATTGGTCGAATGGGGCGTGCAGGTATGCCTCCTTGAGATCTAGAGTTACCAGCCAAGACTCCTTGCCCAGCATGGGAAGAAGTTGCTGTAGGGTCAGCATTTTGAATTTTGGGACAATGATGTATGTATTTAAGGTGGACAGGTCGAGAATTGGTCTCCAACTTTTTTCCTTTCTTGGAACTAGGAATAGTCTGGAGTAGAACCCCTTTCCTTGCTCTGCTGTTGGCACTCTTTCCACAGCTCTCATGTTTGCTAACTCCGTTATCTGGTGTAGAGCCTCTGTTTTTTGATTTGGAGGTAGATTTGGCATGCCTCTTTTGACTGGTACAGTGTGGAAGTGAAACCGGTAACCTTGATCTATGGTTTGTAAAATCCAATTGTCTTTTGTTATGTAGTGCCAGTTCTTTGAAAATAAGGTTAACTTTCCGCCTAGAGGAGCTGCTATTTGTTACCTGGTAGGCGGATTTAGGGTTAAGTCACTGTGGTTGTGCTGATGTAGTGGCAGTGGCTGTGTCTGTGCCTCTGTTGTTGCCTTGCCACTGTCGTCCTCTGTAGGCACCTCCTCTGGATTGGTTTCTGCCTCTGGAACGTCTATTCCTGCCCTTTGAAATTTTGTGGAGTCAGGAAAGGACCAAATTTTGGCAGGCCAGTTCCTGCTAAACCTTGGGGGTTGAACCTGCAAGAAATCTTTAACAGTTTGAACAGATTTTGCCTTGTCTTCCATTTTCTTCATAACCTGCTGGGCAGGTGTACCAAACAAAGTTGTCTTGTCCATAGGAGCATCTAGCAACTTAGCTTTAACATGATCCGGTAAAGCTTGTTCCTTTAGCCATGCATGCCTTCTTATCACTGTGCCAGTCATGGCTGATCTAAATGAAGCCTCCAGTGCATCATAGCCACATTTTAAGGAATGGTTGCTAACCTGTTGTATGTTATTTACCATGTCTAATACATATTTCTTATCAAGAGATTCATCAGTGGTTAGTTTTTTAGTTAACTGATCAAGCATAAACTCTTGGTATTGTATCATGTGAAACTGACAGTTTAAAGCTCTAGCTGAGAGAGTAGCTGAAGTGTAGACCTTTTTACCCCATCTGTCTAATGACCTTGCTTCCCTTTCAGAAGGAATAGGGTTTTTAGCTATGGTCACGGCTACTGCCTTGGGACCCTGGGATATAGTTTCTGGGTCTGCAAGTGGGGCCTTGTAAAGGTGGTGATGAGTATCTGGCACCCTGTAAAATCTGTCTGGTTTGGCAGGGGCTGGGGGTAAAGAATCTGGAGCGGAGCAAACTTCATTGAAAGCATCATCCACCACAGAGAGAACAGGAGGTATAGCTAAGGGCCTGTGCTGTGGGAGGTGCAGAAAGGTCCTAAGTCTTTTTCTGGAGTCTGAAAAATCCTGTTGCTGCCATTGGAACTGTTCTCGCATGGCATGCAAGGTTTCCCCAAAGGAGAATTCTTCTGGTGGGGAAGCAGCTGGAATGGATTCTTCAGCATCAGAATCTTCAAAATTGGAGAAGGGAGCCTCTGGCTGGTCAGTTATGTCTGATTCATCAGCAGACTCATCAGAGGACACTGGCTCAGGGGGCTCTGCCCTAGGTCTCTTCTCTGGGGGCTGAGAGGCCCTGTCCGGGTGAGATTGAGATCCTCTAATTAAAGAAATTAAATCTTCTGCCAAAGTAAGCATTTGAGAACTAGAAGAGGGCCTGGAAGTGGGGGGTTTAACAGGCACTGTTTTAGTAGTCTTGGCTGCTTTAGCCCTGGCGAAGGCCTTAATGGACATGGCTGCTGGAGGCCTAGCAGCACCACGTGCTGGGGTAGAGACATCCAAGGGAATGGTGTCTGATAAGTCAACCACCGTAGTGGGTAAAATTTCTGAGGCCGATTCAAGAGTTGTAGCAGGGGTCTCAGTTGTAGGAATGGGTTCAGCTGTGCTTTGATCAGTTTTCTCGGTTTCAGCCGAAACCGAGACACTCATGATTTGCTTAACCATGGTTTCGGCCGAAACCGCGGACCCGAGTGTCGGTCTTTATCTTTGCGTTTTTGGCAGATTGGGTAGTCGGAGGATTCGGCGGCATAATGTCGCATAAAATCAGAACCGAAAAACTGTTCTGCAAACTCCGACCGGCGCCTAAGCGTTATCGGTTGAAAAGCACAGGCCGAACAGGCTGCTACGTCGTGGGCTGGGCCTAAACAAGGCAGACAGTAAGAGTGGAAATCCTTATGAGGTATTTGTTTCCCACAGGTTAAACAATTGTTAACTTTTCTGACATCGGCTGAGGCAAGAAAGAGTCCCCAGCGGGTACTTAGCTTTAGAAGTCTTGGTAGTATTCGGTAGAAGTAATCTCTGGATCCGACCGACCGGCACTTGCGAACAGCTTCTGCTTCGGGCACCACGCGGCAAGAAAGACTGAGGAAAATGGCGTCGGCTGATGCTTTTATACCCGAAGACCAACAGAGATGACGTCGGGTGAAGTGCGACATCAGCCGAAGCCGGACCCGGACTTTGGAATCCGGCCGACTGAAGGGCTGCCTGTCGACAGGACAACCCAGTTGTTATGACTGCAGATGCATCCATGAAGGACATCTACAGCTAACCAAGCTCAAGCAAAAAGAGACAGAAAATTCTCCAAACGGGGTACTTAGCTTTTTAGAAGTCTTCGAGTATAGGAGCGAAGCGATCTGTGACATCATCTGCAGCTGAAAAGTTCTGGGGTTTGTGTGTGCAGACATCACATTTACATTCTTAGTAAAGCCTCCCCTGGCAGACCCTGCATTAATTGCTGTCTCTGGTTTAATGGCCCTACGTGTGACAACCCATGCACCTACAGCAGCTAGTCTTAAGTTTTGTATAGGAGCCGACGTTCGGGTTGCTTGAGGCAGGGAATCCCACATTAAGAATACTGCAACATAGGAATAGGTGGACATCATCAGAGCACATAAATGACAAGTCTAGTACTGTTTTCTGACTTCCGTTTTACAGACTACAAAAAGTTTGGAATAGAAACCTTGCACTTTTTGACAAGGGCACAGTACTCGCTATACTGTCTTTTTCATCAGATGATTTATCAGTGGAAAATATTTGCTACCTAATGCAGTGGGGACTAAGGATGGAAATGTGATTGATATGTGGACATTTGTATGGTGTAACTATATGCCATTTCCTGAAAAATCCATTTGTAGCTACTGCCTCCTGTGCAGGTATATGAAACTGAAAACTGCCTCCCAAGAGAACAAAGATGGAGGCAAAAGAGGGATACTGGTTGTAGTCTACAGCTGACAAGCAAGCCTGAAGCCTCCTTCCCACTTAGCAAATCAGTCCAACTGAGCTTGGTCAGGGAGTAAAAGCAGGGAGAGTGGTGGTGTCATCATAAAGTACAGTTTTGTACCTACCATAAATGTAGATGTTAGAGTGTATACACTGCTGCAGTCATTACACTTGGGTTGTCCTGCTGTCAGGGGGTTCTTCAGTCGGCCTGAGTTCCAAAGTCTTGGTCCGGCGTCGGTTACTGTCACCTGACGTCAGTGTGACAGGGGTATATAAGATGCAGCAGACGGCATTTTCTTCAGTTTTTCTTGCCCCAGATGTCAGGTGCCTCTAAATAGGTAGGCAATTCCAATTGCTAATAAAATATACATAAGAAAAGCAAAAAACAACTTACAGCTAGCAGCAAATACTCCCCATAGATAGTAAGGGTAGAAGACAGGTACGTACCAGCCAGTAAGAGGGGAAGGAGGGAGGGTAATCTGGACTGCAGCAGTGTATACACTCGAACATCTACATTTATGGTAGGTACAAAACTGTACTATGTTCATCGTGTTACACTGCTGCAGTCATTACACTTGGGTAGAATCCCAAAACTGAGGTAGGGTGGCTGGTTCTATAAGGCATTAGGGGTGGCTATAAGGCCCTGCAGCACTGCAGTGGCGAAGCCAGCTCTGGATTTAGAATATAGAGGCAGATGGTAATGCTTGGTGAAGGTATGTGCAGAACTCCAAGTTGCTGCTTCCAAGATATCCTTGGTAGGTACTCCCCTGAGGTAGGCAGTTGAAGTGGCTGTTGCCCTGGTGGAGTGAGATCTAATGCTGCTAGGTACAGGTTTTCCATGGTGTGTGTAGCAGAAACGTATACAATGCCCTATCCATTTTGAAATAGTCTGTTTTGAAATGGCTTTTTCCTGTGCTCCTGCAGCATATGCTACCAATAATTGCTCAGATTTTCAGAATGCTTTGGTTTTGTCCAAGTAGAAGCGTAACTGCCTGTGAATGTCCAAATGTACAATACATAGCACACAAAGTCAGTGTGCCAAGCAGTCGCAGCCCTTAAGGCTGAATAACACACCTGATACTCTTGTAATAGGTGACTCTATTGTCAGACACACTGACGTCCCGCTCACCAGGCTGAATAAAGAGAAGGTCACAGTGAACTGCCTGTCGGGCGTTAGGATCCGCCACATAATGCAAGCACTCTGGTCACTCCAAAGCAAATACAAATATGACTCAGTCATTGTACATGCTGGCGTGAATGACCTGAGACGTACCTCCCTCGACTACATGAAAAGAGACAGAGGAGCTCTCTGATCATGTAGCCCAGGCCGGTATGACCCTGACCTTGAGCAGCATCTTACCCTCACCTAGAATGATGTCACAGTATAAAGACAAAATGATCGATTTTAACAATTGGCTAAAATTTTGCTGTCATTCAAAGGGGATCCAGTGTCTGTCAGCCTGGGATGACATGCTCGACAAGACACGTTGCTTCGCTAGGGACGGCTTGCACCTGTCACCCCTGGGCTTTCAGATATTGGCAAAGGCTCTTGCCACCCCCATAGTGCCTTTTTTAGGCAAGGCTCAAAAGTCAAACCCACCTCCATAGACAGCACAAGGAACAAGAAACTAAGGGTAATGCTGCTAAATGCCAGAAGTCTTAACCTCAAGATGCATGCACTCGAAGCTCTCCTCAGTATGGAGAACATCGATATCTGTGCAGTGACAGAAACCTGGTTCAAGGCTCCAGAGAGCACCCCAGCACTACCAGGTTATACCTCATATCATGCTTTTCGGCCCCAAAACCCGGACTGAACCACAAAAGTAGGGGGAGTTTCCATATTTATCAAGGATATCCACACCTCCAGGTTAGTGGCATTGCATGAAGTATCGGAGACCATCCATGTGCAACGGACAGTGAGCAAGACTGCTTTTCAGTTTATAGCATCCTACAGACCACCCTCTCAAAGTCAGGAATCCCACTCGGCTTTCCTGAAAACATTGGAGAACATGAAGATCTCTCCGAACACCATTATATTGGGCGACTTCAACTACCCAAACATAGACTGGGAGCATTAATCAAGCCCCAGCACCTTAGCCCAAAGGTTCCTGGAATTTATAAACTCAAATGCTATGGAACAACTAGTCACCACTTCCACAAGAGGGGAAAACATACTAGACCTGATCATTACGAACATGGGGACTCTATGCTCCATACCAGAAGTATATCCCTCATTGGTAAGATCAGACCATAAATTAATTTCACTGGATATCCACACCCCACACCCCCAGCCCAGAAAACCACAGTGAAAAACTTCTCAAAAGCGTACTTCACACTTCTCAAAACCGAAGTGGAATCCTTCAAGGCCCCAGGGCCAGTGGAAACTACGGCCCAAACTGCAGAATCCTATATAAACACATTCTACGGACATCTCCAGGAATGCATGGATCATGCTATCCCAGACAAAATCAAGACCCAATCATCCAAAGGCAGGCGTCCAGTCTGGTGGACCCCAGCCATAAATAAACTGTACAACAGAAGGAGGAAGCTACTACATGATAGAGCAAAATCCCTAAAAGGGAAGGCATCTCTGATCAGTACTAATTACGATCCCCTCAAAATCCTTCACGGCCAGCTTCGAGAGAAAAATGGCACAGGACACTAAAGACAATCATAAGGCTTTTTTCAGTTATGTTAGGAACCTGGGATGCAACTTCCAGACTTGTGCTGAGTTGATTCTAAGCGACAAAAAATACACTGAACCCACAGACATCGCCAATATCCTGGCAGACAGGTTCAGTGCAAACTTCTCCACCCCTCCCCCCCAAAAGAGCAAGTATCTATCCCGGCAGAGTGCAGCCTCCCAAACATCTCTGTTGCTCAGGTGAAGGCTGCCCTCTCCAAAGCAAAAAACACTGCTTCCATGGGACCAGATGGTGTCCCGGGTTGCGTCCTACATGAACTCCAAGAAGAACTAATCCCTCAAGTAAAACTGCTGTACAATCTCAGCCTCACTACAGGATATGTGCCCAAAGAATGGCGTACAGCAACAGTGGTCCCACTCCACAAAGGTGGCGCCTCTGCGGACCCTGGAAACTATCGCCCCATAAGCCTGACTAGGCTAGTCTGCAAGGCTATGGAGAAGATCATCATAGAACTCATAAACAAAGACATTGGGGACCTACAGACACTAGATCCTACCCAATTTGGCTTCGTCAAGGGCAGATCCTCCCTTTTTAACCTGGTCGACGTCTTCGAAACAGTCACCAAGGCCATAGATGAAGGGAAGGTAGTCCACACAGCCTATCTGGACCTCGCAAAAGCATTTGACACAATACCCCACTCGGGCATCATAGATAAGCTATCCAGCCTAAATATAAACCCCTATGTCACAAGATGGGTCGCAAACTGGCTCAGACAGAACCCACAGAGTCAGAGTTGCTGGAGCCATGTCAGACTCGAAACCGGTCACAAGTGGCGTCCCACAAGGTTCTGCCCTGGGACCTCTCTTGTTTGGTATTTACTTTTCTGAGGTACAGGCCAACGTGGGAGGACTATGGCTTACCAAGTTCGCAAATGACTGCAAACTGGGCGCCATAATCGACTCTCCAGCTGAGACAAACATCCTTCAAAAAGGTCTTGCAGAGATGGATAAAGTACAGTTTTGTACCTGCCATAAATGTAGATGTTCGAGTGCTAATACAGCTGCAGTCATAACAGATGGGTTCTCCTGCCGTCAGGCGGGTCCTCGGTTGGTCGAATTCCAAAGTCTAGGTCCGGCGTCGGTTGTCATCGCTTCTTCCCTGACGTCAGTGCGACAGGGGTATAAAGGAACCAGCCGACGCCATTTTCTTCAGTTTTTCTTGCCCCAGATGTCAGATGCCCCCAGAAGGAAGGCAATACATAAATTTGTGTAATAATGCAGTGCAATATAATCAAAATACAGTAGCTGCAAGCAAATACATCATAAAATGAATACCCCAATCAGGTTGTATGAGGATGTGTTAGCCTATAGGCCTGTCCCAAGAGGGGAAGGAGGGAGGGAAACCTGGACTGCAGCTGTATTAGCACTCGAACATCTACATTTATGGTAGGTACAAAACTGTACTATGTTCATCGTGCATACAGCTGCAGTCATAACACATGGGTAGAATCCCAAAGCTAAGAAAGGGGTGGTAGGCACTAGGTGGAACTAGGAGGAGCCAAAATGCCCTGCAAGACTGCAGTGGCAAAGCCTGCTCTAGATTTGGAGTATAATGGTAGGTTGTAGTGCTTGGAGAAGGTATGCACAGAAATCCAAGTGGCTGCTTCCAAAATATCCTTGGTAGGAACTCCTCTGAGGAAGGCTGCAGAGGTGGCTGTGGCCCTGGTGGAATGAGTTCTAATGTCTGTAGGTACAGTTTTGCCATGAAAGGAATAGCAAAAGTGTATGCAGTGGGCTATCCATTTTGAGATTGTCCATTTGGAAATTGGCTTTCCTTGAGCTCCTACATAAAGGCCACAAGAGCTGTTCTGATTTTCTGAAAGGCTTTGTTCTGTCCAAATAATAATGCAGTTGTCTGTGGATGTCCAAGGAATGTAGTAATCTCTCCCCTTTGTTTTGAGGATTAGGATAAAAAGTAGGTAAATGTATGGCCTGATTTAAAGCTACCCTGGATACCACTTTAGGCATAAAGGACGGGTTGGTTCGTAAGGGAACTCTGTCCTGATGGAAGATGATAAAAGGCTGGACAGCCATGAGAGCCTGTAGTTCTGAAACTCTATGAGCTGAGGTGATAGCCAGAAGGAAAGCTGTTTTCCAGGACAAATACTGCAAAATCAGATGAGGCGGCTGGCTCAAAGGGAGGCAAGGTCAGTTTTTCCAGAATGAAATTAAGATCCCAAGCAGGTATTGGTTGTTTCCTTGGAGGTCTTAAATTCTTAGCCCCTCTGAGGAACTGTCTTGAGAGGGTGAAAGAACAAAGGTGGATCAGTGTTGTATTCTGCAGAAATGGCTGAGGCATGGATTTTGATGGAGGAGAAAAAGTCCACTGCTTAGCAGTTCAGCCAAATATTGTAGTATTTGAGGTAAATTCAGTTTTCCAGGATCCTGGCCCTTTTTCTCATTCCAGACACAAAAACGTTTCCATTTTGTGGAGTAAGCTTTTCTAGTTGATGGCCTTCTGGCCTCCAAAATGACATCCTGCACCTCCTTGGAGAGTAGGGCCTGTTGTGATGCTAAGGAATCTTCCATGCGGCTAGATTGAGTGTTTTTAGCTGGTTATGAAGAGTTTTGAAGCTGTGCTGAGTCAGAAGAAGAGGCATTAGAGGCACGGTCCATGGTGGGGAATGCGTCAGGCTCCTCAGGAGTAGGGTACCAGTGTTGCCTTGGCCAGTCCGGAGCAATGAGAATCATCTTTGGTCTGTCTGCTCTGGTCTTCAATAGTACTTTGGGCAGCAGAGGAAGAGGTGGGAAGGCATAAACTGTCATTGATGTCCAACTGAAAGAGAGAGCGTCCACTTTCCAGGCCTTTGGATGGAAGATCCTTGAGCAGAATTTTGTCAATTGATGATTTTTGTGGGAGGCAAAGAGATCTATGTCTGGCCTTCCCCATTCTTGGATTATTTCTGTAAAAACTTTTGGATGCAATTTCCATTCGTGTGGATCTGTCATATTCCTGCTTAGGTTGTCGGCCAGTGTTTTCCTTGCCTGGCAAGTACTGTGCTTGTAGTTCCATTTGTAAGTCCATGGCCATGTTCCAAAGTGACATGGCCAGTCTGCATAGGGGTAAGAATGTGTTCCTCCCTGCTTGTTTATGTACCACATAACTGTGGTGTTGTCCGTTCTTATCAATAGTTGACCTGGTTGTAGAAGGTCTTTGAAAGCTATAATAGCATTTATTACTGCTAGCATTCCCTTTTGATTGATGTGAAGGTGCTTTTCTTTTTGGGACCATTTGCCCTGAATGCACCGATCTGTCATGTGCGCCCCCCCAGGCGTAGTCCAAGGCGTCTGTTGTGATGACTTGATTTGCTTGAGGCTTGCTGAATGGAAGACCTGTGTTTGTTTGACATGCTTGAGCCCACCACAGAAATTCCTTTTGCAGACATGGAATTAGTGGTATTATTGTTTCCAAACTGTGGCTGTGTTGAGACCATATGTTTTTCAGGTACCATTGTAGTTTCCTCATATGCAGCTTTGCACATGGGATTAGTAAGATGCAAGATGACATGAATCCCAGAGCCTGCAGGATTTTCCTTGCAGTCAGCCTGATGCAATTTGCTAGTGTTCTGAAGTATTGAATTAGTTGCCCCTGTTTCTCTGGCTTGAGGTAGGCCATCTGGGTGTTTGTGTCCAAATTGGCACCCAGGAAAATTATCTTCCGAGAGGGTATTAGCCTTGATTTCTTTTTGTTGACTGCATATCCCAGAGAGTTCAATAACATTATTACATAACCCAGATGTTTCAGAAGAATGTGCTTGCTGTCCGCTTGGATCAGGCAGTCGTACAAATAGGGGGTATATTTGTATCCCTTGAAGTCTGCAGTAGGCAATTACTGATGCCAGGCATTTCGTGAATACTCTGGGCGCAGTAGATAAGCCAAAGGGCAATGCAGAGAATTGATAATGGGTTGAACCTGCAAGAAATCTGAGGTACCTTCTGCAATTTTGTCTGATTGGGACATGCAGGTATGCCTCCTTGAGGTCCAATGTTACCAGCCAAGACTCCTTGCCCAGCATGGGAAGAAGTTGCTGCAGAGTGAGCATCTTGAATTTTGTGCAGTAGAAATGTGTTTAGGATGGATAGATCCAAAATAGGTCTCCAATTTTTTCCCTTCCTTGGCACCAGAAATAGCCTGGAATAAAAACTTTGACCTTGTTCGTGTGACCTCTTGAATAGCTTTCATGTTTATGAGCTCTGTAATTTGCCTTTGTGCCTCTGCCCTTTGATTGTGTGGCAGGTTTGGCATGCCTCTCATTTTTGGAAGGGTGTGAAAATGGAATTTGTAGCCTCTGTTTATAATGTCCAGGATCCATTTGTCCTTTGTGACAATATGCCAATTTTTTGAAAATAATGCCAGCTTTCCTCCCTTTTTCCTTAATACCGCCTCAGCATTAGCACCAAATAGTACATCCTTTTGAAGAGGGGCGTTTAGTAATTTAGCTTTGACATGATCAGGCAAGGCTTGTTCCTTGAGCCAGGCATGCCTACGTATGACTGATCCTGTAACAGCAGCTCTACATGAGGCCTCTAGAGCATCAAAACCACATTGTAAGGTATGCTTACCCACTTGTTCTGCACTATGCATCAAATCCTGCAACTCCAAGTCTGGTTGTTCAGGTTGTGACATTTTACTTTTCAATTGTGATAACAAAAACTGTTGGTATTTTAGCATATGAAACTGACAGTTTAAGGCCCTCATGGATAAGGTAGCCGAGGTATATACCTTTTTTCCCCATCTTTCTAAGGATCTGGAATCTCTCTCAGAAGGCAATGGATTTTTAGCAATGGAGGCCTTAACAACCTTGGGGCCCTGTGAGATGGTTTCTGGGTCAGCAGCATGGCTTTTGTATAGAAATTGGTGAGAGTCAGGAACCCTGTAGTACCTGTCAGGCTTAACTGGAGCTGGAGGTAGAGAGTCCGGGTTAAGGCAGGCCGAGTAAACATCATCTAGGATGTCCAAGACAGGAGGTATAGCCAGAGGCCTGTGCTGAGGTAGCAAGAGAAATTCCCTGAGCCTTTTCTTGGAATCTGAATAATCCTGGCCTTCCCAGTGGAAGTGTTCCCTTAAGGTATGCAAAGTTTCCCCAAATGAGTAATCCTCAGGGGGGGATACAGAAGGGATGGACTCCTCCGCATCAGAGTATTCAAAAGGGGAGTAAGAATGTTCCTGATCATCAGAGTGCTCTGAAATAATGGAGCCCTGATCAGAGGAGGGGGAATCTTCCTCCACTCTGGGCCTTTTGTCCGGTGGGGGCTGAGAACCTCTGATAAGAGTAATTAAATACTCAGCCATTTTAAGCATCTGTTTCTTAGGCATGGGGCCTGGAGATGGGCCCTGTGTAGCTGGTCTCTTAGAGTACATGGTTGCTTTAGACTTTGTGAAAGCCTTGATGGAGAAAGAGGAGGAAGGTCTGAAGACACCTTGAGTGGAGGTGGACCTGTCCACATTCTGAGTTTCAACGCCAAGAGTGGCTTCGGTATCTGTAGTCGGGGTGTGGGCCGAGGAGCCTGCGACCTTGGGCACAGGAGACACCGTCAAAGAAGCGTCGTCGGTAGTCAGGGGCTGCGTAGGCGCCTCGCTGAGAACCGGACCACGTGCAGTCGGCTTTGGCATGGTGTCGGTAGAGGCCGCGGACCTCGTGTGTCGGTCCTTGTCTTTGCGTTTTTTAGACAAAACCGAAGTCTGAGTATCCGACGACATAGTATAGTTAAATGCTTTCCCAAAATAATGCTGGGCGAACTCCACCCGACGCTTAATAGTGCGTTTGTTGAATGTAGCACAAAAGCGACAGACCGAGAAGTTGTGGTCTGGGCCTAAACAAGGTATACAGAGGGAATGGAAATCCTTATGCGGTATTTGCTTCCCACAAGAAATACAATTATTAACTTTGTCTGACATCGGTCTGAGGCAAGAAAAGTTTCCCCAACGGGGTACTTAGCTTTTAAGAAGACTTCGGTTTCCAAATTTTCATAATCTCAGGATCTGGCCGACCGGCACTTGCAAACTGCTTCTGCTTCGGGCACCGCGCGGCAAGAAAGACTGAAGAAAATGGCGTCGGCTGGTTCCTTTATACCCCTGTCGCACTGACGTCAGGGAAGAAGCGACGACAACAGACGCCGGACCTAGAATTTGGAATTCGGCCGACCGAGGACCCGCCTGACGGCAGGAGAACCCATCTGTTATGACTGCAGCTGTATGCACGATGAACATCTGGTGCCAGAGCCATGGTCTAAAGCTAAATGCCAAAAAGTGTACAGTCATACCCTTTGGCAAAAACAATGTGCCCACAAATTACCACATAGGCGGTAACCCATTAAGTACTGAGAAAGTAATTAAGGATCTGGGGACCCAAGTTGATAGCAATCTCTCCTTTGACAACCACATTGCCAAAGTGGTTAGAAAGACCTTCTACATAACCCACCTCATCATGAAAGTATACACACATCTAGATCAAGAGAGGTAATCGTGCCCCTTTATTCATCCCTCATCAGGCCCATCATACAATACAATGCCCCATTTGGGATGTACCTTACCAGACACCTGCAGCAATTAGAAAGACCCCAAAAGTACCTCACCAGGAGGATCAAGGGACTCAAACAGATGCCATATGCTGCTCGATTAAAAAAACTCCAGCTCTACTCAGTTGCATACCGCCTACTTCGAGGCGATCTCTGCCTGACATATAAAGCTATGTCCAACCCAAAATTAATGGACATGCTCCACCTCAGTAAATCTAAATCCCTTAGAGCCACGCGCTCGAGGGACTTGAACCTCAGCACAGAATTAAATAGAAAGTACAGTTTTGTACCTACCATAAATGTAGATGTCCGATAGGAATGCATCTGCAGTCCTTACAAATGGGTTGTCCTGTCGTCAGGCAGCCCTTCGGTCGGCCGGATTCCAAAGTCTGGGTCTGGCTTCGGCTGGTGTCGCACTTCACCCGATGTCATAGCTGCAGTTCTTCGGGTATAAAGGCATCAGCCGATGCCATTTTCCTCAGTGTTTCTTGCCCCAGATGCCAGGTGCCCTCTTGGATGGCTAAATTTGGATAAATGCCAATGTTTCCAAATAGCAGAGAGCAAACACATATAATAAGCATGTATGTACATATATACAAACAAATACACCATAATAGATCCCCCCCAAGCTAGCTGAAAGATGGCAAATACCCTAGGAGTACCACAGAGGGAAGGCGGGGGTAATCCTGACTGCAGATGCATTCCTATCGGACATCTACATTTATGGTAGGTACAAAACTGTACTATGTCCTTCAAGGATGCATCTGCAGTCCTTACAAATGGGTAGAATACCATAGCCAAACTAGGGGAGGAGGAAAAAAGAGAGATTATGGTGTAGCTAGGATCCCTTGCAAAACAGCAGTGGCAAAACCTGCTCGGGATCTAGAGTATAAAGGTAAATTATAATGCTTGGCAAATGTATGCACGGAGGTCCAAGTAGCAGCCTCTATAATGTCCTTGGTAGCCACCCCTCGTAAGAAAGCTGTAGTAGTGGCTGTAGCCCTTGTGGAGTGAGGCCTGATGTTCTCTGGAGTCTTCTTTCCGTGGAAGGAGTAACAAAATCTAATGCAATTTCCTATCCACTTGGAGATTGTCTGTTTTGAAATTGCTTTTCCTTCCCTTCCTGTTGCATATGCTACCAGAAGCTGGTCAGTTTTTCTATTGGACTTGGTCCTGTCCAGGTAGTAGCGTAATTGTCTATGCACATCCAAGGTATGCAACAGTCTTTCTCCCTGTTCTGTGGGTTGGGGAAGAATGTAGGTAGGTGGATAGCCTGGTTTAAAGACACTCTGGATACCACCTTAGGCATAAATGTAGGATTTGTTCTCATGGACACTCTGTCTTGATGGAAGATCAGGAAGGGTTGCACTGCCATTAATGCCTGTAGTTCAGAAACCCTTCTTGCTGAGGTGATTGCCAGCAGGAAAGCAGTCTTCCAGGATAAGTATTGTAATTCTGCTGTTGCTGCTGGTTCGAAAGGAGGAAGTGTCAATTTTTCTAGCACAAAGTTCAAGTCCCATGCTGGCAATGGTGGTTTCCTAGGAGGTTTTACATTTTAATTCCTCTCAGAAACTGCCTGAGCAGAGGATGTGAGAAGACAGGGGGATCCAAGCTGTATTCTGCCGAAATAGCTGATGCGTGTATCTTGATGGAGGAATAGGACAGGCCTGTATGGAAGAGCTCTGCCAAGTACTCCAGGATGTTGGCTATGTTTACCAGTGACGCATCTTTTCCCTTTGCAGTACTCCAAATGAGATATCTTTTCCATTTTGCTGCATAATTCTTTCTTGTTGAAGGTCTGCGAGCCTCAAGGATAATGTCTTTAACCCTTTGGGATAAATTTGGGTTAGTTGCTCTTATGTAATGTTCCAGGCAGTCAGCTGCAGAGTTTTCAGGTTTGGATGCAGGATGTTGTAGCTGTTCTGTGTTAACAGCAATGGGATCAGGGGTAGTGTCCACATTTGTTCCCGAGACATGCTCCTCAGTAATGGGTACCAATGTTGTCTTGGCCAGTCTGGAGCTATCAGAATGATCCTTGGACGTTCCTCTTTGATCTTCAATAGCACCTTGTGCATCAAAGGAAGTGGTGGGAATGCATATGCTGTCAGGTTTTTCCAACTGAAAGATAGGAGGTCCACCTTCCAAGCAAGTGGGTGGTACGTCCTTGTGCAGAATTTCTTTAGCTGGTGATTGAGTGGGGATGCAAATAAGTCTATTTGTGGTAGTCCCCATTTTCTTGTGATGGCTTTGAAGATGTCCGGGTGCAGCATCCATTCGTGGGCATCCGTGGTAGTTCTGCTTAATATGTCTGCTAGAATGTTTTCTTTTCCCGGTACAAAAATTGCTTGCAACTGAATGTTGTAGCTCAGAGCCACATTCCATAGGTCCAGTGCCATCCGGCATAGAGGGTATGAATGTGTGCCTCCCTGTTTGTTGATGTACCACATAACTGTGGTGTTGTCTGTCCTTATCATCAACTGTCCTTCTTGGAGGAATGGTCTGAATGTCTGGATTGCCAATTTTACTGCCAGCATTTCCTTTAGATTTATGTGCAGGTGCAGCTGATCTTGAGTCCATAAGCCTTGTATGCACTTGTCCAGCATGTGGGCCCCAACCGAGGTCTGAGGCGTCCGTTGTGATGGTTTGGCTTGGTTGAATGCTGTAGAAGGGCAAACCTGTGTTCGATTGACAGGCCTGAGCCCACCATAGGAACTCTTGCTTCAGGCATGGTATTAGTGGAATTTTGGTTTCTAGGCTGTGTTTGTGTTGAAACCATAAATTCTTCAGGTACCACTGTAGCTTTCTCATATGCAGTCTGGCATGAGGGACCAGAATTATGCAGGATGCCATGAAGCCCAGGGCTTGCAGTACTTTTCTTGCTGTTAGATGGTTCTGCTTTGTTAATGCCAAGAAGTAGAGAGAGGAAGTTGTTCTTGTTTTTCTACAGTTAGGAATGCCATCTGCTTTGATGTGTCCAGCTCTGCAACTAAAAAGGTTATTCTTTGGGATGGTATCAGCCTTGACTTTTTTATATTGACTGTATATCCCAGGGCTTGCAGCAAGTAAATGACTCTTTGTAAGTCTTCTGTTAGCTTGTTTTTGTTGTCCGCTTGTATCAGGCAGTCGTCCAGGTAGGGATAAATTTGGATTCCCTGAAGTCTGCAATGAGCGATTACTGATGCCAGGCATTTCGTGAACACTCTGGGCGCAGTAGATAAGCCAAAGGGCAATGCTGAGAATTGATAATGCTCTGATCCTGCAAGAAATCTGAGGTATCTTCTGCAATTTGGTCGTATGGGGACGTGCAGGTATGCCTCCTTGAGATCTAGAGTTACCAGCCAAGACTCCTTGCCCAGCATGGGAAGAAGCTGCTGTAGAGTCAGCATTTTGAATTTTGGAACAATGAGGAATGTGTTTAAAGCGGACAGGTCGAGAATAGGCCTCCATTTTTCCTCTTTTCTTGGTACCAGGAAGAGTCTGGAGTAAAATCCTTTCCTTGTTCCATAGATGGTACCTTTTCCACAGCTCTCATTCTTACTAATTGAGCTATTTGTTTTAGAGCTTCTATCTTTTGATTTGGTGGTAGGTTTGGCATTCCTCTTTTTCCTGGTAGAGTATGGAAATGAAACCTGTAACCTTGGTCTATAGTTTGCAAAATCCACTTGTCCCTTGTGATGTAATGCCAGTTCTTTGAAAATAAGGCTAGCTTTCCACCTAAGGGTGCTGCTAGCTGTTCCCTGGTAGGCGGTGCCAGAGCCAAGTCACTGTGATTGTCCTGTTGCAGTGGTAGTGGCTGTGTCTGTGCCTCGCTGGTTGTTGCCCTGCCACTGGCGTCCCCTGTAGGCACCCCTGGATTGATTTCTGCCTCTTGAACGCCTATTCCTGCCTCTCTGTGCTTTAGAGGAGTCTGGAAAGGATCAATTTTTGGAGGGCCAGTTCCTGCTAAACCTTGGAGGTTGGACCTGTAAGAAGTCTTTCACTGTTTGTACAGATTTTGCCTTCTCTTCCATTTTTTTCAGTACCTGCTGAGCAGGAGAACCAAATAAATTGACCTTGTCCATGGGAGCATCTAATAGTTTTGATTTGACATGGTCCGGCAAGGCCTGTTCTTTCAACCATGCATGCCTTCTGATAACAGTGCCAGTCATGGCTGATCTAAAGGAAGCCTCCAGTGTATCATAGCCGCATTTTAAAGAATGGTTACTAACTTGCTGAATGTTATGCACCATTTCCAGAACATATTTCTTATCTAAAGATTCATCAGAGGACAGTTTCTTAGTTAACTGATCAAGCATAAACTCCTGATATTGGATCATATGAAATTGACAGTTCAAGGCCCTAGCTGACAGAGTAGCAGAGGTGTATACTTTTTTACCCCATCTCTAAGGACCTGGATTCCCTTTCAGAGGGAGGGATTTTTAGCAGAGGTAGATGCTACTGCCTTAGGCCCCTGGGAGATAGTCTCGGGATCTGCAAAAGGAGCCTTGTATAAATGGTGATGTGTGTCCGGGACCCTGTAGAACCTATCGGGCTTAGCAGGGGCTGGAGGTAAAGAATCAGGAGCAGTACAGGCATCATTAAATGCATCATCTACAACAGAAAGAACTGGAGGTATAGCTAAAGGGCTATGTTGTGGTAAATGCAAAAGGTCCTAAGCCTTTTCCTGGAGTCTGAGAAATCTTGGCCCTGCCACTGAAATTGTTCCCTCATGGCATGTAAGGTTTCCCCAAAGGAAAATTCCTCAGGTGGAGAGGCAGAAGGAATCGACTCTTCAGCATCAGAGTCTTCGTAAGGAGAATAAGGAGCCTCTGGAGGGTCTGTATTGTCTGAATCATCAGAGGAATCATCCGTGGACACTGGCTCAGGGGCTCTGCTCTAGGTCTCTTCTCTGGAGGTGGATGAGAGGCCCTGTCTGGATGAGGTTGGGATCTCCTTATTAAAGAAATGAGATCCTCTGCCAGAGAAAGCATTTGAGAACTGGAGCTGGGCCTGTGAGAGGGGCTTAACAGGCACAGTCTTAGTAGCTTTAGCTGCTTTAGCCCTGGCAAAAGCCTTAATGGACATGGCTGCAGGAGGCCTAGCAGCTCCACGTGCAGGGGTTGATATATCCAAGGGAATAGTGTCCGATAATTCCTGAGAAACCACAACAGCAGGTTGGATTTCAGAAGCCGATTCTACCAGGTTAGAAGAGGCCTCGGTAGAAGGCATGGTTTCGGCTGAAGAAAGAACCGCTTGCTCGGTTTCGGCTGAAACCGAGACACTCGCGGTTTGCTTAACCGCGGTTTCGGCCGAAACCGCGGACCGCGAGTGTCGGTCCTTTTCTTTGCGGTTTTTGGTAATTTGTGTAGTCGGAGGATCCGACGGCATAATATAGGCAAAATCAGAGCCGAAAAACTGCTCAGCAAACTCCGACCGACGTCTAAGCGTCCGTCGGTTAAAAGAAGCACAGGCTAGACAAGCTGCTACGTCGTGGTCTGGGCCTAAACAAGGTAAGCAGTAAGAGTGGAAATCTTTATGAGGTATTTGTTTCCCACAAGTTAAACAGTTATTCACTTTTTCTGACATCGGCTGAGGCAAGAAAGAGTCCCCAACGGGGTACTTAGCTTTTTAGAAGTCTATGAAGTAGTATTCGGTAGTAGTAATCTCTGGATCTGACCGACCGGCACTTGCGAACAGCTTCTGCTTCGGGCGCCACGCGGCAAGAAAGACTGAGGAAAATGGCGTCGGCTGATGCCTTTATACCAGAAGAACTGCAGCTATGACGTCGGGTGAAGTGCGACACCAGCCGAAGCCAGACCCAGACTTTGGAATCCGGCCGACCGAAGGGCTGCCTGACAACAGGACAACCCATTTGTAAGGACTGCAGATGCATCCTTGAAGGACATCATGCTGGAGGGACAAATTCATAACCCAGAGGATCCCTTCGCTCTGGAATAGAATTCCAATTCATGTTAGGCAGAGCACCTCACTCTCTTCAAGACGAATCTTGATGAGTGGATGGGGGATCGTATGTTTGTCCCGGGGATTACTTCCGTGCCACTATTAGACAGAGGCACAGTAAACTAAACTTTAAAAAGGGCACAGTATACTCAAATCAAGGGGTGGCGTAAGCCAAACACAATCGGGCTAGGCTTATAAATGCCCCAGGGCAGATAGCCTGGTATGAACCTAGGAGTGCAGTAGTCTCCCCTTTATTCTGTGGTTTAGGATAAAAAGTTGGCAGGTGAATATTTTGGTTTAGAGCTACACTGGATACCACCTTTGGCATAAACGTAGGGTTAGTTCTTAAAGCCACCCTGTCCTGGTGGAAAATGAGGAAAGGCTCCACTGCCATTAGTGCCTGTAGTTCTGAAACTCTTCATGCTGATGTTATTGCCAGGAGCAGAGTAGTTTTCCAAGAGATTTATTTTAATTCTGCTGTGTTATCTGGCTCAAAAAGAGGTAAAGTTAGTTTTTCCAAAACAAAATTGAGGTCCCAAGTTGGAGTAGGTGCTCTACGGGGCGGTCTTATGTTTTTTTGCCCCTCTGAGGTACTGTTTTAACAGAGGGTTAGAGAAAATTGGTGGATCCATGTTGTAATGAGCAGAGATGGCAGAGGCATGAATCTTGATGGATGAGAAGGAGAGGCCTTTGTCCAGCATCTCAGTTAAGTATTGTAGTATCTGAGGAATGTTTGGGACAAGAGGGTCAAGGCTGTGAGCCTGGTTCCAGGCACAGAATCTTCCATTTATCCGAATAGGCTTTCCTGATACTAGGCCTTCTGGCCTCCAGAATGACATCCATAACAGCTTTGGAGAGAGGCATTGCTTGCTTGACTAAGGAAGCTTCCATGCAGCTAGGTTTAAGGTCTTTAGCTGGCGGTGTAGTATTTGATTGTTGTGCTGAGTCAGCAGATGTGGGACTTGAGGCAAAATCCAGGGTGGTTCTGGTGCTAAACTCCTTAAGATTGGGTACCAGTGCTGGCGTGGCTAGTCTGGTGCAATCAGGATCATCTTTCGCTCTTCTTGCCTGGCTTTTATGAGTACCTTTGGCAGGAGAGGTAGTGGTGGGAAAGCGTATACTCGTAGGTTCTCCCAGCTGAATGAGAGGGCATCCACTTTCCATGCTTGTGGATGGTAACTCCTTGTGCAGAATTTTTGTAGCGGGCAGTTTATTGGGGATGCAAACAGATCCATGTCCAGGCTCCACCATTTCTGTGTTATCATTCTGAATATTTGTGGATTCAATTCCCATTCGTGGGGATTCATGATGTTTCTGCTTAAGTCGTCTGCCAGTGTGTTTTTCTCTCCTGGCAGGAATTGTGCTTGCAGATGAACTTGAAGGTTTATAGCTGTGTTCCACAAGGTCATGGCTTGTCTGCATAGGGGGTAGGAGTGAGTGCCCCCTTGCTTGTTTATGTAACACCTAACTGTGGTGTTGTCTGCCTTTGGCAGTAGTTGTCCTGGATCCAGCAGGTCCTTGAAAACTATAAGGGCATTTTGTACAGCTAGCATCTCTTTTTGATTGATGTGAAGATGCCTTTGTTCTGCGGGCCACATGCCCTGAATACATTTGCCTGCCATGTGTGCTCCCCAGGCGTAATCTGATGCATCTGTTGTCAGTGTTTGCCTGGCTGTGGGTTGTGTAAAAGGCTGTTCGTTGTTGAGGTGACAAGCTTGAGCCCACCACTGAAACTCCTGTTGAAGGCAAGAGATTAGTGGTATAACTGTTTCCAAACTTTGACAGTGTTGAGACCATACATTCTTTAGGTACCATTGTAGTTTCCACATATGCCGTCTGGCATATGGAATTAGTAGTATGCAGGATGCCATGTAACCCAAGGCCTGCAAAATTTTTCTTGCAGGGAGTTGGGTCTTTGTTGCCATCAATTCAAAGTATTGAGTCAGTTGCCCTTGCTTGTCTGGCGTGAGATAAGCCATCTGGGCTGTTGTGTTCAAGCTGGCACCCAGGAATATAATCTCTTGTGAGGGCACTAGTTTTGATTTATTTTCGTTTACTGTGTACCCCAGGCAACTTAACTGTTTTACAAATGCCAGATGCTTTAGAAGAATGTCCTTGCTCTCTGCTTGAATCAGGCAGTTGTCCAGGTACGGATAAATTTGAATTCCTTTCTGTCTGCAAAATGCAATTACTGGTGCCAGGCACTTTGTGAAGACCCTGGGCGCAGTAGATAAGCCAAAGGGCAGTGCAGAGAATTGGTAGTGCATTGAACCAGCTATGAATGTGAGGTATCTTCTGCAGTTTTGTCTGATAGGGAAATGCAGGTATACCTCCTTGAGGTCCAAAGTCATGACCCAAGCTTTCTTGCCCAGCATGGGAAGAAGCTGCTGTAGTGTCAACATTTTGAATTTCAGAACAGCCAAGTGTTTAGAGATGAAAGATCCAGAATGGGCCTCCAGGCTTTGTCCTTTCTGGGTACTAGAAAGAGTAGAGTAAAATCCTTGTCCTTGCTCCTGTGATGGTACCTTCTGAATAGCTCTCATATCCATGAGTGCTGTAATTTGTTTTTGAGCCTCTGCCCATTGATTTGGTGGCAAATTTGGCATTCCTTTTAACCTTGGCAGAGTGTGAAAGTGGCACCTGTAACCTTGAAATACAATGTTGAGAACCCATTTGTCTTTGGTGATCATTTGCCAACTGTAGTAGAAGAGTGCCAGTTTTCCAAGGGGGCTGTCAAGAAGGATTTGTTTAGCAGCTATATTGGGAAGTCATTGGAGCTGCTTTTTATATGGTTGGGGCCTGTCTTCCCCTTCTTTCTGGCCTGATGCAATCCATTGTCGAGGCCTGTAAGGACCTTGTGTTTGACATCTACCTCTTGGACGTCTGTATCTTCCCCTTTGAGGTCTGTCTGTAATTGGAAAGGACAGATTCTTTGTTGGCCAGTTTCTGCTAAATCTAGGAGGCTGAACCTGTAAGAAATCCTTCACCGTTTGCATAGATTTTGTCTTATCCTCCATTTTCTTTAATACATCCTCTGCCTTAACTCCAAATAAGACATCCTGCTGCAAAGGAGCATCCAATAATTTTGCTTTTTCATGATCTGGTAACGTATGTTCTTTTAACCAAGCATGTCTTCTAATGACAGAGCCTGTAACTGCTGCTCTGCAGGATGCCTCTAGAGAATCAAAACCAAATCGCAAAGTATGCTTTCCCAATTGTTCAGCTGCATGCAATAAATCCTGCATTTCTTTAAAATTAGGAGGATCTGATTCTGGAAGCATTTTTTGTTTTAAGTGAGACAGTAAAAAATGCTGATATTTTAGCATGTGAAACTGGCAATTTAAAGCTCTCATTGCTAAAGTTGCAGACGTATATACTTTCTTTCCCCATCTGTCTAATGCTCTGGAATCTCTGTCAGAGGGAACTGGATTCTTGGCTGATGAGGCCTTAACTCCTTTGGGTCCCTGAGAAATAGTTTCAGGGTCAGCTACAGGGCTTTTATACAGAAATTTATGTGAGTCAGGGACTCGGTAGTATCTGTCAGATTTAACAGGGGCTGGAGGTAAGGAATCAGGATTTAAGCTGGATTCAGTATACACATCATCCACAATATCTAACACTGGCAGAATAGCAAGGGGGTCTGTGTTGAGGTAATAGAAGGAAGTCTCTGAGCCTTTTCTTGGATTCTGTGTAATCCTGGCCTTCCCAGTGGAAATGCTCCCTCGTGGTATGTAGGGTTTTCCCCAAAGGAGTAGCCCTCAGGCGGTGAGGCTGATGGAATGGATTCCTCAGCATCAGAATCCTCATAAGGGGGTAAAGAGTATCCTAGGTCTGAGGATGAATCAGAAGAGATGGACACCTGGTCGGATGAGTCATAGTCTGCATCCTGTCTCGGCCTTTTATCAGGAAGGGGTAGGGACCCCCTGATCAGAGTGATTATGTCTTCGGCCATTTTGAGCATTTGTTTCTTAGGCATGGATGCCTGTCCTGGAGAATGCTGTATTTGTTTCTTTGATTTTAAAGAAGACTTAGCTGAGTGTTTAATGCTTAACTGACTAGGTCTGAAGACACCTTCTGAAGCTGTGGGTTGCTCAGCTACTCCGGATCCCTCTGAAAGGTTAGCCTCGGTAGGCAGAATAACTTGTGCATCCGAAGGAGCAGCCGTCTCCACGTGGGAGTCAGAGGTGGCCTGTGGTTCTACAGAAGCGATCGTCAGGGGCTGCGAAGGCACCTCGCTGAAAACCGGAGAACCGGTGACTGGCCTAGAAGAGGCTTCATCAGTTTTGGGCCTCTGATGCCTATCCTTGTCTTTGCGCTTTTTGTGTATTCCGGTCGGAAGTCCCGACGGCATGGTATAATTGAATTTTATACCAAAATAATATCGGGCAAAATTAAACCGACGTTTAATAGTGCGCTTGTTAAACCTAGCACAAAACAGACAACCAGTGACGTCGTGGTCTGGGCCTAGGCATGGGATACAATAAGAATGGAAATCCTTATGAGGTATTTGCTTCCCACAAGAAATACAGTTATTAACTTTTACTGATATCGGTCTGAGGCAAGAAAAAAAGTTTCCCCATTGGGGTACTTAGCTTTGTAGAAGACTTTGGTTCTGGATTCGGAATGAAAATCTCAGGAGACGGCCGACCGGCACTTGCGAACTGCTTTTGCTTCGGGCACCGCGCAGCAAGAAAAACTGAAGAAAATGGCGTCAGCTGCATCTTATATTCCCCTGTCACACTGACGTCAGGTAGGAGGCGACAGCAACCGACGTCAGACCAAGACTTTGGAACTCAGGCCGAATGGGGAACTGCCTGACGGCAAGATAACCCAAGTGTAATGACTGCAGCAGTGTAACACGATGAACATCTGGCTAGGGTGCATCAAGCTGTGCAAAAGTATATATTAGTCTGAAAGCTAAACTGTAGTCACACATTAAACTTATTTACATGTAATTTTAAATAAATGCAGAAATACATGTTACGTTTCTCATATACATGGAGGCCTTCAGTATGAAATCATTAACACAGGATAAGTGAAAGTATTAAAATGGAATTAGAGTGAAATGTAGATCCTAGATGAAAGGTGTGTTTGTGGCCGAAAATGTACATCAGGAATAGCTCCACTGTTACACTGCACTGAGTGTACTGAAAATGTACATCAGGAATAGCTCCATTACACTGCACGAGTGTACTGAAAATGTACATCAGGAACAGCTCTCTTCTATTACACTGCACAAGGGTACTGAAAATGTACATCAGGAACAGCTCCACTGTTACACTGCACAGTGTGTATTGAAAATGTACATCAGGAATAGCTCCTCTATTACACTGCATAGTGTGTTCAAAAAATGTACATCAGGAATAGCTCCTATTACACTGCACAAGTTTACTGAAAATGTACATCAGGGATAGCTCCACTGTTATACATTTTCAGAACACACCCGTGCAGTGCATCAGGAATAGTTCCACTGTTACACTGCACGAGTGTACTGAAAATGTACATCAGGAATAGCTCCACTGTTAAACTGCACGAGAGTGTACTGAAAATGTGCATCAGGAACAGCTCCTCTATTACACTGCAGGAGTCTACTGAAAATGTACATCAAGAGTAGCTCCTGTATTACACTGCACGAGTGTACTGAAAATGTACATCAGGAACATAGGTTCATAGGTTCATAGGTTCATACTAGGCTATCTGCCCGAGGGCATTTACAAGCCTAGCCCATAGTTTTGTGGCTTAAGCCACCCCTTTAGTATGGGGAACTATACCCATTATTTTGCTGTGCCTCTGTTGAGCAGTGACACTGAGGTAATCCCTGGGGTATATCTGCGATCTCCCATCCATTGGTCAAGATTTCTCTTGAACAAGGCCAGAGGCCAGCAGTGCTCTGCCTCACATATACGGGATTTTATTCCACAGCATAGGAGTCTTTGGGTGATGAATCTATCCTCCAGCACGTCCTATTAATAGCCGTGTCGAGGTTTAAGTCTCGCCCTTGTGGCTCTGACGGATCTAGATTTTTGAGGTGAAGCATATTCATCAAATCTGGGTTTGACATGGCCTTGTATGTTAGGCAAAGGTCACCTCTGAGCAGCGGTAGCGACTGAATAGAGCTGGAGTTCTTTCAGTCGGGCAGCATAGGACAGATGTTTGAGACCCTTTATCCTTTTGGTGAGGAACTTTGTGGCCTCCAGCTGCTGCAAGTGTCGGGTCAGATACATTCGAATGGGGCATTGTATTCAATCATTGGTCTGATGAGTGATGAGTATAGGAGACTATGACCTCCCTTGATCTAGATGAGAATCCCTTCATGATAAGGTGGGCAATGTAGAAGGTCTTCCTAACTACTTTAGCTACATGGGTGTCGAATGACAGACTACTATCAACCTGGGTCCCCAGGTCCCTGATAACTTCTTCTGTACTCAGTGGATTGCCACCTATTTGGTAGCTAGGGGTAACCTTGTTTTTCCCGGGGGTATGACTATGCATTTTTGGCATTTAACTTTAGGCCATGGCTCTGGCACCAGTTATCCGTTTCTGTGAGACCCTTCTGAAGGATATCTGTGTCAGATGTGTTTTCTACTATGGCCCAGTTTGCAGTCATCTGCAAACTTTGTCAGCCATAACCCTCCTGTGTTTGCTTGTACTGGAAAAGTAGATGCCAAACAAGAGTGGGCCCAGGACTGAGCCCTGTGGTACACCACTTGTGACAGGCTTTGAGTCTGACATGGCGCCAGCAACTCTGACCCTGTGGGTTCTGTCACTCAGCCAGTTTGCAACCCATCTTGTGATGTATGGGTTAACATTTAAGCTGATGAGTTTTTCAATGATACCCGAGTGGGGTATTGTATCAAAGGCCTTAGCCAGATCGAGGTAGGCTGTATGGACTGCCTTTCCTCATCAATGGCTTTGGTGACTGTTTCAAAAAGTCAACCAAGTTTAGAAGGCATGATCTGCCTTTGACAAAGCCAAACTGGGATGGATCCAAAGTCTGCAAATTCCTATGTCTTTATTTATGAGGTCCATTATGATCCTCTCCATGGCTTTGCAGATAAGGCTTGTCAAGCTAATGGGACGGTAATTTCCAGGGTCGGTGGAGGCACCGCCTTTGTGAAGTGGGACCACAGTTGCAGTGCGCCACTCCCTGGGTACATATCCAGAGGTAAGACTATGATTAAACAGCTGTCCTAGCTGTGGGTTTAATTCCTCGTTGAGTTCGTGGAGCACACAGCCGGGGACACCATCAGGTCCCATGGATGCTGTGTTTTTTGCTTTGGAGAGAGCAGTTCTCACTTGGGCGTTGGAGATGTTTGGGGGGCTGCAGCTCCTGTATTACACTGCACGAGTGTACTGAAAATGTACATCAGGAACAGCTCCTCTATTACACTGCACGAGTGTATTGAAAGTGTACATCAGGAACAATTACACTGCACAAGTGTACTGAAAGTGTACATCAGGAATAGCTCCACTGTTACATTGCACAGTGTGTACTGAAAATGTACATCAGGAATTGCTCCTCTATTACACTGCATGAGTGTACGGAAAATGTACATCAGGAACAGCTCCACTGTTACACTGCACGAGTATACTGAAAATGTACATCAGGAATAGCTCCTCTTTTACACTGCACAGTGTGTTCTAAAAATGTACATCAGGAATAGCTCCTCTATTACACTGCACGAGTGTACTGAAAATGTACATCAGGAATAGCTCCACTGTTAAACTGCACAAGAGTGTACTGACAATGTACAACAAGAATAGCTCCTTTATTACACTGCACAGTTGTTGTTGTCTTTCGGCTTTTCCTGGTTAGGGGTCACCACAGCGGAACTCCGGTCCGCTAATGATTGGCAGTTGTTTTTTATGGTGCCAAGTTGCCAGCCCGACGCCCAACCTTCAACCAAGGCACACTCATTCAACGCATGTCTTTCGAAAGCCCACTCGACCGTGAGGAGGACACGCAGACTCCACACAGAAGGCACTCCCAACCCAAGCCGAGAATTGAATGGGAGAACCTCTTGCTGTGAGGTAACAATGCTACTGCTGCACCACCGAAGTGTGTTCTGAAAATGTACATCAAGAATAGCTCCTGTATTACATTGCACGAGTGTAATGAAAATGTACATCAGGAACAGCTCCACTGTTACACTGCACCGAGTGTACTGAAGATGTACATCAGGAACAGCTCCTCTATTACACTGCACGAGTGTACTGAAAATGTACATCAGGAAGAGTTACACTGCACAAGTGTACTGAAAATGTAAATCAGGAATAGCTCCACTGTTACACTGCACCGAGTGTACTGAAGATGTACATCAGGAACAGCTCCTCTATTACACTGCACGAGTGTACTGAAAATGTACATCAGGAAGAGTTACACTGCACAAGTGTACTGAAAATGTAAATCAGGAAGAGCTCCACTGTTACACTGCACAGAGTGTACTGAAAATGTACATCAGGAACAGCTCCTCTATTACACTGCAAGACTGTACTGAAAATGTACATCAGGAATAGACTCTCTATTACACTGCACAAGTGTACTGAAAATGTACATCAGGAACAACTGCACGAGTGTACTGAAGATGTACATCAGGAATAGCTCCAATGTTACACTGCACAGTGTGTACTGAAAATGTACATCAGGAACAGGTCCACTATTACACTGCACGAGTGTTCTGAAAATGTACATCAGGAACAGTTACACTGCACGAGCGTTCTGAAAATGTACACCAGGAATAGCTCCACTGTTACACTGCACAGAGTGTACAGAAAATGTACATCAGGAACAGCTCCTCTATTACACTGCACAGTGTCTTCTGAAAATGTACATCAGTAATAGCTCCTCTATTACACTGCACAGTGTGTTCTGAAAATGTACATCAGGAAGAGTTGCACTGCACAAGTGTACTGAAAATGTAAATCAGGAATAGCTCCTCTATTACACTGCAGGAGTGTACTGAAGATGTACATCAGGAACAGCTCCTCTATTACACTGCACGAGTGTACTGAAAATGTACATCAGGAAGAGTTGCACTGTTACACTGCATAGAGTGTACTGAAAATGTACATCAGAACAGCTCCTCTATTACACTGCAAGACTGTACTGAAAATGTACATCAGGAATTGATCCTCTATTACACTGCACGAGTGTACTGAAAATGTACATCAGGAACAACTCCACTGTTACACTGCACGAGTGTACTGAAGATGTACATCAGGAATAGCTCCAATGTTACACTGCACAGTGTGTACTGAAAATGTACATCAGGAACAGCTCCACTGTTACACTGCACGAGTGTACTGAAGATGTACATCAGGAACAGCTCCTCTATTACACTGCACGAGTGTACTGAAAATGTACATCAGGAATAGCTCCACTGTTGCACTGCACAGTGTGTACTGAAAATGTACATCAGGAATAGCTCCTCTATTACACTGCACAGTGTGTTCTGAAAATGTACATCAAGAACAGCTCCACTGTTACACTGCACAGTGTGTACTGAAAATGCAGATCAGGAACAGGTCCTCTATTACACTGCACAGTGTGTACTGAAAATGTACATCAGAATAGCTCCTCTATTACACTGTACGAGTGTACTGAAAATGTACATCAGGAACAGCTCCACTGTTGCACTGCACGAGTGTACTGAAAATCTACATCAGGAACAGCTCCACTGTTACACTGCTCGAGTGTACTGAAAACTACATCAGGAACAGCTCCACTGTTACACTGCACAAGTGTACTGAAGATGTACATCAGGAACAGCTCCTCTATTACACTGCACGAGTGTACTGAAAATGTACATCAGGAACAGCTCCACTGTTACATTGCACAAGTGTACTGAAGATGTACATCAGGAACAGCTCCACTGTTACACTGCATGAGTGTACTGAGATGTACATCAGGAACAGCTCCACTGTTACACTGCATGAGTGTACTGAAGATGTACAACAGGAACAGCTCCTCTATTACACTGCACGAGTGTACTGAAAATGTACATCAGGAACAGCTCCACTGTTACACTGCACGAGTGTACTTAAGATGTACAACAGGAACAGCTCCTCTATTACACTGCACGAGTGTACTGAAATCTACATCAGGAACAGCTCCACTGTTACACTGCACGAGTGTACTGAAAATGTACATCAGGAACAGCTCCACTGTTACACTGCACGAGTGTACTGAAAATGTACATCAGGAACAGCTCCTCTATTACACTGTGCCAAGTTTAAATAAAAATGTACACCAGAAGCAGATATCTAAAGCTGTAGGGGAATTCAACATGGAAAGAAGATGCAGAATAACCAGATGGTTGTTTTATCAGAATTATGATTTTTAGATCACAAACTAAATCAGCTCAATATGACAATGCAAGACCTAGAAGAGAAAAAAAGCAGCTGCATTCATCACAGATTAAGCCCACTGCATTAGAGGAGAAAAAACAAAATAGAAAATAATCTACTTTCTGCTTATTCTATTATCTTTCTCTACCAGAACATTAAAAAAATAAAGAAACTTCTTTTGAGAGTGAAAATATGAGACCTCATGTACCATGTTATCATCCGGGGTCTGATTTTGCAGACTGGGACAGTCCAGTCGAATTTAACCAGACTGAACTGATGAACATAATTGAAAGAAATGAAGAGATATAGCATTGGCTTATTTCATGTGAGTGCAGAGCACAGGAGGAAATGGCATGCTGTGATTAGTGTCTTCAGTAGTTAACATGTGCATGTTTACTGTACCACCCCTGGTTTAAACAAACCAGCATACATTCACAACTCAGAGTTGTGAATTACTTAGCGTTAGCCTTTTGAGTAATGTGGCTGAAAGCCAGTGTTATCACTGAGGAGCATATAAACCATGGAAACCAACTTAACAGACAACTCAGCAGCTGTGAGAAACCGTTATGCTGGCAGACATTTGTTCATTAGTTTTGGGAAGAGAAACCTGTTAAGAGAGAAACAGGACCGGATTCACAACATATGTTCAATAAGAAATCATTTGGTCAGAAATGTTCCGAACTGCAGGAAGGGAGCACTGATGTCTGCACTCTGAGGATCAATACAGCAGCCAAGTGCAAGATGTTCAACACGCAATTACCCAAGTGCAGGAACTTTATGAAAGACAAAGAACAGAAAAGTACGAGACAAGCAAGCACACTGGGAAGGGAAGTGAACAAAAAGGAGACTTTGATTTACTAGGGAGGCCAGTACCTAAAGAAGAGACTGATGGAGTAAACAAAGATGGCTTTTATGAGAAATGTATCGGGAAGGGGAGGTCCCTCCCCAAAAAGACTGTAGGAAGATGACCAATATGGAAATATTACTCCAGTAAGGAGTACAAAGGATAGACAAACAGGCTGGAATACATTATAAAGAACAGACTATGGGGTAAATGGAAAACTAAGTCAGTAACGGCAATGTAGAGAGATAAAGATCCGACTACAAGCAAAGTGACACTAGCTCTTGTGTTTGAAGGTGTTGGCAGGAAGGATGGGTGGGTCCATTCTAGCTGAGGCAAAGTCAGCTGCACACACACTGCCTTCACCTCTGGACATTAAGCTCGCCAAGCAACTGATGGCTGGTAGTCTTTTCCGTAGGCATACAAAAACACACTTGCATGGACAACATTTTGATCACTGGACAATTGGATTTGAAAGAAAAAAAAAAAGCTTTCAGTAGTAGTGTGACACTTTCATAACGGTCTTTAGAAAAACTCACCTATTCTTTTTTTGCTGGGATGTCGTTGTCTTAGGAGTGACGCACACTAATGAAATGCAGCAGTTCTGACCCTTTGCATATCCCTATTAAAGACCCAGGCAACTCCTCCTGAACCAGGATTTGAGGTATGCTTATATGGTTCCTCAGAAATTATGAGCCTATGTGTCTCTTTCTCAACTATATTGGTTAACTCAGTTGCATTGGACTTGCAAGACGTAACACCAGCTTCTGGTGGGGTTGCAATATCAGGAGCCTGAGGAGTGAGTGTACTGGGGGTTCTTGTATTACACCAATGGGATCAGGAGCCTGAGGAGTGAGTGTACTGTGGGTTCTTGTATTACACCTCTCCAAAGCAAAAAACACAGCATCAATGGGACCAGACGGTGTCCCGGGCTGTGTCCTACATGAACTCCAAGAAGAGCTAAACCCAAACATAAAACTACTGTTCAATCTCAGCCTTACTACAGGATATGTACCCAAAGAGTGGCGTACAGCAACAGTGGTCCCTCTCCACAAAGGTGGTGCCTCATCGGATCCTGGAAACTATTGCCCCATAAGCCTGACTAGCTTGGTCTGCAAAGCTATGGAAAGGATCATCATGGACCTCATAAATAAAGATATTGGGGACCTACAGACACTGGATCCTACCCAGTTCGGCTTTGTTAAGGGCAGATCCTGCCTCTTAAACCTGGTCGATTTCTTTGAAACAGTCACCAAGGCCATTGAAGAGGGGAAGGTGATCCACACAGCCTACCTGGACCTTGCAAAAGACTTCGATACAATACCCCGCTCGGGCATTATAGATAAGCTCACCAGCTTAAATATAAACCCCTATGTCACTAGATGGGTTGCAAACTGGCTCAAGGACAGAACCCACATGGTTAGAATTGCTGGAGCCATGTCAGACTCCAAACCAGTTACAGGTGGCGTCCCACAAGGCTCAGTCCTGGGACCTCTCTTGTTCGGTATATATTTCTCGGAGGTACAGGCCAAAATGGAAAGACTGTGGCTGACCAAGTTCGCAGATGACTGCAAACTGGGCGCCATAATCGACTCTCCAGCCGACACAAGCATCCTCCAAAAGGGCCTCACAGAAACAGACAACTGGTGCCAGAGCCATGGCCTCAAGCTAAACGCCAAAAAGTGTATAGTCATCCCCTTTGGCAAAAACAAAGTGCCCACAAATTACCACATAGGTGGTAATCCATTAAGTACGGAAGAAGTAATTAGGGACCTGGGGACCCAAGTTGATAGCAATCTCTTATTTGACAACCACGTGGCCAAAGTGGTTAGAAAAACATTTTATATAGCCCACCTAATCATGAAGGGATTCACATCTAGATCAGGGGTGGTCATCGTGCCTCTTTACTCATCTCTCATCAGGCTCATAATTGAGTACAATGCCCCTTTTGGGATGTACCTTACCAGACACCTGCAGCAACTGGAAAGACCCCAAAAGTACCTCACCAAGAGAATCAAAGGGCTCAAACGGATGCCATATGCTGCCCGGTTAAAGAAACTCCAGCTCTACTCAGTGGCATACCGCCTTCTCAGATGCGATCTGTGCCTGACGTATAAAGCCACGTCCAACCCGGAATTAATGGACATGCTGCACCTCAGAAAATCCAAATCCCATCGAGCTACGCGCGCGAGAAACTTGAACCTCGGCACGGAAATAAATAGGACATGCTGGAGGGACAGCTTTATAACCCAGAGGCTCCCTTCACTCTGGAATAAAATCCCAGTCCAGGTTAGGCAGAGTCCCTCAATAACTCTCTTCAAGAGGAATCTTGATGAGTGGATGGGAGATCGTAGGTTTACCCTGGGTATCACTTCTGTGTCACTGTTAGACATAGGCACAGTATACTAACCTCGAAAAAGGGTATAGCAAAATTAATTTAAAATGGGTGGCGAAAGCCACACACACACACTGGCTAGGCTTATAAATGCCCTAGGGCAGATAGCCTAGTATGAACCTATGAACCAATGGGATCAGGAGCCTGAGGAGTGAGTGGACTGTGGGTTCTTGTATTACACCAATGGGATCAGGAGCCTGAGGAGTGAGTGGACTGTGGGTTCTTGTACTACACCAATGGGTACACCCAAGTCCAACTAGGAAGATTATGGTTCAGGTCTAGGCCTTACATTTTTTTTTAACAAGGAGCAGGACATTGGCTGCTGAGGGTTCCACCATTTTACACTGGGTGAGACACTTGAAATGGCAAGTCTCCAAGTAGGTATTTACAGTGGAGAGATGCACATGTAGGGAAAACATGACTGACAAATCTGACAACTCTTACAGCTGTGTCTATCCTCAAGACAAAGTACACACTGAGAATGGAGATCCTTATAAGGAATCAGCCTATCACAACTGCACTTCCCCCTTTTGGCTGACATCTGATAAATTAAACCAGCAAAATACAGACAAAAAGCCGAAGGTTTTCCAACAGGGCACTTATATGAATAAGCAAAGCAAGGACAATACCAGCAACCACTCGAAGAACAGACCGACGAATGTGAGACGCTCATTCAGACTGGCTGCAAGACAGTCCAAGGATCTTGCACTCAGAAATCTGCTTATGTACCCTTATGCCCAATGGTTTGTCATACATTGGATGTATGACTGCATGGACGATTTTGGCTTTGGTACCTCAGCAGGAAATCTGGTTATTTAAGTGAGATAACCCCAAACAGTACTGGAATAATGCAACAGGAAGGACAAAAGGAAGAGGCATAAGCTTTGAAGAATGTGAATTTAGAAAGCTGCTGCAACACATTTACAAATGATTCTGAGATCAATTTATAATCAAACTACAAAGTACAGACTTTGTATGGGGGTTCATAACAACAAACTGCATTTCAGGAAAACAAAAAAGGCGCTTCAGAGTGTTGGACTAGACCAGTGGATAGTAACCAGCCTTTTATTCTTAAAGTGACTGTAAACATTATGCCATGGAGACTACCAATTGCAAGAAAGTATCTCCGGAAAGGAATCGCCATCCTTCCTCCTTTTCCACACATTTACAAGGGGCTGGGAGGTCCTTCAAATGTTGACATTTCTATTAAGAGCCATTCTCCCACCTTCTCAGACAGTCATGCCTGACTGCTGTAAGTATTCTCATATGCAATCTATCAATCTTTTGGCTGGACGTCCTCATTGCCTCTTGCCCTCTTCCCATCTTTCCTAAATATACTTACTAAATCATCTGCCTTCCTGCATGTGTATGTGTGACTGAAGTGTAATCTGTTCTCCTTGACCTTATCAATAACTGAGGCTACTTTGGTTTCAGCTCTGATGTCGCACTGTGTGTATTTCTAGTATCCATCTCAGGCAGTATGTCTTCTGCCTTCATGCCCATGTCTCGGTGTCAATGTAAGTAGCTGTGCACACCTTACTTTTAATTCTTGTCATTCTTCTGTCACATATTACTCCTGATCATCAAAGGACTGCCAAGACCTAGTTATATGCTTTTGCGAAGTCTAGCAATGCCCAGTTGGACTCTTATCTGCACATCCCTCTCCAATACCTGTCTGACTGCAAACACTTAGTCGCACTCCATCCTGATCTGAATATGAGCTGCTCATTTCCCATCTTGTTTTCTACTACTATGCATATTCATCAATCGCCTTCCTCAGCGCTTCCAAGAAAGTGATACTGGTGTGCCACCTGCAGTCGGAACCATCCCATTTGTTCTTGTTCACTTTGCTTTTGAATGTTTACTCTCCCGTCATCTGAGCTATGTCCCTCCCTCCACAGTGTGTTAAGTACCACCAGGAGCCACTTCCCCCATAATGCTTGATTATATCTGCAGTGTCTTCAGATAGCATATCCAAACTGAAATGTCCACTGAGATTTGGGCTGAAAGGTTTCACTGGGTTACAAATGATCAGTCACACTAGATCAACACACAAGTCTGTATTCAGACAATTAACCAGTAAGTGTAAAGGTGAATATCGGTTACATAATACATTAATGACAACACTGGATGTACAGACTTCCTTCACACAGAAGCCGAGATAATAGAGCAAACACTGGACCTGGACCACCAGTGGCAAAGTGCAAACTGAACTGTTTACAACAGTCAACAATACTGACAACTGAATAGCACCCCCCCCCCCAAAAAAGCTACATCAACAAGACCATCTTTTGAACAGTTGACAAAGGATGAAGAGGAGAAAGCGTGTTTTAGAAACAAGCATGTAAAAATTGGTACATGTGGCAGAACATGGACTACTGTGGCATTCTGACACCAAACTGAAACCATCTGCAAAAGAACCGGCAGACTCGGTTGTAGTAACCGAGCAGAAATTATAGCTGTGTCAGTTGAATCGACTATAACTGCAGATGTTCGAATGACTACTGCTGCAGTAGCATTAGCTATATGGGCTATATCCTGTATAGGATATAACAGCCGGCCATCTTCCAGAGCTTAAGGGCACATTCCACATTCCCAAACTGTTAGCAGCTTCAGCAGAGCTCAAAAAATTAATGGTTTGGGTGCCAAGCCCTTCAGAGCTTTCATGCCAACTGGGGGGGGGGGGGCTACTGTACTAGTGATCACTTGAACATCTACTGTTAAGTTAACTTACCAACATGTACTGTTTGCCACTTTATGACTGCTTCACTAAGCTTATCTAAAGGGGTAGATTTACACAGCTTACAAAGACCAGGAGGAGGAGGGACGAGGGTCCAGGAGACCCTGCAGAATGGTCCGAGCAAAGCCTGCTCTATTTAGTTTGTAGTGCTTTGTAAACTTATGCACAGAGGACCAAGCTACTGCTTCTAGAATCCACACATTTCCAACAAGCCATGAAACCAATTCCCTGGCAGAGTGTGCCTTAACTCTGCCCGGAACCGACTTGTGCTGGCTTTAACAAAAGGAAATGGCATGCGACAACCATTTGTAGATGGTCTGGGCACAGGCTGTTCTTTCCTCATCTTCAAGAGGAATAACCAGGACTTCTGAAGGACACTTTACAAATAAAAGAATAGTTCAACGAAACTCAATCTTTAGGAGAAATTAAATAAGGTTGACCTACCATATAAGCTTGCAGGTCTTGCTCTTACTTCTGCAGAAAGACAGTAATCTGAAACTCTTTTCCAAGTTATGAGCCTAAAAGCAACCTGACAGAATGATTCAACTGGAAGAACAGCCCCCCCAAAACAAAGTTGAGATCCCAAGCAGCAGTCATCCATTTTCTAGGTGACCTGGTATACAACAACCTTTACTTCACATTTGTTAACCGGGTTAGTCCAACAGAGTTTGCAAACATACCCATTTTCAGTGGAGACCCAAGGGGAAAAGCCCCAGCAAACATAAGTAAAAATAAAGTGACAATATACAAACATTAAATAACAATCACAATACAAAATAATTGTAAAAAAGAAAAGGTTATTAACTATTTGCATTGCATTGATAGTAAGAAACCCATTTTCAGTGGAGATCCAAGGAGAAGGAGCCCCAGCAAACATAAGCAAAGATAAACATACAGGACAAAAACTATTAAAAACACTGCAAATACGAAATTAATTAGAGAGAGAAAAACAAAAGAAAAAATTATGAACATTAAGGGTTGCACTGATAGCAGTGGATTAAAATTTACTACATATGAGAGTAAAAACAAAAAAATGTTGTTCAAAAGAAGGACAATGTACAGACATTGATAGGAAGTGGGGGGAGATAGTGTGGAGAATGGGAGGGGGCTACAGTACAGCTATAGTAGTAGAGCTGATGGTTTAGGAGAAAATAGCTAAAATTAGTTGAGAGGAGAATCCATCTGGAAACATGCTAAAATGGCTGCCAAATGAACACAGAGTAAGATAGGTCAGAGGACAACTCACAAATATTGTATAAGCATGAGATACTTGCCTTAATAGTGTCCAAATTCTTGTCTTGGTACCAACTAGAAAATATGTTTCCATTTAGAAATATGTAATAGCACCATACATGTGCAATATGAACATCAGAATATATCATACTACAACTGATGAAGTGCAATATTCTAAGCAATCAGAATGTGAAGTCATAGTCTTGCAGTACCTACTGGTATAACATTGTCCGATGTCTTCCTACCCAATTGTGGTAATTTGTGTTAATATTTTAATTACTGTATGTGCATTAGTCTTATTGTCATTCAAACTGTGTGCATCATTATGTCTTGCACGGGGACCAAAGCAACAATCGCGTTCAGCGTGCACTGCTGTGTAGATCTCATCAAAGTTTACTTTGACTACGCGATTTCATATTAGTGGGTTTCTTTCCTCCACTGATACCCGTTTGTGTGTTCTCAGAAAAAAAAAAGATGCCAAAAAAAAGTAAAACTCTACCAACCATGCAGCTACCTGAAGTTGCTTCAGGCTGGGCTGACATCAAACAACCCCTATTCTTGGATGAGAAGGTCCAGTCTGTACAGAACCTCATGGCAACTGTATTTGGCCATTTCCAAAATACTGGAAACCCTTGTTGCCTAGGCCAAGGGTAAGTTACCACAATGATCTTTAGTGAGACCACCTGAATCTTCAGCATGATCCTGGATTTCTGAGGAAAGGGTGGAAATCAAGCAGGAACATTCCTGCCCAAGCAAATGAAAATGCATCTGCTTTCCAGTTCTGCTTGTAAGGAGTTGAGTAGAGTAGAATTTTGCCAATTTGTTGTGAATGGAAGCAAACAGATCCAGCTGAGATGAGGGTCTGTCCTGGTATGACTCAGCTTGTCTGCCCCAAAAGTTTGCTCAGACAGGATAGAAGCTGCCTGCAGATGAGAATGCGCTGATTACAGGCTAGTCTGCACATAGGGTATGATCTGGTGTCACCCCGACCACCCGTCTGCTTATGTACCACGTCACTGTTGTGTTGGCTGTAAATCACATGTAATGGTTCAGAGAACCATAAGTGACTGTGTGTTGACAACATGTATTACTATCAACATTTCTTTTACATTTGCGTGCTTTGGTTTGTCCTTTTCTTAAAAAGTTCCAGCACTTTTATTCCTGAAGACAATGTCCCCCAAGCAAAGTCTGAGGTGTCTGTAGTTACTGACGGTGCCAGAGTTGGAAAGGAAAATGGGAGACTTGCATTCAGATAAAAATGCTCTCTCCACCAAGGCAGTTCCCTTTTTTACAAATCCCAACATAGGAATGTAGAATGGCAAGGGATGCTGATGCTGGGAGCATACAGATGTTAGGTACCACTGAATCTTTCTCATTCTTTAAGAAGGCCTATCTCTGACTAACAAATGTTGCCAGAGCAAAGGCCTTAAACTCAATGCTATGAAATGCATAACTGTACACTTTGGTTCATAGGTGCGTTTACTACGCTAATGTCCACAAAGGCCTTTTTAAGCCTAGCCCTCTGACAAGTTCTGATACCCTTGATAAGTGAAGCAGGAGGCTTGGGAGATGACCCATTTACAGGCTGCTTGTGTCCATTAGAGAGACTGGTGCCAAACCAGGGATGAATTGTACATAATTCTAAGTCAAACTACCAAAAATACATGCTCTAATAACCTGAATTTGGTCTGTGACAAAAAACATGCTAGAGATGTGTATCCAAGAGACTGCCCCTCCTTTGGAGCAAGCTTCCCATCCAGGTGAAGCAGAGTTCATCTACTACCTGGTTTAATTGTAACCTAGGCTAGTGGATGGGGAATAGGACATTTACACCAGGCCTGGAATCCATGTTCCTTGTGGAAGGAGATAGCTTATAAAATGCCTGGCCCTCAATGATCTTTTGATAAAGGACATCATTACTCTTTTGGGAAAACTTTGCTAGGCTTAGAAATGCCCCCCCTCCCCGGGTAGTTAGCTTAGTAAACATCTGACTATGTGGCATCTACTACAGGAATAATGAGAATCATGAATGCAATGAATCCTAGTATCCTGAGAATTCCCTTGGTGACACTCTGGACAGAGCAGAAAAACTCAGAAAAAATCTAGACCTACATCTACTTTATCCTGAGGAAGAAAAGGTCCTTGAATTGAGGAATGTAGGAGACATCACAGAAAAACAATCATGTGAGGAGGAGTTGTCAAACAAGACATCTGGATGTTCCCTTGAAACCTCAGTCTGAGAAGGTCATCTCACCAAAGTGAAAGATTCCTGACACTTTGACAGAGACTCTGCAAAGATAAGCAAGTGATCTAAAGGAAAAATCCGCAAGGCATGATAAATGAAAGTTATAGACTTACCATAACACCAAATCCACGCCGTCATCCTCCATCTGTCTAAACAATTGGGTACACCGGATCAGAGTTTGGCACTTTAGACTACACTTCTGGCTCCAAGGCTCAAGTTCTTCCCCCTCCCATAATATACCACCACCCTACCAGTCCTTCAAATAGAGTTTGCCCCACACAGGAAGAAATCACAACCCCTAAGCGACACCCCTCAATTATAAGATGCAAACCAGCAAACTGCTGACAGCCAAGGCTATGGACAAGATCAGTTTGGTCTAACAGGAGCCATACAGGGGTGACAATCTGGTAGGGGTGGTGGTGGTGGGCATTTGAGAAGGACAGAAGACAACACAGATCTAATGTTATGGCAAGTAAATAACTTTGTATCAAATGTCTCTTCTGTCCCCCATAACAACTGGGAGAGTGTGTCCAACTATATGAATCCTGGGAGGTACTATAAAAGGATCTTCCAGAGAGTGGCGCAAGCAAAGGAGGCCCTTGATCTAAATTTCAGACCAAGCTTATAATGGGAAATAAAGGTATAAACATTAGATCATGTAGTGGCTGTACAATTATCAACATGGACACTACTGAAGAAAGTCGTAGGTGCAGCAACCACTCTAGTCTGGAGAGCAAGGCTTACCCACTAGACGAAAAAAAAAAAAAGTTATGTACACACCATAAAGTACAGTTGTGTACACTTACCATAAATGTAGATGTCAGTGTGTATTCACTGTTGCAGTCATTACATTTGGGTAATCTGCTGGCAGGTTGCCATCAGTCGGCCTGATTAACAAAGTCTTGGGTCCTGCGTTGGTTGCTGTCCCTTCTTCCATGACGTCAGGTAGTCAGGGGTATAAAACATGCAGCAGATGACATTACATCAGTTTTTCTTGCCCCAGAAAAAGCAAATACACCAAAGAGGCTTTTAAGCATAGTAAAAGAAAGGCGAGGTATAGTAAGAGAAAAACAGGGGGCTGGAGGGTGGGTAACCAGGACTGCAACAGTGAATACACTCAAACATCTACATTTATGGTAAGTGTACACAACTGTACTATGTTTTGCGTTTCCACTGTTGCAGTCATTACATTTGGGTAGAATCCCAAAGCTATGGTTGGGAGGATGGATTTTATACAGCATTAGGAGCAGCTATAAGGCCCTGCAGAACAGCAGTGGCAAAGCCAGCTCTGGATTTAGAGAAGAGAGGTAAATGGTAATGTTTGGTGAACGTATGAACTGAGCTCCAGGTAGCAGCTTCTAGAATGTCTCTGGTAGGAACCCCTCTGAGAAAGGCTGCAGAAGTAGATGCAGCCCTGGTGGAATGAGATCTGATCCCCTTGGGGATAGGTTTGTCATGGTTCATATAGCAGAAACGAATACAATGGCTTATCCATTTGAAAACAAGTCTGCTTTGAAATAGCCTTTCCCTCTGCCCCTGCAGCAAATGCCACCAATAGTTGTTCAGATTTTCTTAGAGATTTTGTCCTGCTCAAGTAGAATCTAAATTGTCTGTGTACATCCCAATGAATGCAGAATCCGCTCACCCTTGTTCTGTGGATTGGGAAAGAAAGTTGGCAGATGAATGGTCTGATTAAGAGCCACACTGGATACCACCTTAGGCATAAAGGATGGAGTGGTCCTGACAGCCACCCTGTCCGGATGAAAAATAATGAAAGGCTCCACTGCCATAAGAGTCTGTAATTCTGAAATCCTTCTAGCTGAAGTGACTGCTAAAAGGAAAGCTGTTTCCCAAGAGAAATTTTAGGTCCGCAGTAGTAGCTGGCTCAAAAAGGAGGTACAGTGAGTTTTTCCAAAACAAAATTGAGGTCCCATACAGGAGTTGGTGCTCTCCTGGGAGGCCTTAAATTTTTGGCCCCTCTGAGATGCTGCTCTAGCAGAGGATGAGAGAAGAGGGGAGGTTCTGTGCTGTAATGAGCTGAAATGGCAGAGGCATGGATTTTTATGGAAGAAAAAGATAGGCCCTTGGCATCTCAGTTAAGTATTGCAGAATCTGAGGAATATTGGGCATTGCTGTGCTTATTCCTTGTGTTTGGTTCCAGGCACAGAATCTTTTCCATTTGTCAGCATAAGATTTTCTAGTACTAGGCCTTCTAGCCTCCAAAATGACATCCATCACAGGTTTGCTGAGATATGTCAAGGGCGAAATTAGTTGATTAGCCACGCTGCAAGATTCAAAGTTTGGAGCGGAGTGTGCAGAATTTGGTAGTTCTGCTGAGACAGTAGGTAAGGTGTCTGAGGCATGTGCCACGGAGGAAGGTGTGACACTGAGCAGGAGTGGGTACCAGTGTTGGCGTGGCCAGTCTGCAGCAATCGGAATCATCTTTGGTTTGTCCTGTCTGACTTTTAGTAGGACTTTGGAGAGCAGAGGCAGAGGGGGAAAAGCATAGACTGATAGGTTTTTCCAGCTGAATGATAGAGCATCCACATTCCAAGCTTTTTTGTGATGAATTCTTGTGAAGAATTTGTCCAACTGACAGTTCTGCGGTGAGGCAAAAAGATCTATGTCTGGGCTCCCCCATTTGCGTGTCAACATGTTGAAAACTTGTGGTTCCAGTTTCCATTTGTGTGGGTCCTTAAGATTTCTGCTTAGTCTGCCAGAGCATTTAACTTTCCTGGCAAGAACTGAGCTTGTAGATGTATTTGATAAGTCAAGGCCGTGTTCCACAAAGCCATGGCTAGTCTGCAAAGGGGGTAGGAATGGGTACCCCCCTGCTTGTTTATGTACCACATGACTGTGGTGTTGTCTGTCTATCAGTAGTTGTCCTGGATGAAGGTAGTCCTTGAAGGCTGTCAAAGCATTCTGTACAGCTAGCATCTCTTTCTGATTGATATGTAGGTGCATTTGATTTGGGCTCCATTTGCCCTGAATGCATTTCCCTGCCAGATGAACTCTAGTCACAGGCAAGGTATAATAGGAATCATTGTTTCCAGGCTGTCACAATGTTGACTCCATAAACTTTTTAAGTACCACTGAAGTTTCCTCATATGCATTCTTTCAGAATCAGAAGAATGCTGGAGGCCACGAACCCCAGGGCTTGCAGAATTTGTCTTGCAGATAGTAGGCTTTTTGTGGCCACCTGTTTGAAGTAGGTCACCAACTGAATTTGCTTTTCTAGCATAAGGTAAGTCATCTGGGCAGTTGTATTCAAGCTTGCACCCAGGAATGCAATTTTTTGAGAGGGTACTTGCACCCAGGAATGTAATTTTTTGAGAGGGTACCAGTTGTGATTTCTTTTCATTTATGGTGTACCCTAGACAAGTTAGAACCCTTTTTACAAAAGCCAGATGCTTTAGAAGAATGTCCTTGTTTTCTGCCTGAATTAGACAATCATCCAGGTATGGATACATTTGAATATTTCTTTGCCTGGAAAATGCAATTACTGGAGCCAGGCACTTTGGCTTATCTACTGCGCCCAGGGTCTTCACAAAGGACAGTGCAGAGAACTGATAATGCAAGTAGCCTGCTTTGAAGAGGAGGTATCTTCTGCAAGATTCCCTGATTGGGAAATGCAGGTAAGCCTCTTTTAAGTCTAGAGTTACCAACCAGGCATCTTTGCCTAACATAGGTAGCAACTGTTGAAAAATCAGCATCTTGAATTTTGGAATGTCCAGAAATGTATTTAGAGTGGATAAGTCCAGAATTGGACGCCATGATTTGTCTTTTCTGGGTACCAGGAAAAGTGAAAAGAAACCTTGTCCCTCTTCCTCTTCTGGTACTTGTTGAATAGCCCCCATATTCATGAGGGACAGAACTTGTTTCTGGGCCTCTGTCCACTGATTTGGAGGCAGATCTGGCCATCCGTTTGGGATTGGCAATGTGTGGAAATGAAATCTGTATCCCTGGGATACTATATTTAAAACCCATTTGTCCTGGGTAATCAGTTGCCAGTTTCGTGCATGAAGTGCCAGTTCCCCCCCAAAGGGGCAGCTTGGTGATTGTAGAGGAAAGTCATCGAGACTGGTTACCATAGGGAGGTGCCTTGTTGCTTCCAGATTTGGAGGTGGAGGCACCCCATTGTTTTGTTCTAAAAGTTCTTTGTGACTGAAACCTGGAGCCTTTGGAATGTCTGGGTTTGACTTGAGTGGCTCTTGAGGGAACTGGAAAGGACCAGTTCTTAGTAAGCCAGTGCCTACTAAATCTGGATGGCTGCACTTGTAAGAAATCTTTCACAGTTTGCATAGATTTAGCTTTATCTTCCATCTTTTTTAACACTTCTTCAGCCTTATTACCAAAGAGACTGTCCTGTTGTAAAGGAGCGTCCAACAATTTTGCTTTAACATGGTCAGGCAGATTTTGCTCTGAGCCAAGCATGCCTTCTTATCACAGATCCAGTTACAACAGCCCTGCAAGAGGCCTCCAAAGAATCAAAACCATATTCCAATGAATGTTTTCCAACTTGTTTAGCTGAATGTAATAAATCCTGCAACTCTATTTTCCACACAGAGATCAACATCATTTTCTGCTGAAGTAGTCCCATGACATGCTGTTGATATTTAAGCATATAAAACTGACAGTTTAAAGCCCTGATTGCCAAGGTTGCAGACGTGTAAGCCTTCTTACCCCATCTATCCAGCGCCCTGGAATCTCTATCCGAAGAGGTAGGATTTTTAGCAGTAGAGGCCTTAACGCCCTTGGGACCCTAAGAAATGGTTTCAGGATCAGCAGTTAGGTTTTTGAAAAGGAATTTGTGGGAGTCAGGAACCCTGTAGTATCTGTCTGGCTTACTAGGAGCCAGAGGCAGAGAATCAGGAGTCATATTAGATTCTGTAAAAATATCAACAATGTCTAGAACAGGAGATATAGCCAAAGGCCTATGCTGAGGAAGAAGAAGAAAATCCCTAAGTCTCTTTTTAGATTCAGAAAAATCCTGACTTTCTCAGTGGAAGTGTTCCCTTAAGGTATGGTTTCTCCAAAACAGAAATCCTAAGGGGGAGAGGCAGAAGGGATGGAATCTTCTGCATCAGAGTCCTCATAAGTAGGTACAGATAAATCCTGTTCAGAAGAAGAATCAGAAGAAATAGAAACCTGACCCAAAGATTCATAGTCAGTGCCTTGCCGAGGCCTCTAAGCAGGAGGGGGTTGGCTACCTCTGATCAAGGTAATTAAATCTTAAGTCATTTTGATCATTTGTTTTTTAGGCATTGGGGCCTGCACACGTGGCCCAAGTGTCGGTTTTTTAGACACAGAAGTAGATTTTGGCCTTAGTTTTGAAGATGGCGTTGGTTTAATATACAAATCTTTAGGCCTGCAAACACCCCCAGAAGCCGGTACCTGCTCAGAGGCTCCAGACCCATCTAAGGTAGAGACATCCACGGATCCAATACTTAAAGCATCTCATGGCATACCTGACTCCGAATGGGTCTCAGTAGAGGCCTGCGAATCAAAAGCAGTGGGCATCAGGGGCTGCAAAAGCATCAGAGTACCAGCGAACTAGCGACTGGCTTAGAAGCATAGTCAGTTTTGGATCTCGACGGTTTGTCTCTGTCTTTTTCTTTGCGTTTTTTTAGGTATTCCGGTAGTCGGATTGCTAACCAACGTCATTTCTGGATAGTTAAATCGTGATCCAAAATATTTAGAAGCAAAAATATACTGACGTTTAATAGTGAGTTGATTAAATCTAGCACAAAACCGACAGCAAGGTACGTTATGATCGGGGCCTAGGCAAGGAATACAGTACAAATGAAAATCTTTATGGGGTATTTGCTTCCCACAAGTAATGCAATTAACTTTTACTGACATCGATAAGGAGCAAGAAAAAGTTTCCCCAACGGGGTACTTAACTTTTAGTTGAAGACTTCGGTACTGAAACTCGAAAATGAAAATTTCAGAGGTCGGCCGACTGGTACTTGCGAACTGCTTCTGCTTCGGGCACCGCGCGGCAAGAAAGACTGATGTAATGGCATTGGCTGCAAGTTTTATACCCCTGACGACCTGCCATCATGGAAGAAGGGACAGCAACCGACGCAGGACCCAGGACTTTGTTAATCAGGTCGACTGAGGGCAACCCGCCACCAGATTACCCAAATGTAAGGACTGCAACAGTGAAACACGAAGAACATCGCTCCATCTGTGGCATCCATTTTCATTCAACTGACTGGTTCAAATCCGAGCGTCTGATTTGACTCTTTCGCTTCTGCCAGATCATCCGATCAAAGACTCTCGAGTTCCTCCCTTTACCCATAATGCTCCACTAATCTAACATACCTCAGATATAGTTTGTAGTCCCTAGATACAAACGGACAAACCTATTACAAAATCTAACAAAGGCAAAAATGGAAAAAGGAAGCTGGAGCTCAAACTAGGTACAGAGGTTCCTATAGACTTCTTAGATGTTTCCAGAAGCAAAAGATGGGGGGACAGGTGGGATGAATAAAAATGGACAGCAGAGATGTAATGTTATGGTGAGTATATAACTATCAGATACTGTGCTTTTCATTCGTTCCTTGACTGAAAGGACAGAATCCCCAGCTACTGAAACCTTAGGAGGCCCTCATGGAAAGATGTTCTGGAGCACTGCAGAGCCAAAGGCCACAATGTTCTTGGAAACCAAATCTAATTTGTAATGAGCAACAAAGGTGTGGGAAATGAACCAACCTGCAGCCACACAAATGTCATTTAAGGAAGCCTTTGACCAAAAGGCTGAAGCGACTGCAATCAACCTCGTGGAATGGGCTCTTGGAGGCTTAGGCAATGATAAACTTTTTTACTATAAACAAATGAGATACATTCAGTTAATCATTTGGCCAGTGCAACTTTGGACACTGGTTTGCCCAATCTGTTATAAGAAAAAAAAAAGTGTTCAGTTTTCTTGATGTCTTTGGTTCTATTGAGATAAAAGCGAAGTTGTCTATGCACAACCAAAAGGTGGAGCATATGCTCTACCTTATTTGAGAAGTTTGGAAAGCTAACTGGTAGATTAATGACCCAGTTTATGTTGCACTCAGAAGCTAACTTGGGTAACAAAGATGAATTTGTTTACAAGGATACCCTGCTTTCATGAAAAATAACAGGTAAGGAGGTTTAGAAGATAGAGCCTGGAGTTTGGATATTTGTCTAGCAAACATGACAGCAACAAGAAAAATGGTTTTCAAAGACAAGACTAAGTTCTGCCTTGGCTGAATATTCAAAGGGAGTCCAAGTTAAGGCTGATCTGAGAGATTTAGGGATGATGGTTCTCAGAGTAGTTTAGGGTGAGATACTGAGTAGAATGCTTTAGACATGTCAAAAAAGATGGAGGGTACACGTTGGCCCTTGTTTTTGAGCTCACTGATGGTGTTGGTAAAACTTATCAGAGCAGTTGTGGTATTATCCTTGGGTCTAAAGCCATGCTGGGTATTGGAGAGCAGGTTATTGCTTTCTTAGTAGTATATGTATGTATGCTTTTGGCCACTGGTGAGAATATTGCTACTGGTCAGTAATTTGAAAAATCAGTAGAAAGGCCGCTTTTATGCAGCGGAATGATATGGGAGATTTTCCAGAGTTTAGGGACGTATTTTTCTCGTTTTTAATTTCTCCAAATCTTTTGGGTTTCTAATACCAAGACAGGAATGGACCCCATTCCTAAGTCAAAGTACGATTAAAGTTCATGAAATTAGTACTGTTTCACACAGTTAGCCAAAAGTGCTCTTCGCAGCACTCGCAATGTGCCCAGTAATGACTCCTCCTGCAATTTAGACGGTGTTACACGAGTTGGTAACGTATCTAAATACAATTGTAAATTCTTTTTTATAAGACCAGTGGCTCCTACTACTATTGGAACTGTCCGGGTATCTTTCTTCCACATGGCTCTCGCTTCTGCCTGCAGATAGAGGTATTTTATGACTTTGTGTGCCTGTGTACGCAAGACACTGTAGTCACTAGATGTGGCGATTTCAATGACCAATGCTACTTTTGCCTTCTTTTCTTGGACCACTATATTCGGTTTTCTAGCAGCTATCTTTTGGACTGTTGGTATTGGGTGATCCCATGTGATGTAAACTTCATTCCCCATGATGCTTTGTGGCTCATGTTTCCAGTGTTTCTCAGCCACTTCAATACCATAATGTTTGCACGATCTCCAGTGCAAAAATCTCGCCACATTATTATGCCTTTCAGTATACAGTCCCTCTGCCATTAGAGAGTCGCAACCAGCAATAAGGTGTTTCCAATTTGGTTCCACAAAACCTACATATGTCTGTTTCTCCGACATGTTCAATGGATGTAGTAAACCAGCATGTACATAGCCCACTATCTTCGGCTGCCAATATTAACCTTTCATTTCTTATAGGTTCATAGGTTGGTACTAGGCTATCAGCCCTAGGGCCTACACAAACCTAGCCATAACAATCCCCTGGCTATTTCTTGCTACACTATTTACTTCCCTGGACCCCTGTCTAGCAGGGCAACTGACGTGATCCCCGGGGTGAATTACCTTTCTCCCATCCAATCGTCAAGGTTCCTTTTGAAGAGGGCCAAAGAGGCACTCTGCTTGACATGTATGGGCAATCTATTCCAGAGTCTGGGGAGTCTCTGGGTCAGGAACCTATCCCTCCAGCATGTTTTGTTTATTGTGATAAGGTTTAGATCACTGGCACATGTGGCTCTGAGGGATTGGGATTTCTTTAAGTGTAGCATGTCCAACAGCTCTGGGTGACATAGCCTTGTATGTTAAGCAGAGATCGCCTCTGTGTAGACGATATGCGACAGAGTATAGCTGGAGTTTTTTAAGGTGGTCAGCAGAGGGCATCTGCTTTAGGCCTGTGATCCTTTTAGTGAGGTATTTCTGCGGCCTTTCCAGTTGTTGCAGATGTCTTGAGAGGTACATACCAAACAGGGCGTTGTATTCTATGAATGGGTCTAATGAGGGATGAGTAGTGGGACAATGACCTCCTTTTTTCTAGATAAAAAGCCCTTAGTGATGAGGCGTGCCACACAGAAGGATTTCCTGACTGTTATGGCGATGTGGTTATCGACGGTGAGACCACTGTCCACCTGTGTCCCTAAGTCTCTTATCACACTTTTGGTGTTTAGTGTACTGCCACCTATATGATAATTCACGGGTACATGTTTTTTCCCAAAGGGGATAACTACACATTTCTTGGCACTGAGCTTGAGCCCATGGCTCTGGCACCAAGCATCTGTTTGTGCAAGGCCCTTTTGTAGAGTATCCACATCATTTGGGGATTCAATAATGGCTCCCAGTTTGCAGTCATCTGCGAACTTTGTTAGCCAGAGTCCCTTAGTGTTGGCCTGTACTTCAGAGAAGTAGATGCCAAACAAGAGCGGTCCCAGGACTGAACCCTGAGGTACTCCACTTGTCACTTGTCTGGAGCTGGATTTGGAGTTGGCTACTTTTACAGTGTGGGTTCTATCAGTAAGCCAGTTAGCAACCCATTGGGTGACGTAGGGATTAATGCCCAGCTTAGTAAGTTTATCTATGATTCCAGAGTGGGGGATGGTGTCAAAGGCCTTGGCAAGGTCTAGATAGGTTGTGTGGACCACCTTACCCTTGTCCATGGCTCTGGAGACTGATTTGAAGAAGTCAATCAGGTTCAGGAGACAAGAGCGGCCCTTCACAAACCCAAACTTGGTGAGGTCCAGTGTTTGAAGGTTGCCAATGTCTTTGTTTATAAGTTCCATGATAATATGCTCCATGGCCTTGCAGATAAGGCTCGTCAGACTGATGGGACAGTAGTTTCTGGGATCCAAGGTGGATCCCCCCTTGTGGAGTGGGATAACTGTAGCTCTGCGCCACTCAGTGGGCATGAAACCTGAGGTGAGGCTATGATTAAACATGACACTTGGGTGAGGTGCCAGTTCATATTGTAGTTCATGTAGTACACAGCCCGGGATGTCATCTGGTCCCATGGATGCTGTATTCTTAGCTTTGGAGAGTGCGGTTTTACCTGTGTGGCCATTACTACCGGAATTTGGCAATCTTCCAGTATTGAGATGGGCCATTTAGGGGGTGAGAGGGGGGTGAAGATGGCACTGAATCAATCTGCCAGGATATTGGCAGTATCCTTGGGATCAGTATATTTAATGCCATTCGGTTTTAGCTCAGAACAGGTCTTGATGCAACTCCACCTCTCCTTAATCATTCCCGTGTTCGTTCTTGATCATCATGAAGCTCTTCCAGAAGTTTTCTACACTTGCAACTATATTTATGTTTTTTTCCACATTTCTTGCCTTCTCATCTGGTCCTTCACCTTATATTCTTTCTTTTGTTTTTTTAGCACATTCAGTTGCTGCCTGGTTTTTATCCACTTCTGGTTCCACATTTCCATTCCTGCTTGGTGTCGATATGCTTCTGCTAAATTAAGCAGAGATGTCATCTTCGATTTATTCTCCTCATGTTTTAAAACTTTCACCACATTTGGATTTTGTGAGGTCAGTAGATATGTATGGAGTCCCATGATTGCAGATCTATACATGTAATCAATTTCAAGGAGGCCCATTCCCCCTTCAGAACGGGGAATATATAATCATAAAAGAACTCAAAGCACAGCAGCACGCTATTAACTAATAGAATACCCAAACAAAAAATGATGGCAACACGAGGAAATAAAGTTCAAGATTTAATCCACAAACAAGACAATTCTCCAAGTAAAAATCCAAGCCAAAAGGAAGCGCTTTCATCTCCTACAATGGAGACTTCTTCAGACTAAGTCACACTCGGTCTGAAGAAGTCTCCATTGTAGGAGATGAAAGCGCTTACTTTTGGCTTGGATTTTTACTTGGAGAATTGTCTTGAGTTTGTGGATTAAATCTTGAACTTTATTTCCTTGTGCTGCCATCATTTTTTGTTGTTTGAATATATAATCTTGGTATACACTAATTTTTATAAATCATTTGGTGAGCATGAAGGCCTTTCCTCGGTGGTGCAGTGGTAGCATTGTTGCCTCACAGCAAGAGGTTCTCCCGTTCGATTCTCGGCTGGAGTGCAGAGATTGCCTTCTGTGTGGAGTCTGTATGTCCTCCCCGCGGTTGGGTGGGCGTTCAAAAGACATGCGTAAAGGGGAGTGCCTTCGTTGAAGGTTAGATGTCGAGCTGGCACCTCGGCGTTCGTGAAAATCTACTGCCAATCATTAGTGGACCGGAGTTCCGCTGTGGCGACCCCTAACTGGGAAAAGCTGAAAGACAAAAACATTTGGTGAGCATGAAACATCCTTCTTGTTTTAATATCCAATCTATCCAACACTTTTTGGGGCCAGTCAATCACTCTGAAACTATAAGTTAGGACAGGAAGAGTAAATTGATTTATAGCTTGGATGTTGTTCCTAGGTGTCAATGCTTTTTTCAGGATTAATTTAAATATTCTAAAGTACTCCTTACTAAGCTTTATTTGTATTTGTTCATGTTTTACTGCTGATCCTTCATCAATTCCCAAGTATTTATACACCCCCTCTTGCTCAAGTTCTTTTATCACATTCTTGTCCTAAACTGATGTTTTCCTGGTGCTGCAATTTTCCTTTTTTAAAGGTTGCTTTTGCACATTTATCAAGACCAAATGACATTCCAATATCATCTAAAAAAGTTTTGACAACCTGCAGCTGTACTTTCAATTCCTCAACTGATGAGCTATACACTTTTAGATCGACAGAGAAGATAAATCATTAGACTTTGTTTTCTAGAAGCCAAATTATAGCCATGACCTTAAGTAAACAGCTTAATGGGTTAATGGCAAGGCAAAATCGCAACAGTGACAGGGAGTCACCCTGGAATATCCCGTTTTGTATTTTTATCCCTGGGATAATAATCTGTCCTTTATCATGGCTTAATTACAAAGTGATCTGCCACTGTTTCATGGTTACTGTAATGTCATCAATCAGTGTAGGATGTACCTTATACATTTTTAAGCACTCTTATACATGAATGTGGGATACTATTTCCCTTTCTTACAGTTCTCCACTATAACTTTATTTAACAAATGATCCTTTGTTCCATATGACTTTCTTTTATTGCCGTTTTGTTCTACTGCCATAATTGAGTTTTCTTCTAAATGACTATAAACTCTGTCGGCGTCAATCCCCATGTATAGTTTATATGTCGTTGGAAGACAAGTTATTGGTCTATAATTTTTAAGGTAGCTTGCAGTTTCACTCTTAAGAGCATTGTTTTCCTGTTGCTAACCACTGCGGTGGTGTCTGTTCGGGGTGTGCATATAAATAGTTCTTACTGATGGCTAGATCCTCGTGTAAAGAAGTTAATACTTTAAGCCAGAAGTTAGGTACTGCATCTAGGCCTGGGGTTTTCCAGTTAGAGGCTTTTCTCAACTTTGTTTCAATCTCTCTGGCTGTTACTTCATCCCATTTCATATCCTGTACCTTTAAACTTCTTATTCTTTCTTTTACTTCTTCTATCCATTTAGCATCTTTGTTATGTTCTTCTATCCATTTAGCATCTTTGTTATGTTCCACAGGATCTTCATAGATACTTCTCCAAAATGTATCTACTTCCTCTTTTTTCGGCGGTTTATCAATTCCTTTTACCTTATTTCCCAATTCTCTTAAAAAACATTTTTGGGTCATCAGTAAATTGCTTATTTTGTGCTTTTCCCTTATATTTATCTTCATATCTTCTGAGTCTTTCCGCCTGTTTTGAAATTTTTAGTTTATCTCCAATAGTGCATAATAGATCCTGGTCTGTTCTAATACTGCACATTGCTTTTAGCACATCTATCTTTCTTAATATTTTTGTTGATCTATTTTTGTTGATCTGTTCCCTCTCTTATAATCTTCTAACAATGACACTTCTTGTTTTAGCTGCTTTACAGTTTTCTCTGATATTTCCATGATGGTATTCGCCGTTGACCCCTTTTTTCCCTCACTACCCTGTGTTCCTGTGCTAGAATTTTATCAGTTATTAATTTAGCAGCACAGTAATATATTCTGTTTACTTCTGTTATATCGCATGGATCTCTATGGACAGTCCTAGTTATTGCATTGATTTGTTTTATCAAGCTTCTGACTTTTGGGGTTTTATTAACCTTCTGCAGTCTCTTTGTCTCATTGATCTTGATATATCTGTCTTTGTCTATTAAATCAAGCAACTCTTCTCTTAACTCCTTTTCTTCCATACTGATAGCACATCCCTTGTTTTCCATTTCCTGCTGGGATTCTATAGAAAGTTCTACATCATTATCTTGTGGCACCTTCAGTTTCATCCTGTGTCATCTGTTGTTTTGTCATATGGGAACTCACTGGCCTATCACTCCTCAACATTGACTGCATCAGAGTTTCCACGGTTTCCTGTTCCTTCCCTTGCTGCCCAGCTTCAAATGAATGTTTACACTGGTTTCTTGTGGAAGGCTCCAAAATATCCTGATATGGCAACTGACCTGTTGCTTCCTGTTCCACTTGTTTCCCCTTGACTTGGATATCCATTGCTCTATCATGGTGTGGTGCTTTCTGCACTTGATTTTCTACACTGAATCCTTCTCTTTGTAGCTGTTCCATTACCTCAATTTCTATTTCTTTGACTTCTCCATTACTAATCTCTATTTCTACTTTTCCTCTTAAGCTTCTTGTTTTTTTATTGTAAAGTTTTCCATGTCTGGATTCCTTTGCCTAGATTTCTCTTTAAATATCTTTGGTGCTGCACTTTTTGTATCAGTTAGTTTTGCTTTCTCCTTTGCATAAATATGACACCATATTACATCTCTTTTCCTTTCCCTGTCCATATTTATTCTCCCGTCTCCTGATCTTCTTGCTTTTCCTTATTCTGGGGACTCACTCCATCATGCTGTGATGTAGTCTGTTTTACACCTTCTACATTAAATCCTTTACTTCGCAGGCACTCCGTAACTTCAACTTCTACTTTACAAATAGTCTTTTCTACATTAAATCTTTGTGCTTTTAGTCTTTTTATTGTGAAATTTTCCATATCTGGATGCCTTCGCCTGTATTTTTCTAAGAATATCTTTGAAACTGCCTTCTGTATATTAGTTAACTTGGATTTCCCCTTTGCATAAATATCGCACCATATCAAATCTCTCTTTCTTTCCCCGTGTCTATTTCCTTTTTTATATTTTTCAAATATCTCTAGGTTTTGTTTATATTTTCTTACTTCCTCAGAGGCTTTTTCCAAAGAGATCAAAGTTACTTGATTTATATACTGTTTTTCAAAAATCTGTTGTTAATGAAAGCAAATTTTTATTTGAAGCTTGTGACAGTTTTTCCTGCATAAGTATTTTTCTTTCCTCTAATTTCTCTCTTAATTGTTTTGTATATCTTGCGTCTGGAAATTCTGGGCTTTTTACATAATAGTAACAATACGTAATTGCTTTCTTCTCCTCAATAGTCCACTCTGTCGTCTTTATGGCTCTTCTTTGGCCAATCAATTTTTGGACTACCACTTCCTTCTACAACAGGGGGGCCCATCCTCCCCCTGAGCCTGGCCTGGCCCCATTGTAGGATTGTTTCCGTATTTTGAGGATTCTACACTGTCATTTTTCCAGTCCTGGCACCAGTGAGCCTACCCGGATTGGGCACTTTTTAATCCTGGGTCTTGTGCACCCAGCTATCTTTTTATTTTTGATTTACTTCTGTCCATGACATATGCTATATAAATACCGTCTATATATCAGTGCCGCCTTGGTGAGATTTTGTGAATAACAGGGTCCACCTGGCAAAGGTACTCACCAAGATTTGAGAATGAATTCAATTTCAGCACTACTATGCTCCTTTGCTTGCTGACTTTACATCTCTCAATCAGGACCCTTATTTTTCTGATATGGACCTGCTGATGTGCAGGTAGATGGGATAGGTTATAGTCCTTGGTGCCAGTTTGAGTTAATCAACTGGGAATAAGTCAGCAGCAAGGGATGTGGGTTTTAGTTTTTGTATAAGTGTTTTGATGGTGTCGGTTTGTACTGGTCTCATGGAAAAGAAGCTAGGGCTAGGTTCAGAGTCCGTTGGTATTAATGGGCATGTATTGATGACATTTTTTATGAGGGATATACTGAGTTTATGAAGTAGGAATTAAACTGCGATGCTGTGCTTTCTGTGGTAAGAGATGGGGTAGTGGTTTGACCAGGGCTGAGGATCTGTGGGCTGAGGATCTGTTTTAACTCATTCACTCCAATGGAGCTCAGGAAGTTTGCACTGTAATTTCTACTGGGCGGGGCCTAAGCCTTTTGATAAAATCAAATTGCATCCTCATATTTCAAACAAATGTTCATATCCCTGGAACCACTGGGGTTATGAAATAAGTATAAATGGCAAACTATTCATCATAAACTATTTTTATAGTGGTAGTATTCTTTAGGTTGGAGGTCTTGAACCGAACTTTATAAGTCACAGTAAACATAGTATACTTGCAATATTTTGTAAACGACTTACAATATCTCAGCATCCACAAATTACACACACAATGTCAAGAAGCATTTTATTCATCCAGCTGAGAGCTTTCATATGACACTAAGGAGTTCTGTCTCTGCTACTTGGTTGTTGAGATATTTAGAAATGTGTGAAAATCATATCTATATAAATTAATATTATAAAAACAATGTTAATATCTATTTACCCATAACAGACAGAGAACAAATATTAATTGAGTTGATTTTGCCATTATGTAAGCTTTAATGATGAAATCTTTTAAAAATTTGAACATAACCTGGTTTTGGAATTACTGATACAAATTTGAACAAGCAATATTTTATGCCTAGAGACGTCAGTAGGCATTAACTCCAGATGCACCTGGAGGAGTCACTTAGATGTAATGAGTTAAGGCTGCTCAGAGTATCTGGGGGTTATTTTGGTGATTTTGCTAGGCTGACGAGTACAGCTTTTTTTAATAATTTCTAATTTGGTTTTTGGCAAGGTTTCTAAGCTGTTGATATGATTCATAGGAGGCTTGTTTTTTCTTGCCTTTGTACTGTGACCAGGGTCTGTCTCTCCATTTGAGGAGTTACAGTGCTCTGGATAGCCATGGGTGCTTATTTTCTTTAACCCTGATTTTCTGATGGGTGCTTGGGTATTAAGTACATGTAGAAACGTGTTACTGAAATATTTACCAGCTGAGTCCATGTGTAGGTATTTTAGTGGGGCCCAGTCACATTAAGAAGTGAATTGAAGGTTTTGTGGGAAAATTCTTTTTTGGTACGAACATGTTTAAATATGATGATGATGTGAGGGGATGTCTGCTTCCTAGTAGGTGGGTGAGGTGATGGTCAGTGAGACTATTTGGAAAGCAGGCAGGGAGGTAGCACCAGGGGGGGGGGGGGCTTGTTTGTCAGTGTCCAGTCAAGAATTGATTGCTTTTTGTTATGGTTTATCGATTCTGGTTGGGGCAAGTATTAATTGAGAGAAACCATAAAGGTTAATAAAGTTGGTGGGATTTACAAAGGAGCAGGACGTCCAGTCCAAGTTAAAGTCTCCTAGTATAATGGTTTTCTGACCAAAAGTGGAGGCTGACCAACTGAGAGGGTTTCGCGATTAAGGCCTGATCTAAATTGCCTGGGGGGACTTATGTGGCAATAATTATAACATGCTTTTTCAGTTTAGGTAGAGACAAAGATTTGAGTTTATGAGGTTTGGGGGTTCGTTTGAGAGGCGTTCCAATTTGAGTATGTTCTTGTATGCTATGGCTATACCACCACCACTTTTTCTGGCAAAAAGGAAAACTAAGATGGTGTAGGTGCTCTAATCCTTTTCTATCAATTTAGCATGCTTGCATCCTTTGCATGTGGAAGAAACTATTTCTACTCTGGGGATGTCTGAATGCTCAGTCATGCCAAAAGGACGGACATCTGCCTATGGTTTATTCTCCTGTAGCAGTAATCATTATAAATGACAATCATGGGCCAGGATGCAAGACAACCATTTAAATGATACAAAGGCAGGATTTCCTTTCTTTTGACATTTGTTAATTACGCAAGTGAACTGGTCAAGGAACCCTTTTAATCCATGATACCAGTGACCTGGGTTCAAGAACAGACCATGATTAATGGGAGGGTAACAGTAAGATTGCTTTCTTTGTCAAACAGATATAGAAGGAACATGGCCAAAGGGTCAACAGCAGTCAGACCTTGTACTTGCTTAGATGACAGCTGAGAAGCAGGTACTCATGTCACAAATCAACATATGCCTGGTCTCCACAGAAAAATAAAAAAATGAGAAGTTATGTACCTACCATAACGTTCCATGTTAGTTGTCTTCTCTCGCCTTCTTTCTTGCTGGATGGGTTGGGAGCCAATCCTCGGCTCCGACTCGGCACTTGCTAAGCTCGAGAATCACTTTTACCAGCTCGAGGCAGCCCTATATCCCATGATGCAAGGCAGTAATTACCCAGATCTCGTTTGGTATCTAGAGGAAAACTGCCCGCAATCTTTCCCCAAGGAAAGCAGAATAATTAGCCTAGAAGACTGTAAGGGGAACCAGGGTAACCGAGATCCCGAGCTAACTGGTGTCCGAGGGAGAACAATCTCCCTGAGAAGGGGAAAATCAAGGTCTGTTCAGGCTAGGGGGTAGGAGGGAGGGACGCAAGAAAGAATGCGAGAGAAGACAACTAACATGGAACGTTATGGTAGGTACATAACTTCTCAATGTTACGTTGTCAATCTCGCCTTCATTCTTGCTGGATGGGACCGCGTCCCTAGCACCCCTATCCTGGGAGGCTCAAAGGAACAGACTCTTGAGAACTGTGGAACCAAAACTTGCCCTGTTCCTGGAGGCCAAATCCAATTTGTAATGAGAAACGAAGGTATGAGGAGTGGCCCAAGTGGCTGCTGCACAAATAGTGTCCAAGGGTAGTCTAGCCTGAAAAGCTGTAGATGTGGCTAGACCTCTAGTAGAATGCGCTTTAGGTTTTGAGACCAGCTGTTTGCCCCTCAGCTGATAAATGTCCGAAATGGTGGAAGATAGCCATTTGGATAAGGTTACTTTAGAAACAGGAAGACCTTTCCTATTTTCAGCATAAGAAAGAAAAAGCTGATGAGATTTCCTAAATTGCTTTGTTCTGTCCAAATAATATCTGAGTTGGCGATGAACATCTAGGCAATGCAGTTTTTGTTCTGCCCTGTTAGAATGATTGGGAAAAAATACTGGAAGGTCAATGGATTGATTTAAATTTGTTTTAGAAGCAACCTTGGGCAAGAAGGATGGACTGGTTCTTAAGGATACTCTATCCTTGTGGAAGACCAAGTAAGGGGGACGAACAGAGAGGGCATGTAGTTCCGACACTCTCCTAGCTGAAGTAATAGCAACTAGAAAGAGAGTCTTCCAAGAAAGACATTTTAATGAGCATGTAGCAGCCGGTTCGAAAGGGGGAAGTATCAAGGATGCCAGCACTAAATTTAGGTCCCATTGTGGTGGAGGATCTCTAACAGGGGGCTTAAGAAGGAACACCCCTTTGAGAAAGGCTTTACAAAGTTTGTGAGACATAATATTCTGGTCTGCAAATCCGACATGGAAATTAGAGATTGCTGACAACTGGACTTTAACTGTGGAAGAAGAAGAACCGGAGTGAAAAATTTCAGCAAGAAAGTCCAAGACCGATTGAATAGGGGCAGTAAAAGGGTCTATGTTCTTAGACTTTGCCCAAAAGGAAAAACGTTTCCACTTACTAGAGTAAATCCTCCGGGTAGAGGACTTTAGAGAAGCTACTACTATATCTCTAACAGGGTTAGAGATCATAGGAAGCCTGGCTAAGGAAGGAAGTGGAGCAACCAAGCAGTGAGGTTGAGGGAACGAATTGATCGGTGCAGTTGACCCGACTGGTGGGTCAGAAGATCTGTAACTGGATCCAGATGCCAAGGCTGCACCATGAGATGGCGATGAAGGAACGGGAACCAAATTTGTCGAGGCCAGTAAGGGGCAATGAGAATCATTTTGGCTCTCAAGACGGTAGCTTTCTGGAGTACTTGTGGTATCAACGGAAAGGGGGGAAAAGCATAAAGAAGTCCCCGGGGCCAATCTTGGGTAAGAGCGTCTCTGGGGGGATGGCCCGGAAGTGGAAATAGAGAGAAGAAGTCTGGGCATTTGCTGTTTTGGGGTGTAGCAAAAAGGTCGCAGCATGGGCGGCCCCATTTCTGAAAGATCTCCTTCACTATGGATTGCCTGAGAGACCACTCGTGAGGCATGAGTATAGCTCTGCTCAGTCTGTCTGCTATTATGTTGGTTTTCCCGGGGATATGCGTTGCTACCAGAAACCGATGAGAGGAGATCGCCCATTGCCAAAGTCTGAGATCCTCTCGACACAAGGGGTAGGACTTGGTTCCGCCCTGCTTGTTGATGTACCACACCACGGACATGTTGTCCGTGTGAACTGCAATAGTTCCTAAGGGAAGAAAGTCGTTGAGGGCTTGCAACGTTAAAAGCACTGCTCTCATCTCTAGGACATTAATGTGCAGGTGGTATTCGAACGGTTGCCACGTGCCATGAACCATCCTGCCCTGATAATGCCCCCCCCACCCGATCAGGGAGGCATCCGAAGTGACCGTGGCTACCGGGGCCGGGGGGCAAATGGTCTGCCCTGATGGACTAGGGGAGAAGTCCACCAGGATAGATGGCTCTTGCAGGTTTGTGTCACCAGGATCTTGTGACACATGGGAAGCTGTTGGAAGGACCATTGGGTGAACGACATCCATTGCAGGAGACGCATGTGAAAACGGGCCAAAGGAAGAAGTGTGATGGCGGCTGCCATGAGGCCCAACACTTTCAGGACTAACCTGGCTTGTACCCTTTTGCTGAATAGGATGATCCGAACGTGGTTTTGGATATCTAGGATTCTTTGAGTTGTGAGGTTTGCTGACATCCGAGTAGTGTCTAGATTTGCGCCTATAAAGGTAATAGATTGGCAGGACGATAAGGAAGACTTTTTGAAGTTGACTGAAATTCCTAATTGACCGCAGAGACGTAGAGTGTAATCTCTGGCTTGGAGAAGTTGATGCCTGGTGGTGGCTGAGAGGAGCCAGTCGTCGAGATACGGAAACACCTGGAATCCTTGACGTCTCAGGTGAGCCGTGACTGCTGCCATGCATTTGGTGAACACTCTGGGGGCTGTAGTGAGACCAAAGGGCAGGGCTCTGAATTGAAAATGACTGGTCCCCAGCCGAAAGCGGAGAAACCTCCTGGAGCGTCTGTGGATTTTAATGTGATAGTGTGCATCCTGAAGGTCTATGGAGCACATCCAGTTGTTTTTGCCCAGAAAGGGCAAAATCGATTGAAGTGTGACCATCCGAAATCTTGTCTTTTTGACAGACTTGTTCAGTCTGCTGAGGTCTAATATTGGTCTCCAGTCTCTCGTCTTTTTGGGAACCAAAAAGAACCTTGAGTAGATTCCGGACTCTAATTGATCTGTTGGAAATGGTTGGATGGCCCTTTTTTTTTTTTAGAAGCTTTGATACCTCTAGCTTCTCAATTTCCCTTAGACTGGGTGGAACGTCTGGAAGGGAACCTTTTTGAGGGAAGGGGCTTTCCTCGAAGGGAATTTTGTAACCCTCGGATATGATCGACTGTACCCATCTGTCTTGAGAGAGGGAAAGCCAGGCTTCTGGGTACAGCGACAATCTCCCCCCGACTGCCTCCAAGGGTGGGCAGTCAGGCAACACCTCAGGGATGCGGGAAGGGCTTGTCAGAGACAGGCTCTCTGCTGCCCTGGTTCTGCTGACCTCCTCTGCCCCTTGGGCGGCGTCTAATTGTTATTACCCACTCTGCCTCTGGGGGTAAATTGACCACGTGCGTCAGGCGTGACTCCCTGAGATTTTCGGAACCACATTTTCCCTCCCTTCTGACCTTTGGGGTAAGGTCTAGAAGGGGTGGAGAAATGGACTCCTACGGCAGAAAGAGTCTTGCCGTCTTGTTCGCACCTGGTTAACGTGTCCTTCACCTGAGGCCCAAACAAAGTAGTGCCATCAAAGGGAGAATTTGTGAAGGACGCCTTAAAGGGGTCTGCGAAATTGCAAAGCCGCATCCAGGACTGACGTCTAAGAGCCACTCCTGTTCCTGCGGCTCTACTCGCCCCATCGGCTGCATAAGAAATGAGCCGCATGGAGGAGTTAGTGATGGAATTTAGGATTCCAAGCTGAGAGGCAATCTTCTCTTGAGCCCCAGCAGCTGACGGATCCTGTACTACCTCACCCAATTCTTTGAGGATGTCTCTTTGAAGTCGGGTGAAGTGACAAATAATTCAGCGAACGCATAGCAAAGGTCGCTGAGGAAAACATCCGCTTACCATACCTGTCCATGGTCCTAGACTCCTCGTTAGGGGGATGGACTGGTATGGAAGGATCTGCAAGTTCCTTTTTGGTGGCAGCCACCACCACCCATGGCATCAACTGGAACACCTTTCGTAAGAAACTGTTTCTCAGTGGGGGCCGTGATAAATTTAGAAGGCCTCCTGGGGACTGGTTCCACAATCAGGAGATGCCCACGCCTTTCGAGCTATGACGTCCATGAGGGGGTCGAAACGCGGAGACACCCAGGAGGTGGAGGGTCGAGATCCAAAAGCCTCCAGGTATACAGACTCATCCTCGGAGGGATTAATGGAGGGCCAGTTTCCCCTCTGTTTTAGGAGTTCTAGGATGTCTGAAAAGGAGGCATCCTCAGAGGGGGATCTTGGGGACCCCTCCGACTCATCTAAGTCGGTATCTGATGTCGTAGACTCAGGGGAGTCTAAGTGCTTCCTCTTGCAGGTCTTCTTACGCGGGGGCTCCCCTGCAGGATCAGGAGAAACCTCGGAAGAGGAAGATCTTCCCAGTGGGAAAACCTGGGGCGATGGATCTCTGGGTCCGGGAGCAAGAGAGTGGGAAGAGACATCTACAGGCACCGTAGAGGGAGGAGCTAAAGGAACCAACTGCTGACTAAGCTCGGGAGCTAGCACACTCCTCATCACCTCGAAGGCTCCCCTCCCAGGGAGGGCCGAGAGACCCCGCTCCGAAAAAATGGGGATCCCCGGCCCCACCGAAAAGGAAGGCTCCGAAGCAGATGTCGGCGCCGAGCTCACCAAAACCGAAGCTCCGAGAGAGAGAGCGGGGTCGGACAAGGGTCCGATGCCACTCGCCCCCTCGGAACCGACCAGGGAAGCCCGACGACCGGATCCCTCCAAGGACGGTCTCGAGGAGGAGACAGGAGTCGAAGAAGACGGAGCCGAAAGGTGTGGTATCGGCTCCGAAGCCGCAACAGTCATGGTATCAATAATCTCCGCTCCGAGCTCTGAAGGAGAGTCGAAGGAGGAATCTCAGGAGGGTGTGGAATAGCGGTCGTCTGCTGAGACGGGCTATGGAGCATCTGGGCCAATGCCTGTGATTTTAGTAGTCTACTCACCACTCTCTCCAAATCATGGTCTGAGAGCTTGAAAGACCTTGACAATCGGCTCCGATGGCTCCGTTCCGAAAGTAAGGGGGAGGCCGGAGCCGAGTGGATAGACTCCAGTGAAGGAGACCTAGATCTCTTCCTCGACGGAGCCATCGGAGCCGACGAACCTTTGGTCCCAGTTGGAGCAGACAGCTTGTCGGCTCCGAGCTGAGATACAGACGCCTCAGCTCCAGCCG